>NC_063191.1:30193626-30516170 GCF_017589495.1 Alosa alosa
CTGGAAGAGGATATTGTGTCACACACACTCTTTTTCGCAAACACACATCAACATACACATGCACACACACACACGCACGCACACATACACACAGACAGTTAAACACACACATGCACACACACACAGACAGAAACACACACACACAGACACGCACACATATGTGACCAGGCATGGCAAAATCAGGCTCAGTCGCAGACGCAAGTCGAAAAACGACTTTGAAGTTTATTTTTTTTTTTCAAAATTAGTGATTTTCGTTTTTTTGCAGAGTCTGCAAGTTGAAGTCATAAAGAAGCAATTCATTGTTTCAGATAACAGCATTGGTTGCTTTAAAAGTGTATATTTTGTCTTTGAAAATGGTTAAGTTTCAGGAAGTAAACCAGCGTTTGAATTGGGCGTGACTATTAGTGCTCTTTTGTTCTGTCGGCCAATCAGCTGTATGCTAGAAGTAACCTCATGGCTACTTACTGAACCAGCATGCTGTTTGTTTACAATTGGAATGGAGATGGACAAAGCACAGCGGATTGCAGATGAGCTAAATCTGATGATGAAGGCGACTGCATTACATTGGAGAACATCGCTAATCTTGAGCTGACCTTAGCCGAAGATGCAAGGCAACGAGGAAGAATCTCTCGGTCTGGCAGCAGAGGAGCTAGATCGTAAGATATCAGATGCTATTTCCACAGTTACATTTGACGGGGATAAAGTTTGTGTGTTAGAAACTTTATCCATTGCTACTAGCTAACGTAGGCCTACTGTCGTTAGCTATTGGCACCATAGGCTACTAGCCAAAACCCATTACAGATAGTTTCGGTGGGCAATTAATTTGAATAATGCGAGAATGTCTTGTTTTGACTGATGGCAGGGTGCCTTGCATCATGTGTGCATTCAAATGAACAGGGTTTGCAAACGTGATCTCATGTTTGTTTAGTTTGCGTTTTAGACTATTTTATCCATTGCTAAACCTGCTAAAACCATTGCCAACCTGGTGCCTTGCACTAAGTGTTAATTCAAAATAACATGGTTTGCAAATGTGATCTCATGTTTGTTTTACACTACTTTATCCATTGCTACTAGCTGGTTCTGTAACCCATTACAGATAGTTTCGATGGGTCATTAGCATCATATGATGCACTGCAGGCTCAGATCAGTGACCGTGACAGGGGGGAGGGTTGATCTTAATGTCATGTAAATGAGGACCATTGATGCATCAAACACCAGACCTGGCTGCCTCACTAGCAACTGTGGGGTGAGGTTCCCCTCCCATGGATTGAGGGAGAAAGTAGTCAAATTGAAAAGCCTGATTTCTCAGCTTGTAGCTTTGAGATGTGTATACTTTAAAATGGCTACTTATTCAAACTTATCAGATACTTATTCAACTTATTCAAATATTATCAGATCTCCATGAGTGAGACATCATTGGATAGCTTTGAAACTACACTTTCAGAATCTGTGAATAACTCAAAATGTCTCTGGGGAGACATGTGCCTGGTTTTGCCATTCCTGGTCTTATATACACACGCACACACACACAGGCACGCACATACTATTGGTGCACATACTATCGGTATCGGCAATTAGAACGGCCGATACATAATTACAAATTCAGTAGGATTAAAGGAAAACCAAATATTCATCATCATTTGGCTGCATTTCCAGTATCGGCGTTACATAGTAGTTTGTCCACCAGATGGCGCATCGTTGCAGTGAGACATAATTTTGTTGGAAGTTAAAGGTACACTATGCAGGTTTTTTTTATCTTAATATGCAAGTTTTTTAGCTTAATTTACCTTCATTTAAAGGGACACCAGGCAACGTTTTCGTGTTAATTAATCATCTTCGTAAGTCGTTATATGGTTAAATGACTCATTACGGGGCGAATGAAGTAGAGCCCGACCGATAAAGGAGTTTGAAGGCCGATACCGATACAAATATTTGTTGATTTAAAAATCCGATATTCCGATATATCGGCCGATATATATCTTTTTTTTCAGAAACGCGCAACAAAACATTAACAGATTTTCCTAACATTATTTAGGGAAATTCCCTAACATTATTTGTAGTTATTTATGACTATTGACCAAAATAATATGATAATGCATTTCAAAAACAAACTTGTTTATTTTTAAATAATATTGTCACAGTGGAACAGAGGAACATCGAAATATATTAAAGTTCTGATAAATAAAATGTGATAAATAAAATGTGTGGATGCAATTCATGCAATTCATAACGTTTTCAGTTAAAATAAAGGTTCGTACTTCTCCTTGGGACAAGCACTTTTGAATTTTGGAAAACACTTCCATTTACATCGTGATTTTGCAAACATCAGTGTCAGAGTCAATAAAATGAGCCCTTCAACGAAATTGACAAGCAGCTGTAAGTATAAGCATGCTAAATTTGACATCCAAACAGTATTCTAACGTTAGCTTTGAGATACTGCTTGATTGCATAACTTAACTTAGTTTAGTCTCTTCAATGTAGCCTACTATGTTGTGATAAGATCTTAGCAGAGTTAACTTCAATGCAGCAGTTTTGAACAAATTTGCATTAGCATGGTCCGCGATGCTAAAAGCGGTTTAATAGCAATTTAGCCAGGCGTCTTCTATGCAATGCTTCTCTGTGGCAACAACAATCCTTCAACAATCGTGAATATTTTGTTAAATGCACATGCAGAGGAGGGGCAGGGGGCTACGAGAGAGAGCGGGCGGGACAAGGAAAGGCTGCGTGCGTAAAAAGTGCAGCTCAATGGCAATGCAAGGATTTAATCTTATATTTAATTTAAATTAAATTAAATTAAACATAGAATATTTATGTGTGGCGGCCACAGATTAGTCAATGTATGGGAAACACTGAAGCTTCATAAATATAACTTTGAACTAAGAATTAATAATTACAAAAAATAATGATGACATTATTACCATCATCATCATTTGTATTATCATTAAACAAGATAAAGGTCACTCTTAAATGTTTGAGTGTGCGTGTGTAATAATTAGTCCCTATTGCCTTATAAGCTACCTTATAATTACAATGTCAGCTTGCTTATCTCTTTTACCTGCACTTTTAAAATTATTTCCATCAAGCTACATCAAACCATTTTCAATCATCAGTTGCTGCCTGCCTTTTAAAACCTACTATTTAGTGATCTAAATCCATTATGTTACTCGTTAATGCTGCGGCTGAACGACAGTCTGAAAAGCACAGTTGGCGTCATTGGATTTCACACACGTGTAAAAGAAAAGCAAACTTTTATGCACAAGCTACGTTTTTCACAAGCTACGTTTGATACTTTTTCTCTGTCTAAATGTTCACTCCTCGCACGTCTAACTTACATTTTACAATGCAGGGACTGTAACTACAGATATACTAGTTATCAATCATTACTTTATTTAGGCAGAATAAGTTTGTTGTTGTTTCCAAGCTCATTAATGTTAACGTTAGCGGTCTTTTACTGATATTCATTGAATTAGCTAGCTTTGTGGTTAGCTAGTCTCTGATGAGCCCTAATTTAGCAATGGATAACGTCATACTGCAAATGGTAAAACATACGCTTTCAAAATAACAGGCCGGGGAGAGATGATGCGTCTCACTGCTACAACTGTCACTCTAACTGTCACGTTAAAGAAATACATCTTCAGTCACATTGTCAAAAGTTAAAAGGACAGACAGTCAACTACACTGTAACAACGTAACGTAATTACTAGCTAATTCCGCTTCACTCTCGGCTTATTTAACAGCAGCAAAACTGGGCATTGTTTTCACGAATTTTGTCATGCTTATTTGAGTTAAGAGAACTGATGGGGATGTTCTTTTAATTGTTATTTCAAGCAATGTATGTCTCGTGACCAAATCACCATGAACACACTTCACTGATGATCTCACTCGTGGATAACTGGTTCTCTCTGCCCGACTCTGGCTGGATCAGCAGGTTGCAGGATGTGTGGCGCGTTATACACGAGTGTTGCCAGCAGGGACGGTGTAGAGTGCCCTCTGGTGGACAAACTATACAACGCCAACACTCATGACATGGTTGAAGGGTGTTTCGTCCGTTTTTATTTTATTTTTAAAATATTCATTTATAGGCCATTATAAATGCCGATACCGATAGTTTGGAAAATGCCTAATATCGGCCTGCCGATAAATCGGTCGGGCTCTAGAATGAAGGCTCTCTCGCCCACCCCTACTGCCTGTAGGAAGAATATCCCACTTGCAAGTTCGGTGTATCCTACCCGCTGACCGAAGCAGGATCAGTTTACAGCACAGAGGCAGGCTAACGAAACGCTAGAGAAGCAGCGAAAACCCTTGACGGAAGACGCAAAGAAAAGGAAAAGAGCTTCAGACCGAGCGAGGGGGAGTTTCGTAGAGAAAAAGCATCAGGCTTGCCTGGTGTCCCTTTAACAGCTTTAACAGTCATTGGAATGGTTATATGACTTTTTTCGGGTTGAATGGTGGCCGTCTCACTTCCCCCTAGCACCTGGGAGCGGAAAAACCACCCTTGCAACTGTGGGCCGGCGGGCCGACGGCCTCAGTGTCAGGAAGTAAAACGAGTGTAACAAATGGCTTTACTGCATTCAAATACACATACACGCCAGGCACCGGCTAGAAAAAGGTAGCGATGGAGTTTCTCAGATCAGAGCTGTAGTACTCGAGTCCGGTCTTGGACTCGAGGCCGATTTTCTATGGTCTCGGACTCGCTAGGTTTTACGGAAGGCGCAAAACCTAAAACCGCAAGCCGGAACCGTGAGGAGCGAAACATTTCAGTTAAAAAAGTTGCCAAAAGGACAGTGATCAGTGCTGCAGCTACGACCACATGCATCACACACTGTGCGTAGGGCACCAAGAGACAGAGGGACCAACATCTAGCCAATAAATAGTAGCTTTACTGCAAACTGCTTTTCACTCTTGTTAGAGAACGTTTACAATGTCAAAATGCACTAACAGCAAGAGTTACATAAAGATGATACTTTTCAGTTCGTCTCCATTAAGATCCAACGTGAACATATGCTACTCCATTTAATTGAGAGCGCGTCTGAGCACACATGAGAGGGAGAGAAAACGGTAGGTTCCAGCTGGCTTGTCGTTGTTGATGATGATTGATATGTCCTTTTTAATATAAGACACTTATAAAAGGAAGGTAACAAAGACGAGGTTACAGGAGATTACGGATTTATCCGGTTCCCATTACTGACCAGTTATAAACTGTGAGAGCCAGGGCACTTTGACATACTGTAGGCTGCACTCACTGTGATTTGAAAAATGGACAAAAATATGAAGAGTTGTCTTTGCCTTTGTGTAATGGAACTGGTGAGTCTTCAATAATTCGTTTACATGAAGCACATACAGTATATGCCGATTGAAACACATTCCACTTAGCTAGCTAGGTGACTGCTCAGGCTCATAATTCACTTTTAATTGCAAACAGAAAATGTCTAGCTAGCATCATGTCATTACATGCTTCTATTTCCAAAGGAATGAAAGCTGTTTATTCCACGTAATATCATGCTTATCATTGATAATATTGTGCAATACATGTGGTACAAACAATGTTAGAGTTTGTGGACTAGCTATAGGCTATATTTCAATGGAGCTGGTAAAAAAAAGATCATTATGAGAACGTGGCCACAATGGGCTTAAAGTGACAGTGCACCATTTACAAATGAGTTAAACAGCATCAAATGAGTAGTATTTCTTAAGAAATTAATACTTTAAAACACAATTACTGTAATAGTATTATCATTTAAATAATATAAAAAGTGTTTTACTTTTACCTTTGTGGTTACTCATTCATTTTGTGATTTATGTTGTATTTTAATATGCTATTTAAGAAGCTTTAGTCTTTAGGAACTTTTTAATTGCAGTTAATCAAGATTAATTAATTTCAAAATATATTTTTTATTCGTTTGACAGCCCTAGTTTATAATAATATTGGAGGAGAAGGGGAATGGTTACACTTACAAACCATGGGTGGTGTCACACTGTTTTTGCTTTTAGATAATAATAATAATAACCCAAAATGATTGTCTTGATACTGTCATGCATAAGACTTTTTTCCCCGTCCTGGACTCTGTCTTGTCTTGGACTCGAACCTCTTTGGACTCGGTCTTGACTTGGTCTTGACTAGTCCTGGTCTTGGACTTGTCTTGGACTCGACAAAGGTGGTCTTGACTACAGCCCTGTCTCAGATATTCGTCATGACCGAGCCAGCGAAAAAGAAGCAAAAACCGAGAAAACAGTAAGGAAATTGTCAATACTGCATAGTTTCTCAATCTATAGCCTAGAACCTAGGTAAAATAATGTAAGGCCTACCGTTAGCATTGGTTGAGTGATGGAGGCCAATTTGATTATTGGTGTATTTGTAGAAAACCATAAATGTGGTTACCAAGCAAATTGATATCAGCGCTGTAATTGTATTTCGACTGTCATCTCATTCTTTTCTGACCATAGCCTACTAACAGGAGCTATGTGAGTTAGCCACAACGCGATGGTTTTCTAATGGAAAATATACCTGAAAGATAACCTGTCTATGAAGCATCCTAAACAGGCTGGGACATTTCTGCTTGCTAAATAGGGTTTGCTGTTGATTCGCTCACAGTACTTGGTGGCCCTGTCAGTGCTTTGTAAAATGTTGCATTGAGACCACAAAAAGTCTCAAAAAGCATCTGAGCTAACGTTCATTCCCAAACAAAGGTGTTTCCGGTAAGGAAGAGCATGGCTCAAAGTAAAGTAACTAGGGCTGAGACGATGTAATTGATTACACTAAATAAATTCGTCAAAGTGAATCATTTGTGTCAACTTGTCACAATGTAGATTTAATAACGCACCAGTGATGATCTACATCTCCATTTAAACCAAATGTTTTAGAGCGCACTTTGAGAGATGTATCCAGTGCAGGGCTGTACCTGTTGCACGTGCTACAAAAATCATTCTGTGCGATGGATGACTTACCAAAGTTATGTCTGATACAGTTTGGCTTATGGCTATACATGTGCAAGACTGAGAAGCTTGTTTGTTTGTTTGAAGTGCGTGTTTAGGGTGTGAGAGGGGAATCGATGTGCTTTGATTCCAGCTTGGTAGTTGTAGTCTATGCGATTAAAAAGCGTGTGTGTGTGATGTATCCAAACAATGATAACTTTCATTATGGCTGCTTTAGCCACAGACCTTCAGCTACTGTACAGCGGGTCCCATTTAGAAGTGGCCACTTCATTCGGCGCTTTCTGTGATTCACGCAGCTGTGTGAAATGTATTACAACTTTTCGCCAAGAGGTGGCAGCTTAAGTCCGCTTGATACTGTAAGCCAGGGGTTTTCAACCAGTGGTCTGCGGCCCACTTGTGGTCCGTGAGGACATTGCTGGCGATCCCTGACCATGGATGCAGTAGTTGCAATGTGGGAATCAGTATTTTTCCCACGAACAATAACGGACGCAGCTCTCAATTTGGCCCGTTAAACAGTCTAGTGACGCATTTCATGAAGGCCCTTTTGGACATACCAGTTATTTGTACCACCGGTTAGATGTAAAACTGCATTTCGTTTTAGACTATTGTTATTTAATTTGTGCATTGATAATAAAGTTGAATATCATATGAACTAAAGATGACTAAAATCTTGCATATGTAGAAGAAGAAACATTCACAAAAATCCATGGCATGACCTCTCTTCTTCGTAGCTGTTGAAAACTGCAATAAATAAATAGATAAAAGTAAAACTGATACCTTCTGCTTTCCCCAAATACAATGTAGCCTACAGGTGTGCATGACCTTTCATCAGTCCAGTTGCAATGGATGAACTGTGATGAACTGCCCTACTTGTGATTGTTTAGAGATTTTAAAGGTTTTATAACAATGCTACAAAGTTTTTGGCTAGTGCTACAAATCTATTCACCTTCGCAGCGCCAGTAGGCTACTTGCTGTGCGGCCCGCACACACACACACACACACAAAGGCATGCCAAACAAGCATACACACAAGTTTCAAGAGTGGGGGATGGAGTTAAAGATGGATAAAAATTTATTAGTGTGATTTATGTTCGTGGAACGGATGTACAAGACTGAGCGGCAGTCATATTTTGTACCACTATGTGTTACATCTAGTTCATACTGGAACAAACAATTGAAGATCAAAAAGAGAGGCCGTAGCAGAAGCAATAAAAATGGTGGCAAAGAAGGTCAATGAAGAATTCCCTATGGGAAACATCATAATCTCATCACTCCTCCCCAGAAAAGATTTTCCCAACAATCTGATCAACAAGATCAACCAAAAAATATCTTCGCAATTGCTCAAAAATCCCAAACACCCACATTGCCCACCACCCATCTCTGTCAGAGGAGCATCTCTATGACCGTGTGGACCTATATCCTGATGCAGTTAGACAACTAGCAAAGGACAGAAAAGATACAACTCTGGGAAGAGTCCCCTCTCACCTCCGATCCAGTCAGGCTGCCCAGCCCCACAACAGAAACCCCAACTCAACAGAGTTAATACACAAAGAGCCCACACCGGAGCCCAGCCATCTCATCGGCAGACCAACCAATCCTGGCACAATGGAGCCCAACCCAGCAGAACCATGACCAGGCCAGCCCAACCAACCAGAGCCCAGCACAGCAAGGCCCAGGCTAGCAGGACTCAGTCCAGGAGTGCTCAAACCAGCAGACCCCAGCTCAACAATACCGACCCGGCCAAGCTGAACCATGCCCTCATGCAAGGAACTCCAACACCACAAGTACACATGAGGACAGCACTCTGCTGGACAACTGCCACTGCTGTGGAGCTTTACAACACCACACAACCTACTCAGACAAACTCCAAGGTAAAAAAACACCCAGTCTGTACTGACATCGGAGAAGTGAGGCAACTGCTTCACGTCATCTTCAATAAACTAGGCTAAAAAGAAATTAAAGATAAAAAAGGATAAGGGAAAAATACCCATATCTATTTATTTGTGACTATTTCTTTCTTCTTAATTTCTCTTTCAATGACTCAATAACCAAGAATATACAGTTAAGAACAAAGATATTCATTCCCCTGGCAAATATTAATTTAAAGTTGATTTTCTCTTGACTGATACGTTTGTTCTGACTGAAAATGACACTGCCTCATGACAAAAGGCTGTAAGACAACGTGGTAGAATCATGGAATCAAAAAAAGGAGTGTTTTTTTTTTTTCTTTTTTAACATTTTTATGAAAAATGGCGTGTCCAAAATGATTCATACCCTTTTTTTAACAATCACTGGAAACATCTTTATTTGCATTCACAGCTCTCAAAATGGTTCATATAATACCTACCAAGCTTCTCCATATCTCCACAATGATCCTAGACCGCACCTTTTTAGAATCAACCTGGGTTTTGAGGCAGGAACGATTATTTGCCATCACTCTAGCCTCGTGCTCACTTTTTTGATGGATTAAGGTCTGGACTATGGCTGGGCCACTCTAAAATGTTGATATTGTTCTCTGTTAACCATTTTTTGCCTTGTTTGGATGTATGTTTTGGATCATAGTGTGGTTTAATGGTCAAATGCCGCCTATTGTGACAGGTCTCTCGGCACACTGCCTGATCTTTTCCTCCAGAATCTTAATGTAGCCTCTTGTTTTAGTGTATCTTATGGAGAATGACGAGAGCATTCTCCATAACTTCCTGGAATATCCAGGGGCTTCATTCATCGCTGTTTGGAGCCAAAAGTCTTAACTCTGACTTTCTACTCAGTATCAAACACCATGCCATTGTTATATTATTGGAAACTTGGCGTAGATCAGATTTAAGTACTCACTGTCCCTCAGGATATAACGAAATTATTTTACCATCTTTAAAATACAAAAACATAAAATGTAGCAGAGACTCAGGGGGTATAATAATTTGGTTTAAAGAATTTCTTACACCATATCTATCTGTCAAAAAGAAAGAACTTACACGAGTGTGGTTAAAGCTGAATAAAGGAGTTATAAGTCATGAAAATGATCTCTACATCTGTGCAGTATATGCCCCACCTGCAGAATCCCCATACTTTAAAGAAGAGTTCTTCAGTGACCTTGTTCTTCAGTGAACTCAGAATGCAGCCATTTCCAGGCTCAGGGAAATGTACTGCTATGTGGGGATTTCAATGCTAGAACAGGTTTGGAAAATTAAATAGTTGAAATAAGTGAGAAAGATAACAAATTCATTACATCACCAAACATAGAAAACCAGATGAAACCTAGATACAACCCTGACTCTGTCATTAATAGAAATGGTAAGGAGCTAGTCAGGGACGTGCACAGGGGGGTTGCTCAGGTTGCCCGGGCAACTGCCCATATGCCCTTCTCGACTCAAATTGCCCTTCCGAGGGGGAAAATAAATAAATAAATAAATAAATCGTACAATGGATGCAGAATTTCACGTAGGCCTAGATAAAAAAAATATTAAAAAAAAAAAAAATTGCAAAGCCTCATTCACTTCATGTCACAGTTGAATTAATATAGCCTAATGTTAACCCAGACCGCAGGTGTCCGCGAGACCCAGCTGTGCTCTTACATTATTACGGCTCTTATGCATATTGCTGCTGACAGCTTTGCCTGTATGTTATCTCCGCGATTTAAGATCGTTTGTGTAATGTATAGGCACGGCACGCACTTTAATTTCCGTATTTTTACAATCGGCATTTCATTTCAAAAAGCAACCTGGTCAGTCGCTAACAACCAAGTGCATTTAGTCCAAGTTACCGTTTAGTCTGTGCATTGGCGCAGCCTACAACGATGTGAATTAGTGACAGCTGTTGTCGCGGTAAACTAGATCCTGTCTCTATAGTGTAGACTAGGCCTACTTGCTATGTTGCTTGATTTTCTGTAATAAATGCAGCCTGTAGCAGCCTAGGTTACTTCAGCAGACACAGATCAGTTGTGGCATCAGTTTCGCTCTTAAAACGCAACAGTGTAGTGTGATAGAGTCTGTTGAGGGCTATTTAATTTACAGCATAGGCATGACGAGCTCCCTTTGTCAGCGCACTAGACCAGCGGCATCTTTAGTAGCACCCCCCCCCCCAGCAATCAGTACAAATAACCATGTTTATAACAATGCAGCAAGATAGATTTGGCCAAAGGTGGGACCCCTTTGCAGTCGTGGCAGCCGTGGGACCGGAGCGTGGGACCGGAGCGACCTCGAGTCAACCCTGCAGTGAGACAGAGACTTGGCACTGTGATAAAGATGACATGATTGATTAATCAGACTCATATTGTAGCCTACTAATGGCAATGTTTCATAATTACATTACATTTAAGATGAGGAGCAGTCACAAGCCTCCAGACTATGTGAGGAAAATGTGGACCAGGAGGAGGCACAGAGGGCAGGTAGGCCTAAGTGATGATCACCAAATATGAGAGAGGACCATGCTAGAAAGTACAGGAGCTAAAGTTAAAGAGCTGCATGCTAAATCATTGTAATTTGTAATCTAAAAAAACATCTATTTTAGAGGTAATTTCAAAGATCTTGCCTGAGCAGAACATAAATACCACTAGTGGGCATTAAAATAGTAATGATAAGTTAAGGTGACCCTGTTATTCTCAGTCCTTCAGACAGGGGGGTTTCGGGTGCCCTTTTTTCAGGTCAGAGCAACTGCCCCTCAAAATTCCTGTGCACGTCCCTGGAGCTAGTGCATCTCTGTTGAGGCCTAGACCTGTACTTTCTTAATGGTAGGATGACAGGGGACTCATTAGGTCGGTTTACATACTGCTCAGCTCTTGGGTCTAGTGTAGTTGATTACGCAATTACTGACATGACACCCCTCTTCCATCAACGGAAATAAAAATCAGACACTAAAAAAACTTCTAAAACTCAATCTGTCCTATAAATGGACATCTGACAGTGTGTCTGAATTCATCAATGCATCTAACTCAGTTGAAATTACTAATCTCATTAGCAACTTTTTAATAACAAGATTCACAGCACTTCATGCAGATGTAATTATGACAATAAATCAAATAAATGAAATATATCACAGGACAGCCCTCAAAGCAAATCTCCCGGGTAGAGGGTAAACCTAAACCCATAAAGAAAAATGGTTTGACAAGGAGTGTGAACTAATGAGGAGAAACCTCAGAAAAATGTCCAACCAAAAACACGCCAGCCACACAACCCAGAAATTAGAGAAAACTACTGCAGCAAACGTAAAGAATATAAACATATGATTCAGAAAAAGACACTATTATAATTAAACCCTAGAAGAAATTGAAACCTCAATAAACCTTAAAATGGAATAACCTAAACCCAAAGCAAAACCAAGGCACACCTCTGACGATGGATGGAGAAACGTGGAATAATTACTTTGAAAACCTTTACAACAAAATCCCTTCAAATAACCTTATAATTGGCCAACAAGTCATTACACAAAAGTTACACTCCCTTGAAAAAATCATAAAAGACAGTCAAAACCCACTTGACTATGAAATCACTCAGGAAGAATTAACACTCACATTCCATAAACTAAAACCGAAAAAAGCATGTGGACCTGACAGCATCAGGACTGAAATGCTGATACACAGCACCCCTGAGCTGGAAAAGGCCCTTTTAAAGCTGTTCAATCTCGTTCTTCAAGCTGGCTGCTTTCCTGAAGTCTGGAACAGGGGGCTTATATCCCCTATCTTTAAGAGTGGAGATAAATTTGATCCCAATAACTATCGAGGCATCTGTGTGAACAGTAACCTGAGGAAGGATCTCTGCTGTATTCTAAACGCCCGTCTACAGGCCTTCCTTACCGAACACAATGTCTTGAGTAAAGGTCAGATTGGCTTCTTACCAAAACATCGTACCACTGACCACATTTACACCCTACACACCCTAATTAACAAACATGGTTATTCAAGCAAACAAAAGTAAAATCTTCACTTGTTTTGTTGATTTTAAGAAAGCATTTGACTCAATTTGGCATGATGGATTATTCTATAAAACTTTACAAAGTGGTGTAGGGGGTAAAATATATGATACAATCAAATCCATGTATATGGACAACAAATGCGCTGTGATAATTGATAACAGCAGAACAGAATACTTCACTCAGGGGCATGGGGTGAGAGGGCTGTACTGTAGCTTGAGTCCTACCCTGTTCAATATCTATATTAATGAGTTAGCGGTGTTACTGGAACAATCTACAGCTCCTGGACTCCCCCTAAACAATACGGAAGTTAAATTCCTGCTCTTCGCAGATGACCTGGTGCTGCTCTCGCCCTCTGAACAAGGGCTACACAGCACTTCTGTCAGAACTGGGCCTTGACAGTTAATTTTGCAAAAACAAAGATTGTAATCTTCCAAAAGAAAGCCAGATCCCAGGCAACCAGATACCTTTTTACTCTAGGAAACACCGCTCTACAGCACTCACAATGTTACAATTACTTGGGCCTGAAACTCAGTGCCTCAGGAAGCTTTGACCTTGCAGTGAATGCGCCAAGAGAGAAAGCTCGCAGAGCTCTCTATGCCATCAAAAGGAATTTTAATAAAATACAATCCTATATGCCATCAAATGTTAAAAGGATCATTTTAAAATACAATCCCTGTATGCTCTTGTAGATGTGGTACTTAATGTTAAAAGCTTTTTACCCCTCACTAGGTAATTTACAAGCTTTGAAATAGCAATTTATGGAGTTAAATATTGATGCTAGCCTTCTTGTGATACTTTAAGTATTTTTAGAAAATATATATTTAATTAAAAATTAATTTTAACTGACCCTGATGCCTGCAAATTACCCGAATATCAAAATATTATTTTCTTTTTTTCTATTATTTATGACTCATAACGACCGCTCAATTTCGGGCAGACCGCGCAACACTGATACCAATGTCAGGACGATCGTGCATCCCTAGTTTGTTATTTAGTACATTTGTCAACTACCCATTTACAAATGTAAAGACCGTTGGCAAAATGTTTCAACTTAATCCATTGTCATATCAAACTGAGAACACATCTGAGACCTTTTCTTAAAGAACTGCATTTATTATATATATATTTAAAAGAGGCAGCATAAAGTGAGGCAACATTTATGAATTGTTTACCAAGACAACCCTTTCTTTAATGAAAAGGAATAGAGTGGCATTTCATAATCTCCGTCTCATTCCATGACAGTTTCCTAGCAATTAATTACTTTTTTGAAAAGATTAAGATGGAAACATTTCAAGAGGAAAAAAGTAAGTGGTTTATGTGATCTTTCCTATATCAGAACAGTCATAAATGGAGAGCAAAATGTCCAGTCCACACTTCAAAAGGCATACAAGAAATATCACATTAAAATAAAAAAGTAATGAGGGAGATTAACTTCTCACAGATTTAAATACAAGTATAAAACCAAACTAATATAACCTCTGCATCAGAAAATCAGTTTGGAGTTACTTTGCTCATCAGTTAGCGACTCCCTTGAGATGCCACTTTTTTAGGCCACAGTAATTTGCTGACCTTACCTCTTGCAGTACACTATTTGTTCTAGTCAAACCTCTCTATAAAAATGCAAACATCCTAACTAATATTCAACAATGAATGGCAGTATTTAAATTCCTTCTGTTGGAATTCAGTAATACACGTTATGCTTTGGAAAGGGCAACGACAGTGAAACGTAGTTCTTGTGGATCTCGTGCCATGAACTCTTTGCAAACTTCTGTGGCATCCTGTTAAATAAATAATCACAAAAAATTAAATCAAAATAAACTTAACAGCCACTTCCCTCTTTGCAAACTTCTGTGGCATCCTGTTAAATAAATAATCACAAAAAATTAAATCAAAATAAACTTAACAGCCACTTCCCTCTTTCATTGTCAACTATAAATCAGCCAAATAACATTGTTGATAATGTATTCACTAAGTGTCATCTTTTTTCAATCACAGGAAAGGTATTTAGTATTTTAAGGCGAGACACTACAGGTGAATAGGGTAAAAAATGTTAACAAGCAGATATCACTATGAAACTTCCCCAGTTGATTACTTACATTAAGGTGAGACACTACAGGTGAATAGGGTAACATTTTTAACAAGCAGATATCACTATGAAACTTACCCAGTTGATTACTTACATTAATATGAGAAAAAAATGTATTACAAGTTTTCTGTAATTTAATGTTTACATATGCAAATTTGCCATTATCTAATTAAATATGCGCTAATTTGCATACATTTTAAAGCAAGAAACCTGAGCATTGGATACAGCCAGGTTCAAAATTATGTTTTCATTGTGTTCAGATAATAGATGTTGAAAAATGTACAGAGTGATTTATGAATATCTACTTTAGTTATCCTGTAAATCAGAATATGATGTTAATAGCCCTAAAAAAATCGATTTTTGCCATGTTTTTAGGCATAAAATGTCATGCAAGTCAGGCTAGGAATAATTAACAAACCCTTCTGTAAAAATCTTCGAAATATAGTTAGGCATAAGTCTAGAAAGTTTGGTGTATGTACGTGCTTCTGAAGTGGAGTTTCCTTGCTCAGAGTGGGAGAGAAAACTCGTTTTGAGAAAACAGCCTTGAAAGACAGCCAATGAGATTCCCTTCTCAGCCTAGACTCGTCTTTGAACTTTCGCGATTGGTTGCTGATACAAAGGAAGTGTCCATATATGGATCACATAGCGGGATACAGGGAAAACAGAGCTTTCCAACGGTACTACACACAATATGTTTTGGGTCACAGTCACGGGAGTGCATGCAAGGTTAGAATGCTAACTTTCGCTGAATTTAGGATAAATATACAGGCGCGAGTAGACACAATATAATGAAATAAACATCTAAATGTGTAAATCGGACTTTTTTGTTGTAGTAGTGTGAGAATACATGCTAAGGTAACAAACTAGCTCAATCTCGAAATTGACCAGTGCGTGAAAAAACGTTTTCACCTGATGTGTCTCTCCTTAAGACTGTAGTTTCTAGATTGTGTGTCCTTACCTCAAGAAAAGTGTCTTCTGTGGTTTTTCCATGAACTATGGGGAATGGCTTGCGGCCATCTGTGAACAGATATAAGATTGTTCAGTATTTGTAGTGATACAAAGCCCTTTCCAAATTACTGAACTACAAAAATATTTGTATACAATGCGTCTTACCCAGTTCATATAGATGACCTCCAACATTCACGAATGCTATGAAATGCAAATCCACCTTTTCATCTGAACTTGGAGCCTGAAAGACGACGTCACAGTTTAAATGATTGCAAAAACATATATATTAGGGACGTTCATAATCAATATTTTCACTGTTAACCAATACTAAGAATTTTGACCGATCAGCTAAACCATTCCATTTTCCATCAGCAACTTTTATTTTTACCTTAAGTGGTGTTTTTGCGTCTCTAATGGATTACAGGACAACAGTGAAAGAGTGTACTGTGTAACTGCATTTGCAAGGATGCCTGAGAGTCAAAGGTAGATTGGAATCAAAGCTGGGAAAGCTTTGTTTGGCTGCCACTGCAGGCCACCTGCAGGGATGCAGCTGGTGGGTTTTAACTTAAATTAGCTCAGATCATATGCAATTAGCCCGATAAGGTTATTAAAATATTTAATTTGATAGACTGCGTTTTAATCTGGCAGGTAACGTAATAATCAGCTAACAAGCATCAGTTCCTGGTCAGAAAAATAAGTTGACAGGACCCAATAATAAAACAACTAAATTAACACCTGAGAGTGATAGCACAAGAAATGCGCTGGAGGTTGGCGCTCATGTAGGCCTACAGGACGATTCCCAGCCTCTAGATGATGAAGGAAACGCCGATGTTGCTAGCGACTCTGAAACGCATGTGGTAGGAGGGTGTATCGAGCCGGGGCGCTTTGCTAAATGGAGGGAGGGTCATGAGTGGCTAGCTGTCAGCACAGACGGGTCAGTCAAGTGCCAAGCTTGTTCCGGCATCAGGGACTTGGGGCCACACACACAGGAGGCGCTTCATATAGACCAGACATGTCAAAGTCAAGGCCCGCGGGCCGGATCCGGCCCACGAATGAATTATCTACGGCCCCCGGGATATTTGATTAGTATTAGAACCGGCAACCCGCAGGCCACAGCCGCCGGCTGCTGTTTTGCACGCACCAATACTCTGTTCCCCACAATGCAACGGTAGCCCACGAACTCACTGCGGCGCCACAAGTGGGCCTCGGCTTCATTATTCATCAGTATTCAGTCAGGGCAGATGTCAACTTTCAGCTACCCCCCTCTCCAGTGTTGTGCCTGAACGTGTTCATATTTTGAGCGAACGTGAACTGAACATACTGTATTACTACTGCCTGATGAACGTTACTGTGAACTCGTTCATTCTGGTGTCTTAACGGCACGCTCAGTTTCAGTTTAACTTCGTTGAATAGGGTACCAGATTTCTACAAAGCCTTCCACGCGAAAACCCGGCTAAAACACACCGTAAAAAGGCCTTAATATGGCAGCATGCAGGTCACCATTTGTCAAACTATAGGCCGCGGTCCGCAATGTGGACAATGGTCTGCAGAGTGAAATTATTCCCGGGCCATCGTCTGATAATTTCCTGTTTATTTAATGCATGCGTGTGCATGTTGGTAGCAAAGCTAAGCTTCAACTTATTGAAAGGCTATTTAATTATGAAACGACATTTAATAGAACAACGTGGATTTTTGCACCTTCCATTAAAAACAGAGCACAGACTATATAAAACACTGTTTGGCATTAAGTATTAAAGTCAGCCAAAAGCTATTAATTAGTCTTAGTTAAAGATAGTTAAAGATCTCCAGATCAGTGATTTACGCATGGCATTTACCATTCACAAAAGCTGGTATTGTGTTTCCTGAATCCTTACATTCAGGCATTCAAATTAAATGTAATTAAATAGCATATAAATATTCTATCAGTGCAAATATTCTTGCATGAGGGAAACATCCCAAAACAATGGCACCCATTTAACTGTTGTTGTTTTGAGAAGTATTTCTCATGCAAGCATCATGCAACAATGCAAAAACAATGAAACTATTGTAGGCCTAATTATATTTTACATTAGTAAAGCAGTACTCTGATGTGCATGTTTTCACAAACTTTTGTGAACAATCTTAGCACTTTAAACACTGTTTGTGTCAGTCAAAACTGACTGTTTTGAAGTGCATGTATAGCAATATAGTATAAAAGTAATAATAATTGTGATATCATTATGATAATTTGATGGGGGGGTGGGTTCATGTAGGTCGGTGAGGATGGGAAAAATCGTACATTTCTGTGCAAACTTTGCCTGCACTTCAGTCACAGTCATTATTCATTTAATCATTAAATAAAATACAGTACACGTCTTTGTTCAATAGGTTACGTGCAGTCATTTTAATATGTTTTAATAAACATTGAACCAGTCCGGCCCCCGGCTTGTAGCAAATTTGTTTTTTTGGCCCTCTAATGTATTTGACTTTGACATCCCTGATATAGACTCTGCCTTCAAGGCATAAAAGCCAAAACGGCAAAAAAATTAAATGACAAAATCATCAAGCACGGAAAATGTCAAAGCCATATCAAATGCATTGAAATTTTACAAAAAAGACAAGAGACTGCAATTGAGAAGGCAACTGAGAACAGTGCAGCTCTGTGGCGAAAGCATCATGAGCATAGTTTAAAAACCACAGAGAACTGCATTTGCACAGCATATATGATCTGCTACACTGACCTGTCATTCAAAATGCAGCCTCACCTGGTCGAACTGCAACAACTCAACGGTGTTGACCTCGGTAACATGCTGCATTCTGACAAGGCATGTCGGAATATGCTGATGTTTATTGCAGAGAAAATGTCAGTGCGTCTGGTGGACTTCCTTAAAAACTCACCCGACAAGTTCAGCATTCTCATTGATGAGAGCACAACAGTTTCAAATAAAACATGTCTGATAATTTACATTAGAATTCCATTTGAAGGGGAGTGTTGCAATTTTTTCTTCCAACTTCCTGAGTTGCAGTCGTGCACTGGATCAGTGATCTGTGACGCTCTGCTTCAGTGCCTTGAGAAGCAGGGTCTCAAAAGGCATGTTGCGCTCCCGACTAATTGGGTTCGCAATGGATGGGGCCGGCGCTATGTTTGGCCGATACAAGGGGGTCGCCACACTCCTACGCGAGGAGATTAACCTGATTGTCATTCACTGCATGAATCACAAACTAGAACTTGCCGTCCATGACACTGTCAAACAAATTACAGATGCAAGTCATTTCCAGATGTTCACTGACTCCCTGTACGCCTTCTTCTTTCAAAGTCCGAAGAACATGCGAGAGTTAGAGCTTGTCGCTTCCTATTTGGAAATGCAAGCTCGCAGGATAGGAAGGGTGTTTGACGTGCGCTGGCTATCCTCGTCGTGCACATCTGTGACTGCTCTTTAGGAAAGCTATCCAGCCCTGGTCAAACTCTTCGCGGCACTGGCCGAAGACACATCACGATCAACCTAAGACAGGGCTAAATGTAAGGGAATTCATGTTAAGATGACTCAGTGGCTTTTTTGTGGTGGAGATGGCATTAGTGAAAGACACGCTCGAAACGATGCAGGCCCTGTCCCTCTTTCTTTAGAGACGAGATGCCACAGCTGTCACCGTCAATGCTGAGGTGGGCGTTGCCGTGCGGACACTGAGGTCCATGAGGAAGGCCGATGGAGTGAACATACGATGTCTGAAGGAGGAATTGGGCAGCAAGCAAACATTTAAGGGGGTTAATGTGTCTCAGCCAAGTGACAGAGAACAACTAAAGGCAGAGACCATTCATGAGCGTTTTTTCATCTCCTTGGCCGATAACATTCAGAGCAGGCTCGATGACAACGGCATTTTTTCTACGGCGGCTGTGCTAAACCCCTCAAATTGGCCCTCCGAGATGTATGTATGTATGTATGTATGTATGTATGTATGTATGTATGTATGTATGTATGTATGTATGTATGTATGTATGTATGTATGTATGTATGTATGTATGTATGTATGTATGTATGTATGTATGTATGTATGTATGTATATATGTATATATACATATATACACACACATACACACAGTGGGGAGAATAAGTATTTGAACCCATGCTAAAGTTGACTAAAAGGAAAAATATAAAACATCTGTTAGAAATTGATCTTAATGCCTTAATTAAAACAAATAGTAAAAATCCTAACTTTAAGGACACCAATTTTCTTAGCGAATGAAGAATGTATCGTGAATAAATAAATGTTCTTCCTTAAATTACAGGGGCAATAAGTATTTGACCCCTATGTTAAATTCCCATAGAGGCAGGCAGATTTTTTATTTTTAAAGGCCACTTATTTCATGGATCCAGGATACTATGCATCTAGGGATGTAACAGTATGAAAATTTAACCTCACGGTTATAGTGACCAAAATGATCACGGTTTTCGGTATTATCACGGTATTTTTAAAAGTGTGTTCAATATGTTCAGAAAGCACTGATAGGCCTACACAAGCTGAAATAGTTTCAAAAAGTGTCCCGTTCATGTTTAATTGGCTATGTGCTTATAGCTTCACTGCAAAAACTGCTTATCTAACAAAATCTAACCAAGTGTTATTAATCTTATATCTAGATAAAAAAAACTAGTTGGTATTGTTTTCAGTATGAAGAGACTTACCTAGCGCTTTCTTGTGAAATCATTTGACTTAATTTAAAAAAAAATTGACTTATTTTAAGACATCTCATCTTGAAAACAAGCAAATTTGTCTTGGTAAGACTCCTTAAAATAAGTTAAAGTCTTCTTAAATTAAGTCAAAATGATCTTTTGAGAGGGCGCTAGGTAAGTCTTTTCATACTAAAATCAATACCAAATAGATTTTTTAATCTTAATATAAGATCAATAACACTTGGTTAGAATTCATTTTTTGCAGTGTTAACTTACCCTAACATTACTTGGAGGTTGCTATTACTGTTTTTTGGATCCAATGAGTGAGACCAGGCTTGGAATTTCACCATTCTGGGGGCAAGGCCACTTGGCCTTCAGTTGGGCATATTTGGTGGATGGCACAAAGGCCACATGTTAGGGCACCAAGGCCAAAGTTAACTATACAGTAGTAAGCTATAAAAATGATCAAAGTTGTATAGCCTATTCACTGCAGTAGACCTGCATCACTGTATGAAACATTACAAAAACATGAAACATGACATATTACATAGAACTGCAAATCATCTGATCATCTAATATTTACAGATATCTAGGCTATGTAGATGGACGCAAAACCTTCAGTAGAATTTATGATTAAATTGAATTATATTATTTACTTTTCTCGCGAACCGTTCACCACAGCAATTCGCGGCTAACATCGTTTAAAAGCTGAGAAAAAGCTCTTTCATGTGATACTTGTGATGTCTGTGTGATGAGTAGGCTACTTCGCGAGTAGTTCAACTGAGAAGACTGGGTGAATTTAGACGCACTTTCTTGCGCTAAAAGACTAAATTAATTTGCACTGTGAATATTTTGACAGGCCATAGGCTATTTTTCAAAGGGACATCACGGCCAACGCAAGGGGCAACGACGTGGCCGCCGTGAAATTCCTACCCTGAGTAAGACCAAATTAAGTGTTCGAAATAAAACTTTAGGCTACTGTGTTCTTCTGATAACGTGAGTGGAATGGATTTAATGTGGACGCGAACATAAAAAGACGCAGAGTGGCTAAATGATACAGTGCAAGTTTTGCGGTGAAAATGTTCCGCCTTTTAAAATCAGTTGTAGCCTAATCCAAATAGCAGTTAAAACCATCAATTAGACAACAGAATCAGTAGGGTACCAATTTTGCTTCATTGTACCAGGCCTACTGTATGTCAAAAGCAGGCTCGGATGAAGCTGGGAAGGATTAAACACACGGTTTCAACACCGTGGTAATCAACCGTGATAATTATGATATTTCAAAAGAAAACGGTAATTGTTATCGTCAACATTTTTATCACGGTTTATCATTATACCGGTAATCGTTACATCCCTATATCCATCCTTCCCTTGGCCTTTGGAACTAAAATAGCCCCACATCATCACATACCCTTCACCATACATTGGCATGGTGTGTTTTTCAGTTAGCCTATTAGCTGGTTTGATTTGCATTGAACCCAATGAGCATTTTCGTCAACTTTAGCATGGGTTCAAATACTTATTCTCCCCACTGTATCTATACATCTCACATGCGAAATTATTAGGAAAAATAGGAAGAAGAAATCGCGAGCTCGCAAGATTTTTTCGTATAGCAGAAGAGTGGTAGTACGGGGAGGAGGAGGGGGGCACTGTAAGCGAGGTCGTCATTTAATCCCTTAACGGCTCCTACACACAGTTGCGTGTGTTGCAGTGCTGGAGATTCTGGGGCTGGAAGTCCCATTCACTTTTCATGGGCTCACGTCATCCGTTGCCGAACTGAATTGTGGGTCCGTTGTGTTGCGTTTCTCCCGTCGCTCGCGTTGAGCCAGGGGGTCAAGAGCGTGCAGATTAGCTTCGGCATGTAAGCATACGCCATTTTTAAATATGGCGCTGCATGGAGCATTTGGAACCAGCTCCATGCACGAAAATCCGTGTTGGGCACGAGCTCTCATGCGCGTACATGTTGGTGGGCGGGTACCTATCCAGCGGCTACAGCCAAACGTTATTCAGTGCGTATTTCTTGAGGAGCCTATGAGAAGACGTGCATATTGTGGTTGTTTATTCATCATATGACAAAAAAGAAAATTGTATTGATCTTGTTTCGTTGTTGTTTGTCCCGAACAAACATAGCCTAAACATGATTAAAGACAATAAATTACACAACAGCGGCATAAAGCCCTTGTCTCGTTACACCATGGGTCTCCAACACGTTGCTCTCAACCTATAGCCGCCCTTTGGGCTCAGCCAGAGGCTGAAGCACTAGGCTACTACATTTAAACACAATTATTGCCGCGAGGCATTCCAGCCTACGAATTTAATAAAAAGTAAACCATGCATAATTAAAAAAAAAAAAAAAAAACTCAATTTAGGCTACTTCGCTATGCAATAAGGTTTCCATTAGAGCACAGCGCACGCTCAATGAATGAAGGAAAGGCCTTGTCTCAAGAATAAACAGCTGGAAATTCCAACACTTTTTCAACTACACAAAACTTTACAGTGATCATCAAATACCCTCTAGATCTAAATGCCCATCAGTCTCAGCATTTAACTATATAATAAAAGTCAAAAAGTAAATTAAATCTCATACCAAAACCGAAAATCGTCTGCGTTTGATAGCCTGGTATGTCGCTCCAAACAAAACGCATGTCTCACAATAACGTAGAAAAGGTCTGCCTCGAATAAGCCTACCTCAAATAAATACCTGTGCTTTGCGCAGCCTAAGTAAATAGCAGACGCCGGAGATAATTTAGGATTTATGGAAAGTATGCCATCATACGATGTTGGACGCCTGACGATGCTCTGGCCGTCTACTGTGCCTCTGACACCGCTGCCTCATTTGGATGGTAACTCCACAGGTGAGTGCGAAGATTGGATGTCGTGGATGCGCAAGTAAACTGTTTTTTTGCTGAGTCCGCAGACAACATTCTCTTTAACCGTTACTTTACCATCTGCGGTGTACAACTCAAAGTAAAGACACCACATTTTAGATGAGTTGGGGACGTAATTAATTACGGATATTTCACATCGAATATTTGCAGCAGGACAGCAGGCAGACCGCAACTTTTTCTTCTTGTTTTGAGGCAAGGACTTTATGTGCATTATCGCCACCTTCTTACTGGAGGACGACTCTCTTTTTACAGAATATCCAATAAAAATCGACGTTGGTCCATGCGTCATTTCCATCTTTGTAACTTGGCGCATGGTCAGAGCCGACTGGCGCTGGATCCGAACCCCAGTGTTCAAGATGGCGTTGACTATGAATTGGCCGGATTTACTAGCCTAGCCTCCACCATTCATTTGTATAGAGGGTGGGACTTAGTCACTCTCTCCAGTTATATATATTACCTCCATGCGTTGAGCAGTTCAGCTGTTACTGCACCGACAGACGGCACCAGCCAATCAAGCCAATCGACGGACAGCACCAACCAATCAAATTACGGTTATACTTCAAGTCATTTGCATAGCTACCGTCGGGAACACCCACTGGCATGCGTTGACGGAACGCAACTGTGTGTAGAAGCCGTAAGAAAGCACACCCATGTCCAAGGATTCTATCAGACTTCTACCGTTCTACCATTGAGAGCATACTCAAAAACTGCATCTCTGTATGGTAAGGCAACTGCAACGCTGCCGATCGCAAGGCAAAGAGTAGTGAAATCTGCCCAAAGGACTATTGGCTTCCAACTCCCCTCCATCCACAACACACAGCCTATCTTTTCAGCCTACTCTCATCTGGCAGTTGATACAGGCGATTCTGTTCCAGAAGCTGTAACACTGCTCACCAAAATTACACCACCTGTCTAGCATTTGCACTTTAGCTGTTTACTTGTTTACCCGTTTACTTTTTACTTCTGCACTGTTTACCTGTTTACATTGACTGCACTGCACTGTTTACCTGTTTACATTTACTCCTGCACCGTTTCATCAATGCCCTTACACTTTTTTTTATATTTCATAACCTGCCCATAAACCTATATATATATATATATATATATATATATATATATATATATATATATATATACATTACAGAAAATGCATCGTTAGGTCACTAAAGGACTCATCTAGTACAGACCTTTTAATGACATTTTGAGTCTGTTAAGAGGCCCCGAGACCTAGCACTGTAGCTGACTGGGAGTACTGGCCATTAGCTGCAGCTACTCTAGTTCGGTAGCACCGATTCCCCTATCGACAGTATTCGGCGACAATTAGCGATCAAGTACCATGTAAAAATCGGACGGATTTCTCCTTTAAATGGTGATAGAATGCAAAACAGAGTTTGTCTTGGCATAGTTCAATAACTGCAGTTCGGTATGTAAAATAAACATACAGGGAACTTCCGAAACCCCATTGTCAACTCCTTTGTATGGAAATCTCACAACTTCAAACTATAAAATGGATGAATCGCGACGAAGCTAATAGATGACGACAGTTCGGCGGTTGCACCTTATTTAGCTCTGGTCTGTACCTTTGTAACGCTCCCGTAATTTACATACACACCAGCCCACTTCCAGCTTCATGCAGCAGCTCCTTCACTGGAAGATCTATGACACCAGGCTAGATGATCCAAGACGGCCGTATTTGCAGATATTTGTTTGGCATTTTAATTAGAGATGCACTGATTGCAATTTTTTGGGCCGATTCTGATATTTCATAGAGTTTGACCTGCCGATACCGATTTTAGCTGATTCCGATTTAATTTCTTCTAACCATTTTACAGCACACACAAATAGTTATCTTTTCTTTAATATAACATGTTAATATAGAAATATAATCAACTTATCAATAATGAAATGGCTGTTAAAAAAATGGAACCGGTGAGCAGACAGATTCTTCTTCAAGTCTAACTTCAGCTGCATTATCAAACTATAATGCTTGTAAATGTGTGGGACATTCATTTCACAGACTACTAATATAAATGCACTGTTATGGAACACCCATTTTTTTTTCCTTCTCGCATCCAATATCCAACTAAAGACCAAAAATGTATATCACAGTATTTTTTTTCATGCATAATCAGATGTTCACAGCATTTTCTACAGGTTGAGAGAGGAATTGCTGCAGTACATTGACTAAGGATGGCCTATTTTACGGTCATGATGTAGAATAACTCCACACAAGGGATAATGCAGTTTTGCATGGCCCCAGAAAATGATGCTGTTTACAAAGAGCTACTCATGACTCTAATGAAGAATCTAATCAGAATGCAAAGACAATTGCAGTCAAAATACAGAACTTTTACTGTGAAAATTTCACAAACATCTTGTATAAAACCAATACAAAAAGTAGTGCAACTTGCAATAATATACTTTTGAAAATTATACAATTTAAAAGCTAATATGCTTAATCTGTCAAATAGGACCATCAGAAACATGCCTTATTATCATTGCGTGGTTTACATGACGTTAGTGGTAGGCTAACGTTAACTTGAGGTGGATGTCTTGTTAGCCTGTCATGAGCTTCGGTTCGGTTCGCTAGGCAAAACATTAACAAAAAAGTTTGTTTTGGTGCACTGATGACAGTCAGGATCATTTCTAGCTAGCCAGCTAGTATTGCTCAGTTCATGTCTATAACATGCTTTACTTGCTACCTGGATAATTTCAGTAGATTCTTAAGGTGAGATGAATGATAAGTTCATTAAACTTCACTGTGTTCGCTGGGTTGCTAACTAACGACATCACCTACTAGCCAGCTAGTTACACCTGTTGAACAATAGAATTTTCATGACGGTAAATCCCTTTCAATGCAGTATCCCTTAACGTTTTTCCTTAACTAAAGAAACAATTTAAGGTATTCTGTGCAACACCCTTAAATTAACCCCTTACCTAAGGAGAAATTAAGCCTTAAGGGTCATACTTCAGGGGAAAAACTTAAGGGGTTTTGTGTTTACCCTCACCATGCCTCACAGTCACACCATGCGTGTGTGTGAAAAAAGTCCCGTCTGAAACACTGTTGCGCGGCGCAGCGTTCCAAACGTTGTGTAATCAAATACACCGGTATGGCGGTATATTAAAAATTCATATCATAACGAAAATATACACCGGTATACGGTGTGAACCGGTATACCGCCCAGCATTATAAGAACAATTTTCATGATTTGAACATCCTAATATGTAACATATTTTCATATGCATTGATGAATTTATAGGAGGGCAAGGGAAATGTGGGAGTAGGCCATCAGCAAACACAGGGGAGGAGAAGAGCTAATAGCGATTAGGTGCTCCTTCCACGCAATATGGCAAAACACAGCGTTCGCTGCATAGAAAAACTCAGTAGCCTATTAGATATTTCTTTGTAACCCTACATCCAGCCCTGAGTGTTCAAAGTCAAAAGTCAAAGTCAGCTTTATTTTCAATTTCTTCACATGTTCCAGACATACAAAGAGATCGAAATTACGTTTCTCACTATCCCACGGTGAAGACGAGACATATTTTACCAATTTAAGTCCACAGGCAAACATAACATTCAAGTAAACAAAAAAGTAAGTAAATAAGTAAATAAGAGGGCACAAATAATAATGAAAAAAATAAGAGCAGCAAAATTTGGTTGAAATTGTGCATAGACAGTCAATAAAATACTAGTGCAAAGTCAGGCCAATAAAAGGCTTGGGTAGTTCTGTTTGACCTAAGTAATAAAGAAAGTGGCATAGTGGTGCAAGTTATGTAAGAGCAGCAGAAGTGTTGTGTTTTCAGGACAACAACACCAAGTTGTAAAGTGTACAAGTGTGTAAGTGTTCAAGTGTGCAAGTGGAGTAGTGCAGGCGGCCATTGTGGGTCCAATGTCCAGGATGTTATGTAGCTGAGGGTGGAGGGGGGAGAGGAGGGAGAGAGTTCAGCATCCTTACAGCTTGGTGTATGAAGCTGTTGGTGAGTCTGGTAGTCTTGGGGCGCAGGCTTCTGTACCTCTTCCCAGAGGGCAGTAGATCAAACAGATTGTGAGCGGGGTGACTTGCATCACTCACAATTTTGGTCGCCTTGCGGGTGAGGTGGGTGGTGTAAATGTCCTTCAGGGAGGGGAGTGAAGCACCAATGATCCTTCCAGCTGTTTTCACTATGCGCTGCAGGGCTTTCCTGTTGTATTCAGTGCCTGTTGGCCTGGTTGCTAGCTTCTTCAAACTTTGCAAACTCAGCTGGGTATTGTTACAATTGCGGAGCGCGCGAGTGCATTTGACCGGCATAAAATCGGCATGTTTCAGACTGACCGGCCAGTCGCCGGTCATGGCCGATCACGTGAAAAACGGCCAATTCCGGTCACCAGCCGATCTATTGGTGCATCTCTAATTTTAATGTTTGGATTTTGTTAAAGTTAGCGAGAAATACACACTGTACATACAAAAAAAACCTTTATTGTAATCCCAAAACAAGTGCTGTTCCCATAATGACACTTGGACTGTAGCGATTAGCTAACTATGCTAGTGTTCGAAAACTAGCATAGTTAGCTAATATGATCGCCAAGTTTCCAATGTTTCCCCCTCTACTATGCCTATACTTGTTGACTAGGGTGTTTTTCAAGAATCAGAATTACGAGTCATTATGTTTACTACATCTACAGTCAAACCTAGCAAGTAGCAATAAAAAAAAAAAATGATACAAGCTTCTTTGTGGTAATTTGCATACATTAGTATTTTGGGATTACATAGTACATATAATAAGAGTTTGCAGAGTCTCATATTCCCTCCATCTCCATACGAACTCCCTTTTACCAAAGATGGAAGGAGCCTACAAACTAAAAATAGCACACGCATTGGCACAGCAAACAAACTGCTGAGAGTATAAAAATTGTGTTACTTATGCTTCAGCTACTAATTGGTCACCCTGTGCATGCACACTTATATGTGTAGGCTAAACTGGAAGACTGTGAAGTGAGTAGTCTTCTTCAGTTAATATTGGCAGATTGAATTGTTCATTTGTTTCATACCGCCACCTACGGGACTGATTATTCCTCAGTATTTGATCCCTTCTCCAATTCTGTCTCAAAGATTGGAATTAAGTGTGTAGTGTGTTGAGAAGTGAGTAGTCATTGGCTGCAAGGTAATTCATTATTTATGAGGATGTCCAGAAAACATTGAGGGGGCGCTAAATCTGCCAAAATGGACCATTTTATTCTCCAGCCTAATTATAGGGTTGTAACAGGGCTTGTGAAATAACATCTGAGCATGTCTTGGACTGACCTAAGTTGCATACGCTCTGTGTTAACAAGAAGAATAAGGTCAAATGCTCTGTTCATCCATTCCATCACCCCTTTAAACGCTGTTATGAAACAGAACAAAATAGTAATCGATTTTTGGAATTCTATGAATCAATTTTAAATCGCGATACAAATGTGAATTTATCATTTTTTTGCTAGAATTGCCTGGATTTTCATGCTGCGAGGTGAATGAAACTGAAATCTTACCTCAGTCTGTCCTTCTTGTGCACTTGTTTCATGTGTTACACGTATACTCTGTAAATACAAGGGAACGAATTAACCACTGCTTGGTATTTTTCGCCAGTGTAAGGTTATATATAATGCATGCTTCAAAATGAAGTACTTTTAATTATTTTTGTTCAATACCTCATCGCTCTCAAGAAAAATAGCCTTCTCATCTGGACTCAACTTGTATGACTGCAGTAGGAACTTCTTCAGAGGCGAGTCTGATTCTAAAAAATATGGTCACAGTTAATAGTAGCAGTGGCAATAGACATGGGCAGACAGCTGTCTAAAGAAAGCAGATTTTTACATTTGACTAGAATGGTCTGTCACGGTCAGCAAATCATTCTCCCAATTGTAATCCTCTAGTAGTACAAATCGGACAAATAATAAATCAAGAACAATGGAATTTCGTACCACGGTTATGCTGATGACACACAGATCTACCTAGCCCTATCACCGAATGACCACGGTCCCCTTGACTCTCTATGTGAAAGCATCAATAACATCAACAACTGGATGTCCCCCAACTTTCTCTAGCTGAATAAGTACAAGACAGAAGTAATCATATTTGGTAAGAGAGATGAAAGGAGTAGAGTTACCACTGTTCTTGGATCCAAAGGGCTTAAAGCAAAGGACTCCGTTAAAAATCTGGGTGTCAGAATTGAGATCTTAATTTTGACAGGCACATAAAAGCCATCACTAAATCGGCTTTTTAACCATCTCAAGAACATTGCCAAACAGTGATTTTGTGTCACAGCATGACTTGAAAAAAATTCATGTTTTTATTTCCAGTACGGTTGGCTACTGTAATGGACTCCTAACAGGCCTTGCCAATAAGACTACCAAACAGCTTGAAGTCATACAAAATGCTGCTGCTAGGGCTCTCACAAAATCCAAGAGATTTGAGCATATTACTCCAATACTTAACCCTCTAAGCGCCAAAGTGGTAAACTTGCAAAAAACGGCAACACTGATTAAAACAGACAATAGATCCAATAGATTTGTACTCTCAACCACTAGATGGCAGACATCCAGAGTTTTGATTCAAGCAAGTAGAGGAAGTAGTAAATCGCACAAAAACGGAGAAGTAGTGCATTAACAATGCACCGTAAATTAGCTAAAAATCAATACAAATGTGTTATGTTTACATATGATTGAGATGAAAAATTAATCGCAATGCAATTTTTGAACATAATAGGGTGTAATCTGCTTTTGATTTTGTTCGACTTCAGACATCAGTAAAATAATTGGTAATAACAGTATAATTGGAGTCAGATTGGGCAAAAGATTATCCTAATTTAAAACAACCTCATCAGGGCGCGGATTACACAGAATACGCATTATCAAGGCGTGTTCCGACGCATTTCACGTACGGGGTTCATCAAATTCATGTAAAATGTGGTATACATCAGTGTTTCTCAAAGTGTGGTCCGGGGACCACTGGTGGTCCGCAAGCTAGCCCAAGTGGTCCGCGAGCAGACGTGGTAAAATATAATAGATGAGTTGTTTGCAATATTGAACCAACTTGTATGTAAATCCAAACATTTCTGCAACACTGCCTATGTAAGCCATGCCAGTTTAAATCATATGAATTCTCTGACACAATAATACAATCAAAGTGGTTCAGTGAGTAGGCCTATTGTGTAGTTTACTATTGAAGTAGGTCTAATTTATTTATTTTTTTTAGCTAGGTGGTCTGTGAGGCTTTTTTTATTGATCAAGTGGTCCTTGGTCTGAAAAAGTTTGAGAAACACTGGTATACATGAATGTAAAGATGTGAAGATATTTTCCATATTTTGTAATACATTCAAATGGCAATAATAATTTATGGCATAATTTAAATATGTATCAACTTGATACATAGTGTACATCCAAGCACCATTGTCTTCAACACCATAATACCCACAGACAGGCAAGGTTTCATCATTAGATTCTCATTGTTTTTTTCCTGGGCTGATGGACAAGATAAGGGACAAGGAGATCACTACAGTGATTTGGCTTTTCATTGTGGCATGTTCTCTGCACATTGAAAATCACATTTTGCAACTATTAGACTGAACGATTTATAGATGCTGGCCATTTGGCGTCACCTCTAAACCATAACTAATCAACTTTTACTCACTTCCACTTACCAAATTCCAGACGTTCTTGGTTGTTTGCCACAGCATGGATCATTCCAATTGTCCCACATGCATTACCAATGGTTTGTCTCATGAAATACACATCTGAAGAGACCTGTTGCCCTTCTGAGATGATTTTCTTCTCTTCGTCCAGTCTGAAAGACTCGTACTGTACATAGGAAAATCACACAGGTTAAGATACACAATAATTGCTTTTTATTGTTAATATGGATTAGTGTTAATTTTGTCACCTATTTTTAATTTAGTCTTGGTCTTGTGACGAAATGTCCTTTTTAGTCTGTCATATTTAGTCATTCAAATATAATTTTTGTTAGTCAAGTTTTAGTCGACTAAAAGTCTCGTCATTTTAGTGTAGTTTTAGTCAAAAGAAAACTAAAAGGTATCTTAGTCTTAGTCAGATTTAGTCAACACATTTTAGTCTTTTTTTTTTATAACAAATTATTACCATTTGAGTCAAATAGTGTTTCACACATCTCAATTTTCCAACAATATTGTGTCCACAGGGCTACTCGTCTGTTATAATTACTCATTCTGATTTTTTGTCAGTTAGTAGGTTTGCATGCATAGGTAAGTCGAGCTACAGTTATAGCTCGGCTGGGATTTGACCATAGACAGTAAAAGATTCGACTGGACCACGGTCATATTCGTAGACCAGTGTTTCTCAAAGTGTGGTCCGGGGATTACTGGTGGTCCGCAAGCTATCCCAAGTGGTCCGCGAGCAGACGTGGTAAAATATAATATAGGAGTTGTTTGCAATATTGAACCAACTTGTATGTAAATCCAAACAGTTCTGCAACACTGTCTATGTGAGATATGCCAGTTTAAATCATACAGTATGAATCCTCTGACACAATAAGCAAAGTGCAAAGACAATAAGCAAGGTGGTTCAGTGAGTAGGCCTATTGTGTAGACTAATTATAGGCTACTGTTGAAGGAGGTCTTTTTTTTTTAGCTAGGGTTAGTTAAGTGGTCCTGAAACTGAAAAAGTTTGAGAAACACTGTTGTTAAACACTGGCTAATAAAGTTGTTGACACTGGCTATTAAATTATTTCTAAACCAGTCTGCTAAAGTCTGTAGTTAAGTCTGTGTAGGGTTTTCCAGGCTCTATTTCTTTTTACGAGACACCCTGCTCACTTGAGCCATCTACCGGTTGTTTGGGTTGTTGCAGCGTCTCACTGGAAAAATACAAATTAAAGCCGCGTGATACCGCGTGATCCCACACGCGGACCGCGAGTGAAGCTGGCCAAGTCGAAGCACTGCCCACTGTAAATCGCAGTAGTGGGAACTACTGTTGTTAATGATACAATTCTAATGATATCAAACAGGATGAGGGAGAGGCCAAGTTACCTTCTCTGTAACAGGGAACAATAACAGGACTGCGCAGACGGGCCTTGGAACAATGTTGAGTAGTTCTGGGTCCAAACCATACACATCTCCAAACTGCCATGTTGGTAACAAACCCAACTGCCGAAGAAACTTGAAAGAGGAATGAAAAATATCAATATACTGCACATCATAAACTTGTTTTGAATAAAGCTTAATTACAGCACAAAGCAAGCGTTCATTTAATATAAAACATCTACGTAGGCCTCCCTACTTCAACAGTTAACTTGTAATTAACTTTTTGTTAATGTTTTGACATAAAGTCCTTTTAAAAGAACAAACTCAGTCCACTAAAAGTGGACAAAAACATAACATTACATTATGCACAAGAAGCATAAATCGGCCTTAAGTAAATAAAAGACCCTGGCCATAATTTGAGGATGTACGATAGTCTGTCGCCAAAACATTCCTCACCAGTTATCCAGACATGCATGAAAACATTTGAAAACAAAACTCAGTCATAGGTCATTTCGAGAATGATGACTTTCTCTTCAGCATTGTCCTGTTAAAACGAGGCAGATATGACGAGGCATTGCAGCAATGTTTACATAGATACACTGTAAGGTTGCAAGATTATGCAGACTGTTACGATTGATTATGCAGACTGATACACGCGCGCCACGCACACACATTATCGAACTCATACGGCGTACACTTTAGGCTATAGCCTTTCTACTAGGGGTGTCGCGATTCTCCAAATCCTCGATTCGATGTAATTTTCGATTTTAAAGTCACGATTCGATTCTCAATCTTTTTTTAAATATTACTATTAATGCATTCCTTATATGTTATTTACTCTTTTTGGCCTTTTCCTTTTCTGTTTTGGGGGGCTTTTATTTTGAAACCGCTTTTTATTTTGAATCCGTTCCAACCGCGAGGTTGTAATGTAAACAGAACTAACATTAGGCTAAACAGAGACGTGAACATAGTGGAATGAAACACAGAATGTTAATTTAATTGTTTCAGCACACTCCAAAGAGACCCAAGGTTAGTGTTCATGGAATATGTACCAATGTGCATTTTAAGCCTTAAAGTAACTTTGGACTGTAACTAGATCATCTTTTCACTTGCTAAGTTGAGTAGGCCAAGTTAGTTTTAATTGACGTGAATGAACGAATACTTCCATACCGGTGATTTCAAAGTAGCAAGAGGGGCTTTGATTTCGGTAGGTTGATGTGTATATTTTAACTGGCTGCAGCCTAAAATTAGAGTGTTGACGCTGCAGTTCAGCACATGCATGTGTGTTTGTGCGTCTTGGCATACATGCTGGACGTGACATTGGGGGTGTGGCTGCATCATCGATTCTACTTTTAAGTTCGAAGTTCGAGACTTTCTACATGGGTTTAGTTAATGATCAGGCTATAATAAGGTGGTTGGTGTAAAGGTGGTAGGTGTAAACCGGGACATTTTAGCGTCCCGACAGGCTTTTTTCGACATTACCCAAAATTGATTGCACTGCACTGCAATTTCTAGCTAAATTTTCATATACCACATCAGCATTTATGTTCAGTGAATCTTTTGTAAATTGCTTTACAATTACCGTCGGGCCCTCGTTGGCCGCCTTCGTTATCGCCCGGCTCGCCTCATCTTGCAGCCATTCACTCCTTCGTCTAAACGTTCTTTTAAAACGTGCATCTTTTTCTTTCTCTCGTTCTCAAAGGTAGCCTCTCGAGCATTTGCTCTGCTGCCGGCTTGTGCCTCGATATCGCCCAAAATGTTTGATTGCATTCTCCACATTTCTAGCTAAATTTTCATGTACCACATCAGCGTTTTTGTTCGCTGAATCTTTTGTAAATTCCTTTACAATTACCATCGGGTCCTCCTTGCCCGCCTTTGTTATCGCCCAGCTCGCCGCTATTCACTCCTTCGTCTTCATTAACATTCCCAGTACAATTCTCAATCTTTTTGGCCTCTGTGTCCAGTTACATAGTCTGTCTGTTCTTGGTCTTGGATTTTGTGAAATACATTTCTAAATAAATGCGACTTATAGTTCGGACTTATACATGTTTTATCCTCTTCATGACGGATTTTTTGACTGATGCAACTTATACTTATAGTCAGGAAAATACGGTAGCTTCAACTAGGCTACACTCTCCACCACCTGCTCACTGTCACTCCGCTCTGTATGCTTGCTTACATCTCATTCAAATTCAACAAACTTCAACCTGTTGCTTACATAGGCCGCAATTTCAACGTGTAGGTTACTTCGATTAACCATTTTGATGCGCTCACAGAATCCTGGCTCTGAGCCAAAAGGGGTTAGGGTGGGGCCTGACAAGAGCTGTTAGTGGATCAGTCCAGTGTCAGTATGGAAAATGAACCAGTGGGCCGCTGACTGTCCTTCATATGGGCCGATCGTTGGACAAATTAAATTATATAGCCTATTATATCGGCCCAAAAGTTGCGTCTGGCCATCGGGAAAATGCCTGGTATGCCAGATGGCCAGTCCTTTAAGCCTTAAGTAAGTTAAAATGTTTTGGAGGTGCATGTCAAGCGATGGTGTAGGGCTTGTACATGGCGACGCAGAGGGCTCTGCGGAGCTACACTGTCAATTCTAAGTAGGAGCATAAATCAGCCTTCATTGCTCTGAGGTCGTGTTTTTCCACCGACAGTGAACCCTTTCTTGAATTCTGTCCAGAATTATTTGAACCTTAGTGCTATCCAGTGAACCAGTCCGCATTTCCACCAGTTTTGAACCGAACCATGGGTGCGTCATCAACAATGGGTGTTGCATGCAAAACAAAAGTTAATGAGATGCATGAATGGGAGAATATGACAGTTGTCCCGTAAAAATGGCAGAAATCAGCTGTGTAAAATGCTAGTTAACGTCTGCAGACTAGTTCTAGTTGATTAGTTTTGTTTACTTATGACAACAGTTGATAACGAGGGAAAACGCATGGTTTAAGCCTTCTCCCATCTGAATGGTAAAGTGACATGCCCACTCCGGTTCGCAGGAAAAAACAACATTTTCTGGTTCAAGCTCCGAACCAAAGTGCCACGTTCCGAACCGTTTTTTGTTTGGTCGAAATGCTCCGACTGGTTTAAATGTTGGTTCGAGAACAGGAACGGAGCTGGTTCTCTGTCTGTGGAAAAAGACTATCCGAGGGCTGAAATGGACCAATTATTTTAACTAGTCATTGTAACGAACCGAGCCAACATATTTGGCTACCATAAGCTAACATCATTTCAAGTACTGTCCAATGACGTTTGTGAGTAAACCTGGCGAAACGGTCACATTAACTCCCACATTCAAAAGAAGCAAATCAATAGCATACTTAATATCATACTTTGTAACCGGTGTTGTGTGCCTTCTGGTTTTTCTCAACTACTGGTTTCCTTGCACTTACACGTTTGTGTGGGCGTAAAATTCTACTGTTGATTACTGTTAAAGGCTGCATCTGCATCTGTATTGAACATCCTGTACCTAAATGGTAAGGTATAATAGGCTTACCTTTACACCCCTGTGTGTGCCTATTTTATATTTATATAATAGACATTGTTGTGATGCTTTATTTTTTATTGAGATGTTATTGAATCTGTTTCAAATTTATTTAAAAACGACTGCAAGGTTTTGCTCAATTGTTTAAATGAGCATAGACAGTCCAATGGTCTTTGTCTGAACTAGCTCAGTTTGAAAGTAATGTCCAGGGAGGTTGGAGAGAGAGCTGTGGGAAAAGTAGCCAACTGTCTTTACCATACAGTTAAAAACAAAATTATTCATACCCCTGGTAAATATTGATTCAATTTTCTCTTTACCAATATGTTTGTTCTGACTGAAAATGACACTACCACATGTCAAAAGATTGTAAGACAATGTGGTAGAAACATGGAATCAAAAAAATGTATCTTTTTTTAAAATTTTAATGAAAACATCTTTATTTGCATTCACAGCTCTCAAAATGGTTCTTATAATACCTACAAAGCCTCTCCATGTCTCCACAATGATTGTAGACTGCACCTTTTTAACAGCAATCTGGGTTTTGAGTCAAGAGCGATTATTTGCCACCCCTCAGGCCTTGTGCTAACTTTTGACAGATTGAGTTCTGGACTATGTCTGGGCCACTCTTCAATGTTAGTATTGTTCTCGGTTAACCATTTCTTGCCTTGTTTAGCTGTATGTTTTGGAACATTGTGTAGTTTAATGGTCCAATGCCGCCTACTGGGGCAGGTCTCTCGGCAGACAGCCTGATATTCTCCTCCAAAATTCTCAATTTGCCACTTGTTTCAGTGTTACCGTTTACTTTGAGAAGTTCACCAGGTCCCATTGTCTGAAAAACACCCAAAACTAATACATTTTTATAGCTATTCTCCACATTGTGGATGGTGTTTTGGTGGTTGAAATGTTCACTCCATCTCAAAATGGATCACTTGGTCATCTTGGATGCTGATCATGGATCACTCTTCTCCAAACATGCACAACTCCGCTAAACCTTTATAAGGGCACACATGGAGAAAGAATTTAGCTTTTGCTGAATTTTTTTGACCCAGGGACATGGCCTGAGATTGGCATAAAAAAAGAAGCATCAAATTCCAATGACACCATGTCCATTTCAATTGTGGGGGTTAGAAAAGTATTCTTTTGGAATGTTTTTCAACCAGGGGGACCAGAGGGGTATTTCACAAAACCTAGATAAGGGAATAAGCTTTTTGGTCATCCTGGATGAATTTAGCCTTGACTTGGTTTCACAAAAGAGATGGCACATAAGTTACCATGGGGATTTATTCTCTGCACCTAGCCTGGCTAGCAGCCAAGCTAAGTCAAGCTAAGACCAGGCTAACAGCCAAGCTAAGTTCATTCTAATGGTAATTATGTTGTCTTATTGGTTCAGCTAGCTATCATTCAAATCAGACCTCCATGCTAATTTTTAAGGAGCTTTATTCCATTTATATACTATTTGCTAAATGTATTTGCTCGCAAAACAAAATAGATTGTCTGTCTACTACCATATGGTTATCATTTTAATTGTGATAGCCTTATAATTATTAACATAGGCCTAGGTACTCGTTGTTTACTTCTTTTGTTGATGGACGTTTGATGAATAGCCTACTGTAGTTGATTGGAAGTGGAGGGTCAAGTTTTCAAAGGTGTTTTCAACTATAATGTAAAGGTATATCATAGTATACATAGCATAGCATCTTTGCAGTGGCAAGCGCTTTCTTAATGACGTTGCGTGCCCAGACAAAGAAGCACTCACACGTGGGTGCATACGTAAATTTGCATTCAGTTGGTCTACCATCCCTACTCCTGCTGTTTTACAGAAATAGCCATGATTCCCCATTCCAAAAAGGACAACTTTACTTCATTGTTAGTCTATATCAAAAGCGGTTTTTCACTTTGTGTGAATAACACTATTTTCTGCGTCTTTTTTATTCCAACCGTGGGCACTTGGAGCAGAAACGAGAACGCGCACACATCCTGAATTACTTACACCTGGCTTGACATAGTCGCTCCTACTCATTCTGGATTGGCATTAGTGAAACGAGTTGAGCTAGGATGACCAGACAACGCTATGTTAAGTGATAAAGCGAGGTTTATCTTGGATGTCTTAACTCTGCCTTTGTGAAATAGCCCTCTGGTGACCTTCTCAAAGTGAACGGTAACACTAAAGCAAGAGGCTACACTGAGATTCTGGAGGAAAAGATCAGGCAGTTTGCAAAGAGACCTGCCCCAATAGGCATCATTGGACCATTAAACCATACAATGATCCAAACACATACAGCCAAACAAGTCAAGAAATGGTTAACAGAGAAGATGCAGATGTGATGCGGTGAAATGCACCGCGATGCTCAGCAACCCGACACAGAAAAGACATAAAAGGGTCACGACGCCGTAGGAGTGACGGCGTGGCTACGCCGTGGAGTTGACGCAGAAGCATGTTGAGCATCTTAAGTGTAATGGTTTCCTTTTGTATCGTAAATCCCCCGCACGAGTTGGAAAGTGTAAATTACCCAGATTTCTTGCGCCATTTCACGAAGGCACGCCCCCTTTACCTCGGAGTTCTTTAGGGTACCCCGAGGTACGACCTTACGACAAACATGGCTGCGCCCATAGTTGAGATGAGATGACATGTATTTTTTTTTTGCATTTGTACTGTGTTGGTCATTTTAATGTCGATGCAATGCTCTTACACACTAGATTGCATTGCTGCTTCAATCCGGTCACCAATTCATGCATTGCACGGTCTTGCTGTGCGTGCAACACAATGTAACAACTTTTTTCCAGCGGCTTTGAAACTTTGAGTTACTAAAAAAGTTTTTAGTAGGCTTGTTCAAGATGAACTGTGTCTGACTTTGTCTGGCTTTCTACGTCAACGTGAACTTCAGAGGCTAGCCGGGAGGAGCTGCAACAGACGGCAGCTCATCCCGGACAGACAGGCTACAGTCTGCCTGACGTGACTCGCGGGAGATATCGCGGAATTTTGTTTGCAAATACAGCATAACTTTCATTGTTACTCATTAAAATGAGCATGACGACTGACTAAATAAATTCTTATGATGTAGTTTAAATAAACCACTGTTGTCATACAATACAGTTAACAGACCTGCATCGTAGCACAAATTCAATATCAAATTGACCTGCATCTTAGCACAAATTCAATATCAAATTCAAAAAGTGTTTTCCCTATATGTGTGTCTATCTAGTTAACCAACAGCAGAAAATAACAGAATATCCAAACGTTTTCAGTAGGCTAGCCTACCATTGTTGCAGAAATGAAATATAAGAAGGTATCCGTTCGATTTCGGTTCATTTTTGCATATTCCAACATAAGGAAGCAGTATGACACACCCGTCAAAAGTCATGAGCAGATTCCTCCCAAATGGCCCCATCACGTCTTTGAACTGAGAAACCTGTCGTGCAGACCGTGGAAGGCAACTGCAAGATCTGTCTGCAGGCTAAGACTCCCGCAATATTTTAAGGTCATGTGACATGGTGGTAAGCAGAGCTAGTGAGCGGAGCTGAGCGGTGCGAATATCCCGCTCCGCGCTCAGGTGGCTCTTCACTCGGCCACTCCTCCGCTTAGTGCTGGGCGGTATACCGGTTCACACCGTAAACCAGTGTATATTTTCGTTATGATATGAATTTTTAATATACCGCCATACCGGTGTGTTTGATTACACAACGTTTGGAACGCTGCGCCACGCGACAGTGTTTCAGGCGGGACTTTTTTTCACACGCGCGATGGTGCGACTTCACGAAGGCAGGCATAGTGAGGGTAAACACAAAAGACCTTAAGTTTTTCCCCTGAAGTATGACCCTTAAGGCTTAATTTATCCTTAGGTAAGGGGTTTATTTAAGGGTGTTGCACAGAATACCTTAAATTGTTTCTTTAGTTAAGGAAAATGATCCTTAGAAAATGATAGAAATGATCCTAACGGTCATCAGTGCACCAAAACGAACTTTTTTGTTAATGTTTTGCCTAGCGAACCGAAGCTCATGGCAGGCTAACAAGACATCTACATCCACATGAAGTTAACGTTAGCCTAACACTAACGTCATGCAAACCACACAATAACAATAAGGCATGTTTCTGATAGGCCTATTTGAGTATTTTAGGAAAAAAGTTTTACCTTTCCCCAGTTCATCCAGCCGTTCTCTAAGTCTGACAGTAACACTTTTAGCTCCAGCTCATTGAATCATATTAGACCGAGATGCTAACGGTCTAATCTGATCTCTCAATGAGCTGGAGCTAAAAGTGCTACTGTCAGACTTAGAGAACGGCTGGATAAACTGGGGAAAGGTAAAATTCAACAGTTTAACTCAAGGGGCGGTGGAAAACGAGTGAATTTCCCCAAATGGTGGAATATCCCTTTAATTCCAAAATAAATCTCACTGGAACAGTGTCACCACATAGTTGTTCTTGCTCTACATTGTTAGTATCTAGTTGTTTTGTAGGAATAGTACGCTTGTACAGTACGCTCGCACAGTTAGCACAACCATGACAGCCCCCTCGCAGCAAGGGGATAGCTCTTAGGTGACTGTTAGGCGAGCTAAGCCCAAGCAAAAGCAGCCCGTTGGGCCTGTTTCGCCTGGAGCTATATCCAAACGAATGAGGCCCACTGCTAACCACCAACCTATTCACGTTTCTAATAGATTCTTCCCCTTAGCTAGCCCTGAGAAACCTACTACCCTGGTCATTGGCGCTTCTACTATACGAAACGTGAGGCTAGCGACTCCATCGGTTATAGTAAAATCGATATCTGGGGCCAGAGCTACAGTGGGCATCGCTTTCAAATGACCACTTCATTCGCGCATTACGCGGCGTGAAGCTTTAGTACCACTTTCAGCCACTGTGCGTCGCTCTACCACTATCTACCATTAAACATAATTGTTGCCGAGAGTAATCCCAGCCTACGAATTCAATAACAAAATAAATCATGCATAATTAAACATTACCTCGATTTAGGCTACTTGGGTATGGCTTAAAGCTTGACTACACGGTGGTAACGAAAATCGAAATCGAAATTTGCTGTCTACATTATTGTCAGTGTTGGGGTTAACACAACTACGCAAATCAAAACAGTGTCTTGTGTGATAATTGAGCCAGTAGAGAAATAACTGTTCAGAATGAATCTGTAGCCTTGGGTAGGCTTCTGCAGAAAACAATGTTGTTGCCGATTTAATACTATCTGGCGGCGTTTTTAACAGGGCTACGCCAATAGAGGCTTAGACAACTATGACCCACGCTTTGGTTTCCTCGTAAATTAATTTGCCCTACTTCTTGACTGCAATGTAGTCAATTGACTGCTTGACATGTCATTTTTATTTTTCTGTACAATAAACAAATACATCTGCTTTATGCCGCAGAATTACATATTTGGAACTTACATAGTCCAATGCATCGTTCCACTACGTTAGTGTTTCCCAAAACCATAGTAGCAACGAACGTTCGCAACCACTATCGTAAAGTTGTGTAGTTACAACTACACCTCTCGACCTGTGGTAGAATGCTAGAAGCATAGTTCCAGGGATCTTCATGTCAAAGACGTCACTGACGCCAGTTATTTGTTTGCAAATTAATAATTATAAATATATTTAGGTTTCTAATTGATATTTACACTTCTAACCACCATACATCCATATTTTAAAATGCCCAAGGCAGAAAATACATAAATTAAAAGTCAATTTGCAGCCATGTGCACGTAAGTAAAAGTCACACACTTGCAGATAATAATAAGGTGGTGCGCACTTTTTGACGAGTCAGCTGAGAATATGAAGGCTTTGATTTTCATGGAGGGGGGGTCCTTGTTAGTTTACGCAAAACCAAGCCAAGAAGGCTGATTCGATTTTGATAATATGATCTGCACAAAAGATAAACTTAGGTAAACAACGATGTCAATATTGTTGTCAACGTCTTAACCCAGATTCAAACTCTTGACAGGAGACTGGTAACTGCTGTGCAACGGCGGCTGTCATCTGCCGCCTTAACGCAATCGCCACAGAAGTATGTGCAGGTGCCCGTTCACGCTACTAAAACATCATTAACCACCTTAGTCCAGACTACTGAAGTTTGGAAACTATCATGGTCCAAACTTACAGTACTATGTAAGTACGACAGTTTTGGGAAACAGTCGTGAATCTTACATGTTGGTTAGTTGAACGATGCATCCTGTTAGTAAAAAGCTAACCTCCGTGGTTGTAATGGAAACGCCCCAGATCAGCTTGTAGGCCATTAGCAATCTGTTTATTTTATTTTATGAAGCCTACACAGTATATCACATGCCACATTCTCACTTTCAATAGACAGATGCAGCCATTGGTCAAGTATTGAGTATAAAGCAATTAAGATAGTACCCTATACAAAAAGTACTTCATACCATCATAAAAATTCGCTAAAACGAATAGCATTTTGCAACTTGACAAAACACTGGATTAAATATCGTAGGCACAGGAGAAAACTTGTACATCCATTGGCCCGTGGGGAGATCACATGCCAGTTGCCTCTCCCTTCAGTATGACTTGTTCGGCTGTGAGCTTGTTTTAGCCAAAAAAAAAAAACTATTGCAGATATCAATGCGTCTTTGTTCATGGGTTTGGCCTCACAGCAGAGGCTTAGACAACTATGACCCACGTTTTGGTTTCATAATTTGCACTACTTATTGACTGCAATGTAGTCAATTGACTGCTTGACAGGTTATTTTTATTTTTCTGTACAATACACAAATACATCTGCTTTATGCCAAGAGAATTATGCACTTGGATAGCCTATAGAACGGGCACATTTTGGAGAGAACGCGCAAAGAATCTGTAGGCTATTTGTGGCTGGTTACCAGCAAACAATGTTTAATGCGTTAACTCAAGACGTCAAACATTTTCTAAACAATACAAACAGAAAGGATGCAGCAGGCAGTGGAAGAACAAAATGCTGAATGAAGCCCAAATTTATGAAGGCATATCTGGCAAGTTGTTATTTTTGAAGACGTGAAATGGTTGGGCTATAGGCCTAGTTTGCAAGAAGGAGACATAAAGCGTGAGCATGCCACACTATCCACAGCTGTGGTAGCGGGGGTAGGAGGATTACTGTTAGTGCAGGATTTATATAAAATTCTTCAACAGAAGGCCTGCCTCGAATGCAGGCTTGTGGTTTGCGCAGCCTACAGTAAGTAGGTCTAGTGAGTTAGGAGTCCTCTAGACTTCTTTTCAGCTATCTCAGAGGCGGAAAGTTGCGTTCGTTGGGGGCAGGGCCGGGTTAACAATTCATAGACCCTTGGGAACAAATGTCTGATGGCCCCCCCTGCCCCCCAGCCAACGTGAATCGGGCGGTCAGTTAATAGGCCTATCGTGAAGATTTGTATTGCCATTTAAGGCACGAAGCATCTGTGAGGCCAAGCCTCACCAAGTAGCCCGTTTGTTTACAACTAACATTACATTTAATTAAACTGCTTATAGGCTATGCCGAAATAGTTTCAACATTTTGAATATCAGTGTCAGGTGAATTAGGAAATGCCTTATGGCTGAAAGCTGCTTGGGATCCCCCCTGTCAAGCAATAACCATACAAAAAGTTAAAAACAGATGACATGATGCCCATCACTGACATAATGCGCAAATAATATAGCCTAGATATTCCAATATATGTGTGTATTTTAGAGGGGATATTCGAACATCATTTTTGAGCAATTTTGACAGCCCTAGTCCACTGTAGGCTACGCCAATCGTCTATTAACACCTTCCACTAATCCCGGTGAGTGGGGGTCGCTATAATGCATGTGAAATAGCACCATTGAGTAGCCTATCTTGAAATAGCCTTAAAATCGTTCGGTGTTGTGTGCCTTCTGGTTTCTCCACCTACTGGTTTCCTTTGCGCGTGCATGCTGCAGCAGTTGTCAGACATTCACAAACAAGTTGTTTTAGGGCGGTTTGAAGTCGCCATACGCCATGAGCCGGGCTACATTACAGCCACTCGGACAAAAGACATGTATAATATATATGTTTTGAAAACTAGCATTAAACTGGATTCGATCCCACAAAAGCAACACACGCGTGACTCTCCATCCTGATTCCCTACTCTTTGAGCCAACTAATATGTTACGCGAATCAATTAACTATTGTAGGCTACCATTAATTAATAATGTAGGCAACACCCAGGTAACATGTTGTCCAGGTTATCTGAAACAAGGGGTTGCCTCTCATCTACAACAACTGGTTACGTTGGGCTGCTACAGTCGTCAGTGCACTGTGCACAGTAGGCCTATGCTACTCTTTGTGGTTGATCAACTAAAAATAAAAGATGTATTTGGTGATGACGTTATTGTAGGCCTAGTAGACCTAAATTCTGAGAAATTAAATGGTACGAGAAACGATCTACATAGCGCACCAGACCGCGATGTCTTCAAGGGTTGAATGAAGGGAGTTTGCAAAAATTAGTGTATTTTTCAAGTCAATAAACATTCTTAATTTTCGAATGTCTTTGTCAGGGAACATCTGACTTTTAAAACAAACAAACTTAAAACAAACGAAACTAGGATTTGGATGAATATATTGACTGTTGGTGTTTCTGGTGAGGATTTGAGATTGCATTGAGTAGTTTAAATAAAACAAGATTTCGAAATGGCTTGCATAGTTTGTTTAGGCTATTAATGTGTTGTATACTGTTAAGTACATGCCTAAAATTGTGGTCCATTTGTGGAAAAACAGTTAAGATGCGTTAAAACGAACTGAATATGAGCTGGTAACTGACATTTTAAACAAAACGCCCACACACGACTGAACGAGGGTAGGCAGCACGACCCCATGCGTATGTCGTGTCGTGCAAGTGGATCGGTACTGTTACGGCGTATCTTAAGTGTTTTGCCAAAAATGGACCACAATTTTAGGCATGTACTTAAAGGAAAATTCCCGGTTTTTAGCACTTTAAGGCCCTTTTCTGGTTTGTTTTGGATGAACTAGAGTGGTGGACACCGAAATTTTGACTATTGGTCCCGTCTCGACTTTTCTGACTTGTTTTGAATCGCCTTTGACTTCTCAGGGTGGCTGGCAATGGGCATACTGTAGTAGGCTACTCAAACATGTAATAAAACAACCCTTAACGTTCGTTTTCAAAACTGTGCAAGTCACCGAGTGGTTAGTGGTGTTCGTTGATTATTAAAAGCACATATATCGGCGATAGATAGCAATAGAAAACTTCCGGTTTCTGAACTGGTTGCAGTTCCTTCTGTGGTTCCACATGAGGGCGCTCGTCCACGAGTGCAGAATGCATGGAGGTCTATGGAGCTGTACCCCTCAAAATCCACTTTTCTCAGGATATAATTTTTTTCCAAGTAATTTGAATATTGTTTTCAAAAGGGGAGGCAAAGAAAATACACTTGGTTGAGTATTATATTTTTTAAAGTCACTTAATTGTTCTAAAAAGCCTTTCAAACGTGTCAATGACGTAATTCATTAGCACAATGCTAGCGTGTTATGGGCAACAACGACCCAACCAGTAAGAAATCAAAAAGACATAAGTACTCGTTCATTCAACTTTTGACCTATAACCCATGTTGAAGTTATACAAAGTTCTTAGGTGCACCAGCACAAAATTTAGGTGCACCCAAATTTTCAACCACATCGCATTTAACACCGCAGCAGGTTCACTTTTTTTTCCTTAATTACTGTCCTATATAGGTTGTCCTATGACTTATGATTTAGAATTCTACAAGAAAAGTAACATAATGAAGTGTTTGTGCTTTAAGTGCTTCACTGAGCTGAAATTTAAACTTAAAACATCTCAAGATGAATTAAATAAAAATAACAGTGCACGTCTTTTAAGGGCTTCAAACTGCACATCTCATGGCTCAATGTCATACTATCCTTCATGATCTTTAGGCCTTGGCTAAACCAGCTCACCATGCTACCATCTTCCATAGAAATGTATTTGAGCACAATTTAAAAAGAGATGTTCCAAGTAGCCTGGGGGATTTTTGTGATTTTGCACTGATGATTGCAATAATCATGACAGTCCCACAATGCAATTTACTTTTTAATTTTAGTATTTTCAAATTTTCAATAAGAACATCACTATGGGTAATGCAGTAACGAAATGGTAGGCCTATTATTATAGGCTATTGCAATGACTTGCCATGCTCGATCTAAATGTGTCCATTCAATTCACCGTACACAATGACCACAGTTATACATGTAGGGAATATTTGGGCTTTAAATGTAGCAGCGATATTCGGTTTGCGCCAAATACCGGATTAAATTGATTGATGCCATCAGAATGAGTTTACACAACTCGCGCGCAAAACAAATATTGCTGTTGAAAACCTGGATACTCCCTGCATGTAACTGCGGTCAATGACGACTCCTTTTTCGCGATATCTGTATCTCTGTCGGATTCAAGAAGGCCTTGTATGCATTGTTCGCAATTTTAAGACGCCTTTTCATCTGCAATGACTCCTATAAATTTGGCCATAAGTGGCATTCCTGTGCGCCGGGTTTACGCTCAAACTATTTTTCTGGTGAATAATTATTTCGGCCTGAACTTGGTGAAGGGAAGTTTCACTATAGGCCTATCGTAGGCAACGATAAACTTGATCATCATCTCGGACTCGTCTGATCAGTTTGCTGCTGCCAGCCACCGAAAGGCAGTGGGGAGAGGGTATATTTATCTCGGCCTGTGTGACCACACTGTAATGCAACTACATCCACTCTGTTTATCTGACGGGTCTCTGACGGGTCTCTGACCTCTGACCTCTCTCTCTCTCTCTCTGCAGCACACGCATTTTCAAATTTACACACAGGCACTGGGCCACGGCCAATAAGAGGGGAGGTCCCGCCCTTCACTATCTGTGATTTGTTTAAACCACGATATTGGCCAAATATGTGTGTTATTGAACCAAAGGTAGAGTTTCAATGCGGACACTTTTTCCTCTCTCAAATAGCTGGTCGCACCGGTGCGACCTCCGATTTTTGGAAGAACTTGGGTAAGGTTGACATTTTGTAACGCAACGTTTGTAACAGGCGGAAAATTAACTTATTTGTTATGTCCATAACCTGTCATGTTCACATCATAAGCCTAAACCTAGCCTACATGAATAATTCAGGCATGAAAACGGGTCAGGGGTGAAAAAGGTGAGAAGGGCGCGCGAAGTGGGAAATGGCCGTTTCATAGCAAAACAGGCGCGAGTGACATTGTTGCCAATAGTGCATAGCTTCCATGGAGTATGAAGTTGCCTAAAACCAGAGATTTATGAAGAAAACAAACTACAAAATGACTAATTTTTACACAAAAATACTTATTATTTCTTCTTTTTGGCTTGGGCCTAAGTGTGAAGGGGCCCACTTGCGCTGTTTGGCAACATGCTTCAGCCTGGCCTTCCTATCCTCCTCAGTAATCTACATGAGTTTTCTTTCTTTATTTCTTTCTTTGTGCCTGAAGTTATCAGACATTTCATAGGCCTAAAGGACACTTAGAACTATTAGAATAAGTCTGAATATTTGTTGGACTTGGGTAGGGTAGACTAGGCTTTAATTTGTAAAATTGGTTTGAAATGTTTTAACCTGCAGCTAGGCTACTTACAGATTTTGGCATTGTGTGTCAGGCCACTGAGCGTTTCTTAAAAGATGGCATTACCATGTCAAACACTGTTTTTGTCTCTGAACTCGACAAAACGCACCAGCCCAGTTTAGGAGCATTTAAATCAACTATTTAGTTATTCACATTAGCCTTTGCTATACTGAAAAAGTATGCCTATTTGCTTCACCTTTTCGATCTAGATGGCTTAAACTGCACGTATTCTTCATCAAATGAACTTGTTATGTCTATATTTCTGTTCAATATCGCTAAATTTAACAACAGCCTATGCTACGTTGCTACACCAATCTCAACGTCTTTTTCTGACAGAAGTTGAACGTTTCAACTAGCCCACCTGTGACATCAATAAGCATCTCTCCTCATTTCAGACACATCTGTAGTTACACAGACAGGGAGGCTATTCCAGCTAAACATTCTGTTCAGCGTTGCATCCGCGGCAAAATTTAGCTTCCGCTGTTTAAATAGGCTAAATGCATAGGGCCTGCATTCACATAATCGTTGCTGGATCAGACAAGTTTTTTTAATTGGGCTCGTCTTACAACGCATCAAGATGCGTTCGCGTCTGCGCGTGATTTGTAAACTCAGTTGTAATCCCATACCCCCCCCCTACAATATTTTCTCATCGGATCTGCGCGAACCACGTAAGTCCCCTATTTTGGATTCAAAACCGCGAATTTCGCCGAAAGGTGAGGAGTTTTCATGCCTGATAATTTGGCTACATGATTTTTTACATTTAATATTTTTTTGGCTGTGGAACTTTCATGATGAAAACGTAATGATTCACGTAGGCCATCATTCACATCGTGCAAGTTCCAAGGCATTTTAGCATTAGCCATGGTTGGACGTGACAATAATTTGGATAGCGTAATAGCCTACGATACCGCGACTGCATAAGACTACAGAAAGAATCCAAACAACTCCATATCCGTTTCCGGCAGCGGAGTAATACCAGAGCCCGTCTACGGAGAGCCTTGGCACTTCCTATTAAGTCTCATTGTATCCACATTGGTTGCAGTTCCATTAGAATTCCACTGGGGGTGATCGCGGGCGAGTGCAGGTTGAATAAGGGGTCTATGGAGCTAGATGGCTAAATGTATCTCTTTTACCTGCTTGTCGTGGAAGAAGCGTAGATTTTATTGTAGTTTATGCAAGTTCAATATAGATTTTAAATCTAAAGTTGAATGAACGAGTACTTATGTCCTTTTCATTTCTTACAGGTTGGGTCGTTGTTGCCCATATCACGCTAGCATTGTGCTAATGAATGACGTCATTGACATATTTGAAAGGCTTTTTAGAAGACTTACGTGACTTAAAAAAAAATATAACAATCAACAGTGTGTATTTTCTTTGTCTCTCCTAGCGAATGCAACATTCAAATTACTACTCAAAAAATTATATCAAGAGAAAAGTGGATAGGGGTAAAGCTCCATAGACCTCAATGCATTCTGCACTCGCCTGCGAGCGCCCTCAAGTGGAATCTGAGGAGGAACTGCAACCAGTCCAGAAACCGGAAGTAACCAGACAGTGCCAATCATAGACATAATATACATAGACGCCGCATTGGCTGCTGGAAACAAGAAATGCGGCCGCCATCTTGGACCGGTCATACTCCTCGTTGCGTTGCAGCAGAAGACACAAGATGACAGCACTGTGCAGCATGTTCCTTCTCAAATCGGGCGGACCATACTGGGGGATTTACTTTTCACAAGTAAGATTTAACATAACCGTACTATTGGTTGTATTTTGTGAATAGAATATTACCAGAGCTGAGAAGGAGCAATCTTTGATATTACTGTATGAAAATCGTAGCCATCTAGCTAGGCTATGTTTACTCGGTGTTCACCCGGCTATGAACTGAGACTTGATAAGTCATATTCCATAACACTGACTTAGATTACAACTGACACAAGAAGGCTATTGTAGAAATAAATCATACTAGATTTGGCCGGTAATTTTACACAAGTGGCACAGACTAGCCTATTGGGCAATCGCTAGCTGCTACTTGTAGCCTAAGTGTGTTGGTGGTAGCCTCACTATTTCCTGAATAAAGTAACTTTTCAATAGCTCAACTTCTTTATTTATCAAGTAGTTTAGCCAGACAAGCTACACTTTTCTTGTCATGTGAAATTAGCACAATTTAAAGTAGCTTCCTATGTAGTGAACTAGCCTACTGCTGTGTTTGTGTTAGGCTACTAATACATTTAGTTTTGTGTAGTGTTTTATTCATGGCAGAGTAACTGATAGTTTAGCTCACTAAAATTTCTAAGTAGCTTGCCCAACACTGTATTATTCACATGTCATTTACCCTAACAAGAATAAGATGCCTCTCAAATTCCTTTTCATTCATTTATTTATTATTTTGTATCTCTCCAGCACAACTGCCTTGTTCAAGAAGACTGTGAATGAACTGAACGGTCTCCTCACCCCCCTGGAACTGAGGAAGGTGCAGCTCTTCATTGCAGTACTGCAGGGCATCTGCTACACTGTGACTGAATGTTTGATTTATGAGCTCCACCTTCATCACCTGCATTCGCCACTCTGTGTCCCATTTTCCCATCGTCTGGTTGACTCAGTCCTCTTTTATGGAGTTTACCCAGTTTACTATGCCATCTTATTTGCCCACCTGCTGTCTGAAGCGCTTTTGTTCTCAGCCAAAGTGTACCCAAGCAATTTTAGCAAGGTGGGAACATACAAAATGACATGCACCAGTTGTCGAAATCATAGAACCAACTGCATGACGGTAACTCTGTCTCACTGAGCCTGTGAAGACACTCCCTGATTCTTTACTGATTGCAATGAACGGGTTGATCTTAGCAGTTTCTAAAATGTTTCTTAATTCCTTTTTATTTAATCTCTTCATTGGGGCTGGAACCTTTCTGTGAACTGTAAATAACAGATGCTGTTGATGAACCCATTGACACTGTACAAGTGACAAGTCACCTTTTGTCTTGAATTGATGAACTGTTACACTTACTATGCCAAACCAATGTCTGTTTTTAAGGATCAGAAACAAACCTACAAACTTGCACTTTACAATATTTATGGAACTTGTCTAACAAATGCTATTGATATTGAACCCAGTTACTCCATTTCCTTTATGCCACACCAATGTCTGTTCATCACTTTATTTTTGATGGCACTGAACTGAAAATGTTAATGGATTTTTTTCTGTAAATTTAACTCATTAAAACTTGTATCAAACCAGTTTTTGTCTATGCTGTCAAACGTGGATTAGTTATGTTCCCAGTTTTTATATTGGATGTCATCACTTTATAATACATCATATATCAGAATATTCTATTACTGTTAAGCCCACTATGAATATTAAAATACACACAACCATGTTTCCTGTATCATACAGCTTTTCTACTGGGAGGTTTACAACTTATTCTGAGTCAATTTACCCAAGTTTGTCACTAAACCACATAGGCCTACTTGGAATACCCCTCAGATGTCTGAATGGCCCTGATCTCACTTAAATGTTTATGGAACCTTTCTGTGGACTGTGAATAATGCTGTTGATGGAACTTTTCTGTCAACTGTGAACTATATTTAACTCATTAAACTTGTATCAAACTAGTTTTGTCTATGCTGTCAAACATGGATTATGTTCCCAGTTTTGATATCGGACGTCAGGTCACTTTATATCATATATCAGAATATTCTATTACTGTTAAACCCACTATGAATATTAAAATACGCTAAATCATGTGTCCTGTATCATAGCTACATGTATGACCTTTGCAGCAAAAAAAAAACCGCGTGAGAATCTGTTCGGTATTCAGTGAGATATGATTAATTAAGTGCGCTGACAGCTCATCTCACCGGCCAAACAGATTACACTGAGTGGAGTGGATGACCGGTCCAAGATGGCGGCTCCAAATCTCGTCAGCGCTAGTAAGGAGTAGCGGTCGATGCGGCGTCTATGTATATTATGTCTATGGTGCCAATTCTCTTCCTATTAGACATTCTCTGGTAATACCGTACCTCACAGCACATCCAATACAAGTCAATGGAGTTGGACAAAAAATACGATAAAACCTGTTGGAAATAATCTTTTGCAGCGATTTTTGTGTGAGCATATCAGTGAACACCACTGACCACTCGGTGAGTTTCACGTCTTTGTAAACTAAAGTTTAATGCGTTTTAGGAAGGATTGTTCCAGTGCACCTATGCAGCGTTGTGGAGGAGGGGGGCGCTACCACAGAAACCGAAAATTCTCAGGACAGCAGCATGTGTCCAAATTTCAATGTTAAACGTTCTATTTAATCATAAACTATCTGAAAACATGGCTTTAAGTGTAAAATACCGAACTTGTCCTTTAATACTGAGTGGCCAGGCTCTCTGGCTGAGCCCAGCGGCAAGCACAACAAAAATCTTTAGGACGTTACCTCAACCAAGAGCAACCTAGCGGCGAGCGCAGCGCATACCGTGCACAATGTGATGGCCCCTTAAAACTAGGCCTGTTTGTGAATGTCTGCAGACAACTCCTGCTGCTGTGGTAGGCTACGAGCACAGCGCATGCACGCGCAAGGAAACCAGTATGTGGAGAAACCAGAAGGCACACAACACCGGTATTCCACATTTCGCTGACTTCAAAGGCAGACAGTCAGATATCATATGATGAAGTTAGCTTGCACGCTAATTTCTAAGCTATGGTATATGATTGAAGGGCCCCGACAAGTTAGTCAGGCAGCTAACGTAAAGTACACAAAACTTCCCATGCCCTAATGTTCTGTGTTTTTAATTATGTGCGTCTTACCGACACGAGTTGAAACATAACGTTACCTGGTTCATCACCTGAAAGACAAAGATACAACACGCTGATTAGTATTCTAATATCACAAATAACGTAGTGTTAGTACTAGACAGATTGCTAGCTAGCTACAGCAACATTAACGTTACATCCAAATACTGAGTCTGGAAAGTTCACCTGAACATTAAACAGTTCAGCCAAATGTAGTAGAAATGTTGTTTCGCATTGTATAAACTCATTTATAGAAATGTTGAATTTTATAACACAGGTTAATAATGCGTTTAAATTCATACATCAGGGTTCGCCTCCAGTGGCAACCAACGCTGGCCATCCATTTTCAGCAGACAGAATGCCTTCAAACGTTGCACTTCCGGCTCTCATGGATATATATGGTGAGTCTAGTGAAACCATGAGTGAAATCAGCGAGTGTTCAGCGAAAATAAGACTTCCGGTCGAGCCGAATTTGCTAAATAAAAGTCGCGTAAAACACAACGTGTTCTAGACCAGAGGCCCGTTGCACTAAAGTAGGATCAAGACATCCAGTATAAGTGACTTTGCTGAGCTCAATGAATCCAATACAAGAGCGTTCAGTGTAGCCTATATGTCAGGTTAAAAAACATTTTTGACAAATGAAGGGGCATGAAGCAAGATAGTAGTGAGTAGTGATTTTTCTTAAAAATCAACTTTAAATAGGCTCTACCCATGTCCTTGATTGCCTAGCCTTTCTGCCCACCCCCATCCCCATCCCCAACACACATACAAAAAACACACACACTTACATCATCACTGTCATCACCTCACATACATACAGCACACTGCTTGCTACAGTAAGCCTCCTCTACATACTTGCTGCACACTGCCCCCCACATTGTCTTCAGGATCTTCTCCAACACACATCCTCTACATCAGGGGTCTCAAACTCAAATAAGCTGGGGGCCAATTCTGCCAACGTCATCTGATTGGAGGGCCGGCTATTTCCGAAAATGCAATGTTCTTTTTTTCCAATACCACACACAACTGCAAACAGAAAGTGCAAGTGTTTTTATCTAGTTTTAGACACCTGTGCTAGCAACCTTAGCTTATAAATAAAATAATGATAAAATAAATATTAATACAAATTATAAAACAAATGAAAAGCATAAAAACAGGAATGTGTGTGTTTCACACCAAATAAAAATATTTTCCTCTCATAACTTTTTTAAACCTGGCAAACTATAGGCATCAGGGTTAAGAAAGCAACACCATTGGATTTTTATATCAAAATTTCAAAAGGCCATGGCTTGAAAGTGGTCACCCAGTAAACAAAATAAAGTCCTGGCGACGTCCCCTAAAGGTCCCCTGGCGAACGTCACCTCCTCGACATTGTGTAGCCCTTTACGTCCCGCGGATCTCTGTTCGGGAGGTCTAAAAGACGCCCACGAGACTTTGAGAGGACGTCCTGTAATGGTCACCGCGACATTATGTGCGCAACGTTTACATTTCCGCGATGGTAAAAAAAAAAAAAACATGAAGCGCGATTTGGTATGGTATCACATCCTGTAAATCTCAGCGTTGCTAGGAAAGAGGTAGACTGAACATGTACACGCATTAATGACTTGGTCTACAACTACGCAATCAACTGCACTCACCTCATATTTTCACGCATGTATGAAATCACGTCCTCCGAATGCATTATACTAATGATGAGTAGACATGGACATTTATACTGGGCTAGGATGTGCTGCTTTCACATCTACGGTGTCATTTTCTTAATAAACTAATACAATGTTTTAATGGGCATATCCCGTAGCATATTGTTCAAAACATCATCAGAGTAGGCCTAGGCTAGCCTAAGATAAATTGTTCAAACCATATTGTTTCAAAATATTAAAAACTAATAATAGCCAAACATACTAAATGAATCGCAATGCATGCTGGGAAGCAAAACTCAACATGAAATAAAGTACATGAAACATAACTAGAATGCATTGACGTTATATCCACTCATTTTCTTGGACGTGCTGTGATCAAACAGGGACAGCCTATAAATGTAAGCCTTTCTTCCTGGAACATTGCAGATAAAGAAAAATGTATCGTTTTCTCTAGGCTATGAATGCTCTTTATAGCCAACTTTAAGATGAAATAAATAGATTCTGATGTTTCTATTCTATATCATTGTTTTATTAATAAACAGTAAGGCTCTGGTGAGGCAGAGAGCTTCTGCTCCTCGTTAGAAATCTCATTGGATATGTGCACGCTTTGCTGTTTCCACAAGGAGCTGCTGTAACATCGGGGACAGCTAGGCCTATGTGACAGTTTTAAACGCGAGCATGCGTCAAATAAATTACAATGACATTTAAACAAGTCATGAAGAAGCAGTATCCTTAATTCTTCTGCAATGTAGAGCTAGATCGTTTTGCTTTACAAATTAAGTAGTCACTTATGTTGCTAGACATCTCTAGTCCCATGCCCTAATCTCTTCTCTAGTTTTATTACATCATATTCAGCTCCAAAAGCCAGTTCAGTCCCAATTCGGCCGTGTGTGTGTTTCTGAAAATAAAACAGATAATAAGTACGTGACTACGTTAAATAAACTACTGCCTATTTAGAGCATGTTACATGCATCACGTAATGACAGCTCAAGAAAAACGCATTGTAGGCTAAGCTAGAAGCTACAGCGACTTTGCTAACGTTACACCAAGCATCACATCAGCTAACATTTTGAAAAAATCCCTTCCCTAGTTTGTAACGTTATACATTAACATTAAACTCAAAATGTATGTGCTACATAATTCAGCATGTCTGCATGCAGACATGCTGAATTATGTAATTATGTAGCACATACATTTTGAGTTTAACGTTAACCCTTTTCCCAGTTTATGAAGTTGTGCGTATATGAGCAAAGTAGACATATGGTTCTACTTTGCTCATAGACGCACAACTTCATAAACTGTATGATATGTTGCCTTAGACTACGGTAGGCTAATGCAGCTACTGCTAGAGACTAGATAGATAGATACTTTAGTCATCCCCAGACGTGTAACGTGAAGTCGTGCATGGATGTGATATCTCCGTCCTGCAGGCAGTAGCCAGAGCGCTCTCAACTCCGCTGCCATGTGTGAATAAACATACGTCCCACCCATGTCCCCGGTATAACGTTATTGTCGGGTCCTTAGGAGGTATTTGAAATGACCAAATGCAAATGTCATCCGAGGGACCTGATGGTGACGTCCCCAGAAAGTCCTGCACCGGACGTCATGCAATAACCAAACAATAACTTGCTCCGGACGTCAATAAGGTCACCGGAACGTCCGCTAGAGAACATGACGTTCGGGACCAATCGGGGACGTTGTGAATGTCGGCATAAGGTCCGGGGGACGTCCTGTGTTTTTCGGGCAGAGATAAAGTCCTACTGTAAATGTAAAAATCTTTGAGTAAAACAAAAGTTTATGAAGGGGGTAAATTTACCCATCTAATTTGCCACTGGATGGCAAGCACCTCAAATTATGCACCTTTCTAAATACTGGATGAACATATTTGAGCAGGTTTACTTTCCTTTTTTCATATTACCCACATAACAAATTAACAGGAAAACACCTAAGATGTATACCAACACCTAAGATGTATATGGTTTCTAAACCACAAGGCCTACAATAAAGTATTCTGGTCAAATCAGTTCCTATGGCGGGTAATCAGAAGTTTGCATCATATTGCGGGTGACTTTGTAGTTTAGAGCCCTATTTCTACTAGCCCTGCTGTCTGTACCACGTCCATTACGGACACTATCATCACGATTACCACTGCAACCTCCAAGCTATGTTGGGCAGAGGGTCGAAATAAGCATGGTATGCTTAGTGGACACCGTCATATACACGCAGACAGCACCCAGCCCCTCCATTCAATAGACGATCGATCGATCACAATCTCCAAAAGGATATTCTCCTTCAGATTTAGAATAGGTGAATAGCATAGCCTACCTAAGACTTCATCACACGTAAACGTTTTTCAACATTTGGTGTAGGCCTAGGCCCTATTGCTTAATTTCTGCTTCAATTTATGCAACACTATGGCCTGCATCGCTTCCGCGTCATTACAAATGCACGTCTTTGTGTTTCTCGCGTGTAATACAAGTATTTCCTGAAAACTTTGCGCAGCGATTTTGGGTTTGAATGAAGCTCTGGATGTCTAGCACATAGTGGAGCAGAGTACAAATGAGATTTGTCACCGTACTTGGAACTATCGTCTATTTTAATCAGTATTGTTGTTTGTCGCAATTAAAAATAGTCTCAAGGGCCGGATTACATTATTATTTTGAAACCTGGACTATTGAAAAGAGACGGTATCCACCCCAATCCGAGGGGTGCTTATCTCCTTTCAAGGAACATAGACCGTCACTTAACCGAGGCTAGTTCCTGACGAACCAGAGATCCAGGCAGCAGAGATATTGTCTTACACAGATCTCTGCCGTCCTAACAGCCACCCAGTTATACAGGATATACAGGGCATACATAGCCAAATAGAGAGGGTGTCTGTACCAAGACTGTCAACTCTTATTCGACCCACGAGGGGAATTATTCGTAGCAATCTTATTACGATAAAAATTTCTTCGGCTAAGCAAATTCCTCCACAAACGCAACTTGCATTTGCTTTACTCGATCACTATTCGATCACTGTCGAATAAAACTGCCTTGGTTAATGAAATTATTACAGACAATCATATAAATGTTATGTGCCTTACTGAAACCTGGCTTAAACCAGACGAATACCTTCCATTAAATGAGTCTACACCTCCCTCTCATCTTAATTATCATGTACCACGCCACACTGGCAGGGGAGGGGGAGTAGCTACAATTTATCAATCTAGTCTTCTCACATCTCCCAAGCTTACACACAAGTTTAAATCTTTTGAAGTTCTAGTCCTAAATTTTTTACCCCCAGATTGGAAAAATAATCAGCCTGTAACTGTGGTCACATTGTACAGACCCCCTGGCCCCTACACAAAATTCTTAGAAGAATTTTCTGATTTCCTTTCCACTTTAACCATCCAAACTGAAAAAAATACTTATATTGGGTGATTTCAATATTCTTATGGATAATGTGATTATCCATATCAAAATGATTGTCTCACAATTGCATTTCAATCCCTAATTGAACATGTTGGGTTCTGTCAAAATGTTAATTCACCCACACACCGAGATACCATACTATTGATCTAGTCTTGTCATACGGCATAAGCATAGAGCAGTTAACAGTTCTGCCACAACACCCGACCTTAACTGACCACCATCTAATTACTTTTACAATGACATTACAATATGCAGTACCCAATTTAGCTGAATACTACAGCCGCGGCCTATCTGAAAAAACTAATGCAAACTTTCTAGAAAAAATCTCACTTACGTTTGCCCCCTTCCGGACCCATGTGGTATCAGAAGGCCCTTCCTTAATCCAACCGAGGTCGACTGTTAACTGATAATGAGATGAACTCATTACGCTCAACCCTTGATTCAGTAGCACCACTAAAAAAGAGAGTAAGGAAACAAGTAAGGCGTGCTCCATGGTACACCACACAGACAAAAACCCTCAAACAAGCAGCGCGCAAACTTGAACAAAAATGGCGTACTACTAAATTGGAAGTCTTCTGCCAAGCATGAAAAGATAGCCTTATCACCTACAAAAAAGCACTCAACGAGGCTAAGTCAACCTACTATTCCTTGCTGATCGAAGAAAACAAAAATAATACAAAATTCCTCTTTACCACAATTTCCCGCCTGACGAAGAGCCACACTGAAGTAACCGAATCTATCCCTATATGCCTAAACAGTAACGACTTCATGAATTTTTTCAATGACAAAATTGAAACAATTAGAGATAAGATTAATAACCAATCAGTCTCACCAGATATTCGTACTCCATTGCTGAACGGTAGCGAAAACATAATTGAATCACAGATGAGACGAACAACTTTGAATTCATTTACACCGATCGACATATTAGACCTCACTTCCACAATTTCCTCATCAAAATCTACAAATAGTCTACTAGATCCTATCCCTACTCATCTTCTGAAATCTGCTCTCCCTTTCTTGGACAATGCTTTGCTCCAGATCATAAATAACTCACTGCTGTCAGGGCATGTACCACAGTCGTTTAAGTTATCTGTTATTAAGCCATCCCTCAAAAAAACCTACCCTTGACCCTATAATGGCCTGGCCAACTATAGGCCTATATCTAATCTCCCTTTTCTGTCGAAAATACTAGAAAAAATAGTGTCCAAACAAATTAGTGCCTTTTTACATATGAATAAAATCAAAGAATTATATCAGTCTGGTTTCAGAGCTCACCACAGTACTGAATCAGCCTTAGTTAAAGTTTTTAATGACCTCCTCATTGCTGCCGATAATGGACATATATCAATTTTAGTCCTCCTGGACCTCAGTGCTGCCTTCGACACCATAGACCATGACATACTACTTCACAGGCTTGAACATTTGATAGGCATTAAAGACTCAGCACTCGCTTGGTTTAGATCATACCTTTCTAACCGCAGACAATTTGTACAAGTCCACAATAAACCGTCTATCCAGACTATAGTAAAATATGGGGTTCCTCAAGGCTCCGTACTAGGGCCCCTGTTATTTTCTCTCTATATGCTTCCCCTAGGCTCTGAAATTAGGAAACATGGCATTACATTTCATTCTTATGCAGACGATACACAACTATACCTCTCCGTAAAACCTGACGAATTAACTCCGTTAGCCAAACTTGACACATGTATAAGAGATATAAAGACATGGATGACAAATAATTTCCTGCTTTTGAACTCCGATAAAACAGAAGTCATGGTTGTAGGTCCTAAAAAGATGAGGGACATCCTATCCTCATCACAGGCTACATTTACTGATCTTCGACTATCCTTATCCACAAGTGTTAAAAATGTAGGAGTTACAATTGACCAAGACCTATCACTAAGTAATCACATAAAACAGATTACCAAAACTTCATTCTATCACTTCAGGAACATTTCAAAGATAAGGAAGTCCTTATCCTTTCCAGACGCTGAAAAATTAATCCATGCTTTTGTAACCTCAAGGATTGATTATTGCAACGCTTTGTATGCTGGCTGCAATAACACCTGTCTAAAGAGCTTACAGCTTATACAAAATGCAGCTGCTCGCACACTCACTAGAACTAAAAAATATGAACATATTTCCCCTATCCTGGCATCTCTACATTGGCTGCCTGTTAAAAGTCGCATTGACTTCAAAGTATTACTTCTAACGTACAAAGCCATAATGGCCAGGCACCAGAATATATTAAAGATCTCCTAGTCTCATTTAACCCACCCAGACCGTTACGATCACAGAATACTGGCCTTCTTGTAATTCCAAGAATCTCAAAAACGACAGTAGGTGGCAGAGCTTTTAGCTATCGCGCACCCCTCCTCTGGAATAATCTACCCTCCTCAATTCGATTATTAGACACCCTCCCTATTTTTAAGTCTAGACTTAAAACATACCTCTTTACTGCCTCCCATAGTTAGGTATGGTGCGGTGTGGAACTTCACCCATCTCGGGGATTTTGGAATGGACCACCCTGCTGAGTCCTCGTGTGACTGGCACCCCAGTCGCGCGTGAGATAATAATTTCCCTGTATTTTGGGTGAGTAACCTGTAAAATCTCCCTTATTTGCAATGCTCAAATAAAAGCCCGGGCTATTATCTGGAGTTTTACGGTATGTATGGATTTGCGCACCTACAAACTGCGATTTGAGATTGTTGCGATCTAAAATGCCTGATTTCGCGACAACTTTTCTGTTGTGTGTATTTTTAGCTGTTTGTTGCGAAGAAATTGCGAGAGGAAGTGAAAATTGCAAAAATAGTTCCTATTTTTTTTTATTATTATTTTTTAATTGAGGGTAATTAAGTTTAGTAAGACCAAAATTACACGGTTCATCTTGATGCTTATTATAAAGGATAAGTAAAGGTAAATAGTAAGGGTTACAGAAAATCAAAGTAGGCCTACTTTATTTGTGTAAATACTTTGACTGGGGTAATTCACAAAGCAGTATAACCTTTCGTAGAACTGCCCCCTAAAGAGATGGCATAATGTCATATGTTTCAATACATTCATATATGTTGTAATTCATATTAAGTTCATATCTTTTTAATAATTCATATTCTGTGACTTGCATAATTACTAATAGCCAACTAAGTATCTAGTTATTTCATATTGATTTAAACTATTAGACTACACTTTTCTTTAATGTTATTACATTGGTCGTGTGTAAGTCTAATTGACTGCCTGACACTTTAAGGACGTGAGAGTAGCGTTATAACCATAGACAGTAAAAGAAATGGACGAACAGACTCCGTCGTTTTCAATGGGAGGGCACAGAGTCAAATAGAACGATTTTTCAGTTGGTCCCCCCAGGCCCCAGACTCACACTTAACTTCGTGATGTTAGCCATCGAACTGAATCTTGTAACTCAGATGATAGATACACAGACATTCTTCTCACACTTCCTTCGTCTTCAAAGTCATCAAAGTTAAACATTTATTTATGTATTATTATTAATATCATCCTCACAAGTGATACCAAGTCGTGTTAATGTTGAAGCTACCACACATGATCATCTTCAAAAACAGTCATGCTAAAACAAAACAAAAAAGTTATAGCCTTGAAGCTAATCTTCTTTCCACTTTTCCGACCTACGGTCAATCCATCGAAAACCTCTGAAATGATTATTGTTAGTGCCGTTTTTCATTAGGTTTAATTGCCTCTATGCAATGCTTTACTTGAACATACAATGTGGCTACATACAGCGGGGAAAATAAGTACCGGTATTGAACACGTCAACATTTTTTTCAGTAAGTATACTTCCAGTGAGGCTATTCGCATGAAATTTTCACCAGACATTAGTATTAACTTAAGTAATCCACACATATATAAAAATCCAAACATTAATGTCTAAAAGTAGAGTTATGAGTAAAAAAGTGGAATGGCACAGGGAAAAAGTATTGAACACGCTAAGAAAAAGCAGTACAAAAAGGCAAGAAATGGCAAGGAACAAACTGGAATCTATAAGTATTTAGAGAAATTATCCCTCCTATCTGTGCAAATTGATATAAACTGGGTTAGTACATACTGGTGGGCTATAAAAAGGTTTTTTGTTACCAAGGCGTCACACAAGAAACATTTCATGATGGGTAAAGCAAAGAGCCCTCCCAAGACCTTTGCAACCTTATTGTTGCAAAACATATCAATGGAACTGGTTACAGATGCACTTCAAAACTTCTGAATCATCCAGCAAGCAGTATTGGAGCCATTGTCTGCAAGTGGAAGGAACATCAATGCATCATCAACTGGCCATGCACAGGATCTCCTTGCAAGATTTCTGACCAGGAAGTCAGAAGGATAGTCAGAAGAGGAGCCCAAGATCCAAGGACCACTTAGAGAAAGCTCCAGAAAGACTGGTGTGGGCTGTTTTTCATCTCATGGTACTAGCAGACTTCATACAGTTGAAGGAATGATGAATGGAGTCATTTTATTCCGGGAGAATCTTTACATCCACCAGGATGATGAGGATGAGACATGGCTAGACCTTCCAGCAGGACAATGATCCAAAGCATTTAGCAAAGGAAACTCTCAATTGGTTTCAGAGAAAGGAAATCAAGGCCCTGACTTCAATCCAATTGAACAGTTTTGGAAGTTAACTAAAGATCAGTATTCACAAGAGGGACCCCTGGAATCTTCAATATTAAAGGACTAGCTGTTTAAAAGAATGGGCCAAAATAACACCAGAATACTGTCACTGATTAGTTTTCGTCATACAGGAAATGCCTTGAAGCTGTCATTACGAATAAAGGCTTTTCCACAAAGTATTTAAGAAATTTCAGCGTGTTCAATACTTTTTTCCTGTGTCATTCCACTTTATTACACATAACCTATGGACTTTAATGTTTGGATTTTTTTATATGGGTGGATTATCTGAGTTAATAGTAATATCTGGTAAAAATTTCATGCAAATAGCCTCATTGGAAGTATACTTACTGAAAAAAATGTTGACGTGTTATTACATTAAAGAATACTTCTTTTCCCCGCTGTAGCTTTGTTCATGAGTTTCCGTGCTGGCTGGAGCTTCTTATCCAAACAATACGGTTATCCCCCTACGGTGCGTTAGCTTCACTACAACCGGACATGCTAAACATTCTTCTTACTGGAACCTAATGTTACGAATGAGGTAGTCGAGTCTTGTTTTGCCTTTTATTGTTTATGTAGATTACACAGAAGCTACAATATCGGCACAGGATATATGTTATATGAAGTTATGGTATTTCAAAAAAATCCTAAAATGAATGAGCTTCTATAGGGGTTAGCTAAGAAGTGGTCCCTCCAGCTTACATTGATTCTTCTACTTCCGGGAATTCGCCTGCCCCCTTGGTTATAAGTGGATTGGAACGCTTGCATCTCACTTTGTTCGGCTACGACTGGAAATAACTTTTTGCATAGTGCATTACGATATGTGGATAGAAAAATAACTCGTATGAAATCATTCTTGGATCATAGAAGAGGTAAATGTCTCACAATGTTATTAATTTCTATGATTTTGGTAGCACTGCACTTCACAAACTGAGCCCACAAGCTAGCAAACATGACACGAGCTAAAAGGACATCTCCTGGTGTAAAAGTTTGCCAATGGGTTGCATATTGTAGCCTATTCAAATGTCAGTAAACCAAGTAGGCCTTAATTAACTTACTTTCATAGCTTAGGCAGGTAGCAAGGGAAAAGTTGGTTATGTCGCCGGACACTCTAAGTGACACACTAAGCGAGGCTTTAAAGATAGCGCTGCAGATTGAAACAGCCAGAGTTATCCACAAAACTATCTTCCCGCGCTTCCACGCAGCCCGCCTTAACTCAACAGGTCGAGGAGCCTGAGCACCTGCCTAGCCCAGCATCGTCTGAGGGAGACACAGGGATACACTACGCGGACCGCACACGTGGCGAGCGGCGCCACGGCTGTGGCGATTGTGCTTCTTCCTCGCACTTCACCAAAGCCCACGAGTGCCCCGCCAGAGGACAGGTGTGTCAACGCTGTGGGAAAAGCAACCATTTTGCCAGGTTTAACCAATGTTTGTGTGGCCAAAGAAGCAGAGGCAGTAGTTGAAGATGGACAGTAATTTATTATTCGACTTGGATCGAACCACCAAGCAGAAGAGTCCATAGAAAAATGCTAACAATGATAATCTTCCAAAATTGCAATATTGAACCAGTATGAAAAATCTGCTTAAGCCTCTAATCAAAATGCAGGGGAGCTGTAACAGAGTCATAGTACTCACAGTACACATCACATAGACCAGACAAGACTAACATCAGACTAGACAGAGGGGCAGTGTTGTGCGTGAACGAGTTCAAAAGAACGCGTTCATTGAACACGCTCAGTTTTTCGTGAATGTTGAACTGAACGCAACACATTTTTTAATAAAGAACTTGAACATGAATTAGTTCACATTATGTGTCATGAACGGCAGACACTGTAAATGAACGTTGGAATTTGTTTTCCATTGGAGGGACTTCATGAACCATAATTTGGATAGGAGATTTTCCAGAAGAGGAGGCACAATTTGGATGACATGTGCTGCACATCATCGAATGTTCTTCATCTACATACATCGGGTCTGACATCTACAAATTAACTGAGGATACAAAGTAACTATAGGATTATTGGAACATCGGCTAACCGAGATGGTTTTGGTGAGTTTTATTTTGTTTGTGTCAACTTTTAATGAAGTGTATTTTACAGTTAGCCTAGGCTAACAAGGAAATTAGGCTAGTTTGGTTAAAGGGGTGGTTCAGGATTTTGGACATAGGACCTCATTTCCAAGTAAGCAAGTGTGATATTTATCAGTGGAGACCATTTTCAACACGTTTCATCCAGTCGTTCTAATTGCAGAGTTCGCAGGTGCTAGGCTAGCGCAAGTCAACGGTATGTGCTAGCCTGCCACTAAAAACAGTCTGCAACGGTGTGCAAATATTGCCTTTCTGGACTCTTTGTGAATGCATTTTGTTTATTTATCTGTCGCTGCACGTCTTACACAGCCTAGGCTACTTCTCCCAACTGTTTTAGAGTATAGGCTTTGTCCAACCGTTTTGCATTATCTGTGCGCCCCCCCCCCCCATTGTATGTTATATATTGCACACTGTGTTTTAAAGGGTGACTCCATCAGTCTTAAGTGCCCAGACACCCAATGTGTTTACTGATTTGGAGAGTACTACTACATAAACATTATTTTGTGGCTCAGAGGAAGCTGCATCTAAGCTGATACATTACCACCATGTTGTCACACAGTTGCTAAATTGCATTATGGGTAAAGTGGGTGCAAGGTTTTAAAAAGTATTTCACTTGTCTTCTTTGCCCTACTATGACACTGTTGAACATATGATGATGATCAAATCAATACAGCAGAAACGTATCAGATTATCAGTGTTGTTTCCTCTGGAGCCACAAAAGGGTTCATACTACGTTTTAGACATTTGCAGTAGAACTCCACAAGACCTGTACAAATGGTTACCCTTTAAATTTTGAATGGCAAATCTATTTAGCAGTTTGACTGTAGGTACTTCTGAAGCCTACCCTATTTGGCTCTAGGTTACTCTCACCTACCTGTAGTAGTGTGTTTATATTTTTTCTTCTTTAAAATCTTATTATGGTAGGCATAATGTATTTGTTTCCTACAGATGTCTGCCACTGCAGACAACTCTCCTGCAAGTCCTCGCCTGATACTGCCTGGTATACATACATTTCATTTAGATTCATTGATAGGCACATTATATATCATATCGGCCATTCATCTCGAGTCACATGCAATGCTTAGGTAACATGCTATGACTTGAAGTTTCAGGTGCAACAGGGCACAATTAGAGGTTGGATGATCACCTTTGAGGGCCGTGTAATCTCTGAGGGCATCCCACCAACATTTGCAACGGGACTTACTGCTGTGTTTGCAATCTACTACATATTCAACCTTCAGTATCAAGATGAGGCAGCCTGCACTCTGGAATTCATTCAGAGGTAAACCCCTTTCATTCCTTGTCATTATTATATGGATATATACAATTAAATTAATGTGTTTGTATTTTTTGCATAAAATGGTATTATTACTGTAAATTTCAAGCCACAATTTCAACACACACACACACTCAGACTGGGTATTTTGTTGGACTATAGGCTTTAATCTAATTCCATTTGATGAACAATTCATTGCATTTAATTTAATATACACGAAACAGTATGTTGTTGCAACCCCACTCTGATCTTAGACTATTTTCATTTCAGGCGCATCATTGGTATAAATCCAGAGAGCGGGACAAAGGCCAAAATGGGCAAGGTTGTCTCCAAGAAGAAAGGTGTTATCATCCAGAAGAAGTCTTCTGCAGTCAATACACACGTCGCCATGTTTCTGAAGAATCTCATTGACTTGAATGGAACTTGATATAGACCGGTGAGCTCTTTAATCTCGCTCTCTTTGTTTTGACAATCTGGCATTGACACATTAAGCCACAAGAGAACTGCTATTAACTTTATAAGCATTAGCTTGGAGTGCATACTGTACATTCCTGATTGTATAGTTTATTTATTATTCTGATTATGATTTCTTGCTGTTGTTTGACAGTGGCAACACTGGAATAATGCTGCAGAGAGGAACAGCGGCAACCAAAGTGATGGTCATCTCTACTGGATCCACAACAACTAAGATGTAAAAACACAAACCTACCTCACAGGACTATTTTAAGATGTAAAAACACATTTCCATTCCATATTTCCATTTTTTGAAAGTAGCAATATTCATGTTGACATTGCTCTTTGAAATAAAGGTATTTGATTTTGATTCTCTCTTAAGTTTTTATTGCTTTAACAGTGTGAATACAGAAATATACTGTATTTCTGATTTACAGACTACTACTGTAAATCCAATTTACGGTATGGATACCGTCAAATTACGGTATATCGCTGGCGTCTTTGCTGCCAGCTCTTTACTGTAATTTATAGAAAAACAGAAATATACTGTTTTTATGGTTTACAGGCTACTACCGTAAAATCATTTTACATATAAATACCGTAAAAATAATGGTATACTGCTGGCGTCTCTGCTGCCAGCTCTTTACTGTTATTTTACAGGAACATTTTTTACAGTGCATGTATCACCAGACAGAAATGGTTTTGACATTGTGTGCGCAATGCATTGTGGGCAATGTAGTGTCCGGCTGAGAATAGTTGAATAGCATACTGGCTTCCGCACAACGTTACCCGTGATGAAGTGCAGCAGAGCGGGGTAGGCATAGCAACGCCGCGTAGCAGGCAACGACGAGAGCGCGGAGGGCTGGATTTCATTGCACTAAGTATAGAACTGGTCTACCTTGTCTGTACTGCTGCAAGTTTCATCACCTGGTAAGAAACCCACAATTGCAGTGTCATGAGCAAATGTCTAATGAGCAGCTTCAAAGAACGTATAGTGATTTCTAGCTCGTAGTGTGAAAAAAAGTATTTATTTAAATATCTCACGAAAAAGTAAAATGAACTGAACTTTGAACTAGTTCAGAATTAAAATTGTGAACTTTGAATGTGAACTGTTCACTTTGAGCATGTATGAACTGAACTTGAACTAGTTCAGAAAAGCTGTGAACTGGCATAACAGAGGGGAACATATACCTGGCGACCAGCACCATTTAACATAGGTAAACACTAAACAATCAATTAACACCCAATAGACAAGACAGACTCTGGGCCACAAGCATAAATATATTACATATGTCACTAGCAGAATTAGCAAAATACATTGTTAAATAACAGACTCGGTTACATGTGGAAAGACTATCATCGATGCAGCTTGATCAGGACCATCTCGAAATCCCCCACAACAAATTAACATAATGGAACGGTCCACTGCCGCCCGGGAACAATAAACAGTCCATGGCATCCAGTCGGCCCTCCTTTGCCACCGGACCTTCAGAAGCCGGAACGAGAGGACGACTCCAAGAACGCAAATCGGTAGCTATCGGTTGACAAACATTAATACTTTACCCAAGCTTACGCGTCTAACTCAGACAAACAATAAACGTGCCACCATTTCTAATAGCTCCGTCTTGTGTTGTTTTTCACATATCTATCCACATAGCAATGGCCCATGTATGAGTGTATGTGTTGTGTGTGTGTGTGTGCAAATATCAGCTGATGCGTAGAGGACGAGTGCCAACAGGTCACCAGTCATGCGCGGTCGTAGCTAGACCATCACACTCCGCCCCTAGCTGTTTTCAAAAGATAATGTCTACTATCTTTGCTGGCATCCCTGGAGTGGTCGTTTTTCTCGACGACATAGTGGTGCATGGACCAACACCTGCTATCCACGACCAATGCCTGACACAGGTACTGGACACTCTGGCCTCTCATAACCTCACATTGAATGGGGAGAAATGCATCTTCTCTGCATCTGAGGTAGAGTTTGTGGGGTTTCGCCTGACCCCAGAAGGCCCTCTACACTACAATGTGCAGGCCATCCAACGGCTGCCCATGCCATCCAGTCCTGCCCAACTCGCCTCCTTTCTAGGCATGACGGCTTATTATCTGCGCTTCCTACCCCAGTATTCTGCCACTACTACTCCGCTCCGTCTACTCATGGACATGGACCGCGGCCTGTGCGGACGCCATCACACAGCTGAAGTCTCAACTTATCTCACCACCTGTGCTCGCCCACTTTGACCTGTCCAGCCCAACTCTTCTCACCTGCAATGCCTCAAACTTTGCAGTTGGGGCTGTGCTGCCTCAGCTCCATGACGGCATTGAGCGGCCGGTGGTGTTTGCCTCACGGGCCTTTAATTCAGCAGAGCAGAAGTACTCAGTGGGGGAGAGAGAGGCCCTGGCCTGCGTCTGGGCATGCGAGTGCTGGCACATATACTTGTATGGCCGTTCATTCACTCTCCGTACAGACCACCAAGCGCTCACAGCTCTGCTTGCTACATCCAGATCAGGACACAGGCCTCTGAGCATCCATCGCTGGTATGTTAAGACTTCACCAGTATAACTTTACACTGCAATATACGCCAGGCCAAGAGAACGTGGTGGCAGACCTACTGTCACGCTCTACACCCACTCTGGCTACTTTTCCCTCAGCCACAGACTTCAGTACGGACACCACAGACTCTGACCTTATACAGCTCTTAAACTCTCCGCAGGAGGCAACCATGTCACTGCAGGAGCTTCGGCAGGCCTCTGAGGAGGACTCAGTGCTGGCACAGCTCCACTCCTTCATCCACTCGGGGTGGCCTCCAGTCTCCAGCCTCCCTACCAGCCTGATACCTTTTCACCGCTTTAAGGATTAGCTTTTCTGCTGAAACGATCACTGTGTGGCCCGGGGCCACCGCACCCCTTGTACCCCTTGCCTTGTGGGCCCCGGTGCTCGCCATGGCTCATGAAGGCCACCTGGCCGTCGTCAGGGTGAAGCAGCGGTGCCGAGAGGTGGTCTGGTGGCCAGGAATAGACGGGGACATCGAAGCCATGGTCAAGATAGACAGATAGATAGATACTTTATTGATCCCCAGGGGAAATTCAAGGTCTCAGTAGCATACAGACATCACACACACATTCACTAACAGCAGAAAAAAGTAATTAAAAGTATATAATATAAAAAACACAACTAAGCAATAAGGACAGTAGAAGATAAAGAATATACTAAATATACTAAAATACAAATTATACTAAATAACACTTAATCTAAATCAATTTAAAAACAGTATCCACATAGTGGGTGATTAATCAAGAGGCGCTTGCAATGACTGAGGCAGGGACTGAGCCTGTGATTCTCTGTGCATAATAAGGTAAGGTAAGGTGCTCTGTTTGAGTGAGTGTCATGGTGATGGTGCAAATGAGTAAGTCCAACAGTGCAACAGTGCAAGAATAAATTCTAGAGACCGGCATAAAATAAATATGGACATATCACCGAGTAGGCAAGGTAATATAAATAAACTATAGAAAAAACTATGTATATATATATATATAACTATATTAAGAAAAGGTATAAGTGTGGCCACAATTCGGCTGTGGCATGGAGGGAGGGGTTATGCATATGTGCTAATATAGCACGCAAACAGTGAGGCAGTAAGACAGTGGTAAAAAGTGGCTAGTGGACAGACAGTATCCAAACATGGAGGGGTGAAGAGGCAGACAGACTATGCAGAGAAGTCTATCTCTCCTCTTCCCTTAAGTGAAGCATTGAACAGTTCAATGGCCCTGGGGATAAATGACTTCCTCAGTCTGTCTGTTGTGCAAGGCAGTGAGCAAAGTCTCCAGCTGACCAGGCTCTTCTGCTTTACAACCAGTGGATGACACTCATTGTCCAGGATGTTGATCAGTTTGTTCAGGGTTCTTTTGTCAGATATTGAAGTGATGCACTCCAGTTCAGCTCCCACTACAGAGCCAGCTTTCCTTACCAGCCTGTCAAGTCACCCCACATCCTTCTTCTTTGTGCTTCCTCCCCAGCATACCACTGCATAGTAGAGGACGCTGGCAACAACAGACTGGTAGAACATCCTGAGGAGCTTGCTGCACACATTGAAGGACCGCAGCCTCCTCAGGTAGTACAGCCTGCTCTGCCCTTTCTTGTAGAGTGCGTCAGTGTTGGCTGACCAGTCCAGTTTATTGTCCAGGTGGAGACCCAGATACTTGTAGGTGCTTACCACCTCCACATTGACCCCATCAATGGAGACTGGTAGCAGAGTGGGTTTAGACCATAGACTGTAAAAATATGGACAAAGCGTCTCTGAAGTCACCCATAGATTTTCTGAAGAACGGTTATGAAGCCGTTGTCACTCCCCGATGTGAGTCGCTACCGGATGTGAGTCACGCATGCGTCACTTTGCTACTTTGCGACTACCAGTGCAGTTAGCCACAGAATAATGACATTAGCCTACACAGCAGTAATGTATTATTTAGCGTAAGGCATCACATTTTCACGGCATGATCTCTAATGTCAGTTCTAGATTAGAGGCTGAAGTAGCCTGCTAGCGAGAGACTTCTGTAATATCAATAAAAATGGACCTACATAACGAAGTTTGTTCACTGCTGGCAAGTAAGTAAGCAATCAAGCACAACAAAGGCTGTCACTTGAATGGCGTTTGCTAACGTTAGCAATCAAACAATCTTAGATAGCTAAAACGTTTTTGAAACAGAAAAGTGAATTATTTTATGGATTTCAGTCGGATCCCTTGGCGTTATGCTGTAAAACCGATCAATCTGAGCATACGTGACTCACGTCGGGTAGCGACTCACATCGGAGAGTGACACCGTTTATGGGGGGTATGGGAAAACCTTGGGAAATCCTAACCCCGCCCACCTCCTGAGCAAGCCGGTGAACCCGCCTCGTCGTCAGCCGAGCAGCCTCAGCTAAGCTATCTGTAACGTTAGGCCTACAAGATGGACTGGCACAAATGTTGCTGTAACATAATTTGCTGGTAAGTTTGATCTGCTAACGTGAAGTTCATGTATGTTTCTTAATGCCATGTTCAGACACTTTTTAATTTTGTATGCTGAAAGGTGTTCGGGTGAACGGTTGAAAAGTTGAGAATGAAGAGTTGAGTTTGCAGATTCTAGCTTCTAGGTAAAATAAACTAACGTTAGCTATCCCTCCCTTGCTGAAGTTACGGTAAAATAACGTAGAGTAATTTAGCAGTTTAGCGTTACAGGTTCAGCAACTCATACTGACAAAAATGTATCTTTGCCTTTATTGTTTTGTGATTAACGTTACCCATCTCATATCCTCAGTGGCAGCCATCATTGTAACGTTAATTAATTTACGATAACATCAGCCAGCTCGCTGTATTCTGTCAACGTGTGGTGTGAATTGATAACAAAATCGTAGTAGGGTATTAGTTAACTTGTACATCATTAATTCATTTTGATTAACTCTTAATATCACGTTTTGAAATCGCTATATTGCTCTAAAGTTGTCAGTGGTAGCTTGGTCTAAGATGACATTGAAATTTCTCATCGGTGGCCATTTCACGATCCAGCGTTCATGTTCGGTTAGCTTGCCTTATTTCCCCTTCTTGTCAGGCTATTATCAAAACAGATCTGAAAACAGAAATATTGGTATATGTCACATCCTTGAACTTCCTGCAAACTATGAACAAGTGCTCACAAATTAAGCTAAAAAAATATTTTTTATGTGGCAATCATAGATTGTGGAGGCAATATATGACAACAACGAAGTAAGATTTGCAGACTCACTCCCAAAATTTATACTCACAGAACACTTAGCTGAATGGGGACAGGACACACGTATTCAACTATTGCACATGCCCTGTTTATGCGGGCAATAAGCAAAAACAAATGTGGTGTATTTAAAGTAATGTAGAATAAATATTTCTTGTATTTTTGTGTTTTCAGTGAAACAGTGTAAGGTCATATCTACACCCTATTGAGGTAGTTATTAACAGTTAGGCCAAGGTCCAGTCAAACAGTAGCCAGCCACTGGTGCCATATTGTTTAATTATGCAATCTGTATCCAACCAAAACCTGCTGATTTGAAGGCATAATACAACTACTTTCCGTGTGTGACTTATCAAAAGATGCTAATGATAATTATTTTGATAGTTATTGCACAGATGTTCCCTGGACTGCTCAAAATAAAAGGCCACTCTGAAATGCATTCATGTTTGTTCAGTATATGGTAACGATGTCTGGAATATACAACCAGTAGGTTGCTCCAATTAAATGTATGAAAAATGTCAAAGTACCATGGAATCAGTGCTGAAGTGATGCTTCTGAGTGTCGACTGCACAGACGAGAATTGAAGTTAGGAGTCCAGAGCCCTCTCCAGGACCAAGTCTGTCTGGATTACCTACAGGGAAACTTTGCATAGACAAGAAGTGTTCGTTCAAATTTGTGTTTAACAAATAAATGGCATCAATAAGAGTTTCAAACGTCAGTTATAACTAACACCAGTTATGGTGACTAGCTATCGCTTGTTATCACAGCTCCATGTTTAAAGTATACGGTCAATGGTTCATAGCGGTTCACAATTTTGCCTCAGCTAGCCGACAAGCCTTTTAACCGAGGTGAAGTTAGTTTGATATTTGATATTCGACAGATATTCAATTTTTTTTTAATGCGGCCGGTTTCACCCCGTGTTTGCAGACAATGTACAAACAGATGACCTGTCTACTTGCTTCCAACCGACCTACTTAGGGACCGTCTATAAAGTACCTTCTGAATTACCTTCATAGTCTTTTGTCAATAGCTTTGACGTCATGTGACCTAGTGACTACAAACCAATGTAGAATAGTTATCCTATATGGGACTCATCAGACACACCTCTTTTTACGGTGACTGTGTGCATGCTGTATTTTATATGAATCTTTAAAAGAAAATACATTATTTTATATAAGAAACAGACTCCTTTTTTCAATACCTCACAAGCCATATGACCTAGTGACTCCAAACCAATGCAGAATAGTTATCCTATATGGGACTCGTCAGACACACCTCTTTTTATAGTCACTGTATGCACACTGTATTTTATATGAATATTTTAAAGAAAATACATTATTTCCCATAAGGAATGGTCTCTTTTTTTTCAATACCTCCCAAGTCATGTGACCTAGGGACTACAAACCAATGCAGAATAGTTATCCTATATGGGACTTATCAGACACACCTCTTTTTATGGTGACTGTGTGCACGCTGTATTTTATATGAATTTTTAAAAGAAAATACATTATTTCATATAAGATACAGACTCCTTTTTTCAATACCTCCCAAGCCATATGACCTAGTGACTGCAAACCAATGCAGAATAGTTATCCTATATGGGACTCATCAGACACACCTCTTTTTATAGTCACTGTATGCACACTGTATTTTATATGAATATTTTAAAGAAAATACATTATTTCCCATTAGGAATCGTCTCCTTTTTTCAATACCTCCCAAGTCATGTGACCTAGGGACTCCAAACCAATGCAGAATAGTTATCCTATATGGGACTCATCAGACACACCTCTTTTTATAGTGACTGTGTGCACGCTGTATTTTATATGAATTTTAAAAGAAAATACATTATTTCATATAAGAAACAGACTCCTTTTTTCAATACCTCCCAAGCCATATGACCTAGTGACTCCAAACCAATGGAGAGTAGTTATCCTATATGGGACTCATCAGACACACCTCTTCTTCTAGCCACTGTATGCACGCTGTATTTTATATACATTTTTAAAGAAAATACATTATTTCCTATATGAATGGTCCTCTTTTTTTAATACCTCCCAAGCCATTTGACCTAGTGACTCCAAACCAATGCAGAATAGTTATCCTATATGGGACTCATCAGACACACCTCCTCTTATAGCCTATGTATGCACACTGTATTTTATATGAACATTTTGTAAAAAAAAAAAAAAACATTATTTCCTATATGAATGGTCCTCTTTTTTCAATACCTCCCAAGTCATGTGACCTAGTGACTCCAAACCAATGCAGAATAGTTATTCTATATGGGGCTCATCAGAAACACATCAATTTAATAAGATTTTTTGCACATACTGTTTTATATTCATTTCTTAAAGAAAATGGTTTCCTATGGAAACTGCTTTGTGCTCAATACCTTCCATATACTGGGTCCTAGACATCACAGATCAACATCACAGATCAACAATAGAATCACATTCATTCTCTATGGAAAACAGCTTTTTGCTCAATAGCTGCCATATAATGGGTCCTAAACATCACAGATCAATACAGAACTGTTCTGCTATGTGGTACTAATCAGACACACCTCAATATGAAATAATATTTTGTACTACTATCTACTATTATATATATATATATATATATATATATACACAGCGGGGAAAATAAGTATTGAACACATCAACATTTTTTTCACTAGTATACTTCCAGTGAGGCTATTTGCATGAAATTTTCACCAGACATTTGTATTAACTTAGGTAATCCACACATATAAAAAAAATCCAAACATTAATGTTCATAAGTAGAGTTATGAGTAAAAAAGTGGAATGGCACAGGAAAAAAGTATTGAACACGCCTACTGAAATTTCTTTAATACTTTGTGGAAAACCCTTTATTTGTAATGAGAGCTTCAAGGCATTTCCTCTATGACGAAACTAATCAGTCGCAGTATTCAGGTGTGATTTTGGCCCATTCTTTTAAACAGATAGTCTTTTAATATTGAAGATTCCAGGGGTCCCTCTTGTAAATCCTGATCTTTAGGTAACTTCCAAAACTGTTCAATTGGATTTAAGTTGGGCCTTGATTTCCTTTCTCTGAAACCAATTGAGAGTTTCCTTTGCTGAATGCTTTGGATCATTGTCCTGCTGGAAGGTCTAGCCATGTCTCATCCTCATTGTCCTGGTGGATGGCAAGATTCTCCCAGAAAAAATGTCTCCATTCATCATTTCTTCAACTGTATGAAGTCTGCCAGTACCATGAGATGAAAAACAGCCCCACACAGTGATGCCTCCACCTCCAAACTTCACTGTTGGTATTGTATTTTTAGGGTGATGCACAGTGCCATTTCTCCTCCAAATATGGTCTGTAGTATGACATCCAAAGAGTTAATTTGTGCTCTCACCTGACCAGAATACATTCTCTCAGTATTTCATAGGCTTGTCCAAATGTTGTGTAGCAAACTTTCAATGAGCTTCGACATGTTTTTCTTCAGTAATAGAGTCATGTGGGGTGAGCGTGCATAGAGGCCATGGCGGTGGAGTGCATTACCTATGATTTTCTCTGTAACAATTGAACCTGCTGCCTCCAAGTCTTTCTGGAGTGGTCCTTGGCTCTTAGGCTACACTTCTGACTATCCTTCTGACTTCCTGGTCAGAAATCTTGTGAGGAGATCCTGTGCATGGCCGATTGATGATGCAGTGATGTTCCTTCCACTTGCAGATAATGGCTCCAATACTGCTTACTGGATGATTCTGAAGTTTTGAAATGCATCTGTAACCAGTTCCATTGATATGTTTTGCTACAATAATGTTGCAAAGGTCTTGGAAGAGCTCTTTGCTTTTACCCATCATGAAATGTTTCTTGTGTGACAACTTGGTAATGAAAAACCTTTTTATAGCTCATCAATATGTACTAACCCAGCTTACATTAATTTGCACAGATAGGAGGGATAATTACTCTCTAACTATGTATAGATTCCAGCTCGTTCCTTGCCATTCCTTGCCTTTGTGTATTGCTTTTTCTTACCGTGTTCAATACTTTTTCCCTGTGCCATTCCACTTTTTTACTCATAACTCTACTTTGGGACATTAATGTTTGGATTTTTTAATATGTGTGAATTACTTAAGTTAATACTAATGTCTGTAGAAAATGTCATGCGAATAGCCTCACTGGAAGTATACTTACTGAAAAAAATGTTGACGTGTTCAATACTTATTTTCCCCGCTGTGTGTGTATATATATATATATATATATATATATATATATTAAGAAACACATTCATTTCTTATGGAAAATGGCTTTTGGCTCAATAGCTTCCATGTTATGGGACCCAAATACCCCAGACCAATGAAGAACTGATCTCCTAAAATAAGGGGGTGACAAATCATAATAAAAAATCAATGGTTCCATGTAAGTTGTCCATTTCTATAACTATAGGCAGGGGTTAAGGTGGGGGGGAACGGGGAGGAACGCAGTTCTGCCAACTCAGATAAATTAATAATAAATATATTCTTTCATACCAATGATATAGCACGATGATATTGTTAAAATAAATGGTGAGTTTTTCGCGTGTACAGAGGTGACCAAGAAGCTAGCAATTCTTGTCCAAAAAGTATTGCTACACCACGATACTCAATATGTTGTCCAACGGTTCATTCATTGCTGAGATGTGAACACAGTTCCTGTTTAGTGGTTTCACTGCCATATTTTATAACATCTCATTGGCAAATAAACTTGGTATTGAACAATCTGACAAATAACTTTTGTGTGGCTTGGTCTGAAGATCATCTTGAGTGTCAAGTTTTGTATTTTTTTTATTACAGGAAGGTCTGAATCAAAAATATCATTTGCAAAACTCCATTGGGTAAGTTATCATAATGAAATGGTCAATGAAGAACAGAGCAACAAAATGTTGAATGATACAATGCTTTGTTGTTGTTACAAATTCTGTGGTTGGCCCTGGTTGGAAGCATAAAGCAATAATCGGTTTTCAGTGGAAAATTAACATCTTTAAAAATAATACAATAGTAGATGCAAAATAATAATTTAGAGTGTGGTGTGTCTGATTAGTACGCCGTACCAAAACAGAACAGTTTTGCATTGTTCTGGGGTGTGTTTGGGTCCCATAACTTGGAAGCTATTGATCTGAAGGCCCTTTTCCAAATGAAAGGGATTCTTAAAAAAAAAAAAATAGGTGCAAAATATTACTAAGAGTTATAAGTAATATTATAATATTATAAGAGGAGGTGTGTCGGATGAGTCCCATATAGGATAACTATTCTGCATTGGTTTGGAGTCACTAGGTCATATGGCTTGGGAGGTATTGAAAAAAGGAGTCTGTTTCTTATCTGAAATAATGTATTTTCTTAAAAAAATTCATATAAAATACAGCGTGCACACAGTCGCTATAAAAAGAGGTGTGTCTGATGAGTCCCATATAGGATAACTATTCTACATTGGTTTGGAGTCACTAGGTCATATGGCTTGGGAGGTATTGAAAAAAAGGAGTCTGTTTCTTATATGAAATAATGTATTTTCTTTAAAAAATTCATATAAAATACAGCGTGCACACATTCACTATAAAAAGAGGTGTGACTGATGAGTCCCATTAAGGATAACTATTCTGCATTTGTTTGGAGTCCCTAGGTCACATGACGGGAGATATTGAAAGAAAGGAGACCATTTCTCATGGGAAATAATGTATTTTCTTTAAAATATTCATATAAAATACAGTGTGCATACAGTTGCTATAAGAGGTGTGTCGGATGAGTCCCATATAGGATAACTATTCTGCATTGGTTTGGAGTCACTAGGTCATATGGCTTGGGAGGTATTAAAAAAAAGGAGTCTGTTTCTTTTGTGAAATAATGTATTTTCTTTAAAAAATTCATATAAAATACAGCGTGCACACATTCACTATAAAAAGAGGTGTGTCTGATGAGTCCCATATAGGATAACTATTCTGCATTTGTTTGGAGTCCCTAGGTCACATGACGGGAGATATTGAAAGAAAGGAGACTATTTCTTATGGGAAATAATGTATTTTCTTTAAAATATTCATATAAAATACAGTGTGCATACAGTGGCTATAAAAACAGGTGTGTCTGAAGAGTCCCATATAGGATAACTATTCTACATTGGTTTGGAGTCACTAGGTCACATGATGTCAAAGCTATTGACAAAAAAGACTATGAAGGTAATTCCGAAGGTACTTTATAGACGGTCCCTAAGTAGGTCGGCTGGGAGCAAGTAGACAGGTTATCTGTTTGTACATTGTCTGCAAACACGGGGTTAAACCCGGCTGCATTAAAAAAAATTGAATATCTGTGGAATATCCGAATATGAAATATAAAACTAACTTCACCTCGGTAGCCTTTTAATGCTTCGGCTGAAGTTATCATATGAACAAACGTTTTTTTATCTTAAACGTGACAATCCAAAGACTGTATAAATTGTCAATGGACTAAGCATTCCCACAGAGCATTTTTTGACGAGAACATGCTTTGTTGCCCCAGTATGTTTGTGAACTAACGTTAACTTTACAGCTGTCTGTTAACTCATAACGGGAGCACAATGGTTTTCACTAACTATAACTTTATTCAAGTTAACTAAATGTATGTGTGTGCTTATGCCATTCGGTCATCATTTTCGACATCAACTTATTTGAGGCGATATGACGCTAACGTAGCCTAACGTTAGTGCCCACTCGATGCTAAATAATCTAACATCTAGTGCTAATGTACGTGAAATAGTAGTGGAATAAATGTCACTTACCTGAAAAAACTGGAACGAAGTCTTCTGAAAGTGTCGGTTAGTAGGCTTCAATTAATAGCTTAGCAAACCATTTTATGTCAGCTTTTTGAATAAAGATGTTCAGAAAGGATGTGGTAACTTTGTGTATAATCATGGCTGAGACGTCAAAGTTTCATGGTTTCCACTTTCCACTCAGCTGGCAACGCTGCTGTATGCCTCGACGTCAGCCGTCAATCAAGCCGACCACGCCCTTAATTATTCATATATTTTATATCTAAATGTTATCTAAACTAATGAGTTTCTGAGTAATGAGAAAAGAATTCACCCCCCTCACAGTTGTCAGGCACTGGGAAACTACCAAAAAGTACAATAAAAGTCCATGGGACCAGGCTTTAAAAACATGTATTTACGCTGTGAAAACGGACATTTTAACATGGGAGTCTATGGACATTTGCTCGCTTTTGGGACCAGTCCCTAGCGGATTTTCGATGTATTGCAGTTTTTCGAACTTCCGGGTAGGCTTCATTGTTCAGATTAGAATGTTGCCGCTTGGTTTAGACCTGCGGAAATCCACCACCATCTCCTTGGTCTTTGAAGTGTTGAGTTGAAGGTGATTGAGTTTGCACCATTGCATTGGACCAAGTCCTCCACCAGGCTCCTGCTCGTTCCTGATACACCCCACAATTGCAGTATTGTCAGAAAACTTCTGCATGTGGCATGACTCGGTGTTGTAGCAGAAGTCAGATGAGTACAGGGTGAACAGGACTGGAGAGAGCACAGTTCCCTGTGGCGCTCCGGTGCTGCTGATCACAGTGTCAGAGAGACAGTTCTTCAGTCTGACGAACTGTGGTCGCTCGGTCAGGTAATCTGTAATCCAGGTTACCAGGTGAGCGTCCACACCCATCTGCAAGAGCTTCTCCCAGTCTGAGGGGTTGGATGGTGTTAAAAGCACTTGAGAAATCAAAGAACATGATTCTCACAGCACTTTTCCCCTTGTCTAGGTGAGAATGTGTCCTGTGTAGAAGATAAGTGATGGCATCGTCCACGCCCACTTTCTCCTGGTATGCAAACTGTAACGGGTCTAGTGCATGGCGTACTGTAGGACTGTACGGCGTGCCTGGTGAGTGGCAAGACGGGCCCTCCACCGGCCCCGCCCCTCCAGCCCCTGCAGTGGCCAGCAGGGCCCTGGGAGCATATATAGATGGACATTTGTGGTGAGCTCCATGGTGTCCCGCATCACCAACGCTTTCTCATCGTGGCCTATGACCTCTACTCCAAATGGCCTGAGGCTGTCTCGGTAGGTTCAGTCACCACACACACGGTTATTGACTTTTTGGAGACACTGTTCACCTGCTGGGTCATGCCATCAGCAGAACGGCCCTCAATTCACTTCCACTGAGTTCACCTCTTTTCTCAGTGAGCAGGGTATCAGATACGCACTTGCTTTCTACAACCCACAGGCGAATGCCTGAACGCCTGAACGCCTGAACCAGACACTGAAAAAAAATCAGAGCTCACCTGGTAGAAGGCTTTCAATTCTCAGCAGCACGAACCCTCCTGCACTATCGAGCTACTCAACATTCCACTACAGAGAGTTCTCCAGCACGCCTCATGCTGGGACGGGAGCTGTCATTGCCGTTGGATCGCCTTCGAGGCCCTGTTTGCCCTCCATCAAGCGCACAACAGGGTGTGCAGCGGCAGTCATCCGGCCAACTGCGCGACAGAGTCACAGCACAGCAGCACAGAATGAAGCAGCGCTTTGACCGTTCCCACAGGGTCAAAACCCCGGCGTTCACCACCCTGGACTGGGTCAGGGTCCGGAGACCCACCCGGGGCCATAAGCTCAGGGGCCTCATTTATAAAAGTGTTGCGTAGAAACCATCCTTCATTTGATCTTAGATCATTTCTGAAATGATCGTACGTGTGATTCAGAGAAAACGAACGTATGCACAAAAAAAGCGTCGTCGCCACCCTTCCAGATGTGCCCATTATAAATCACAAATGAACGTCAACTTGTGCGCAGCCGGATGGTTTTAGGTCTCCGCCTTGTAAACACCCCCTCATCAATATAATTAGCATATGTTTTAATAAAAATCAATGGCCTAAAACCTGTAGCCTATGTAAAATTATATATTGAAAACATTGTATAGCCTATGCCATCTGATGTTAGCCTATATGCGTCAGTTCGAATTGCTAATTATGTTTTTTCCAGCAAAGCTTTCTGGAAAGAGATCGTATGCATCCATGTCCATTGTCCTCTGCTCGCTTTCATTCCCTTTGCTTGCAGTAATGGGAATAATCAACATTTCGTATGTTTAGGCCTACTTTGTAGGAAAAAAAAATTGTGTAGGCCTACCTTATGAAGGAAAGACCTCTAGGCCTACAGCATAATCCTGTACGTTATGGTACAGTAGGCTACTGTACGTTTCCAATATGACCCAGGGTAATATGCTGATTTAGCCTACAAAACAGGACTAAATTATAAGCGTGGTATGTATGTGATCATGTAGGCTTAACGTTTCTTTTAGGATAGCCTAAAAGACGGACGGCACTCAGGCCCAGCCCAACCTATACGACTGGAAAATCGCTATGCCATTCTGACCGAGGATGAGGAGCCCCTCCAGCCCCGAGACAACCATCCTGGTCCCTCCTCAAAGTCGGGCCCCCGACCCCCTCCTCCCCCCCGACCTCATCAACCTCCACCCTGGTCATCGGCAGTTCCATGGTTAGAGACCTCTGCATTCCCCCATCATGTAGCGGTCCCTCCAAGGTCTACTGCTTCCCTGGTGCCAAGGTCCTTGACATCCAGCAGAAACTCCCAAGCATCCTGGCCCGCCACACCAAGGTCAACAACATCATCGTATTACGTGGGCACGAACGACATCAGAGATAAGCAGTCAGTAGCACTGCAGGAAAACTACAAAACTCTCATCACCACTCTGATGGGCACAGAAAAACGCTTTGTCATCTCTGGGCCTCTCCTACCTACAGAAAAGGTGCTGAGAGATGGTCCAGACTGTTCGATCTCCACACCTGGCTCAAACGCTACTGCGCTTCCCTAAGCATCCCCTATGTCAACAACTGGGGCTTGTTCTGGGAGAGGCCCAGTATGCTGAAGCGTGATGGTCTCCACCCAAACCAACATGGAGCCAGGCTACTCTCTGACAACATAAGCGTCCACACTGAGACATTGACATTCTGTAGAAAATATTACAGATTCACGCCCCCAGGTATTGATTCGAATGGCATTATACATGTGGATGGGTCTGAGAATGTTTTCTGCAGGGTAACATACAATACTACTACCATAGATCAAGCTGTGTCATGCAATAGCATGACTTATGCTTTATAGTTCTATTCCAACGTTGATTTCTACCCAACGATAGTAAAAAAAAAAGACAAATTTAAAACTAGAAACCTAACAAATATTCTTTCCATACCTCAGCATATTCCTCAAAAGCCAGAGGCATTTTCAGCTAACATGGGTTTACTAAATATTGGTGCACTTACTACCAAAACCTTTGCAATCAATGATTTTATTAGTGAAAAAAATTGGATTTTCTGTTTCTTGTTGAAACCTGGCTGACTTCAGACAGCTTAAGCTGTTCTTGTTGAGACTTGTCCCCAAATTATAATTTCTTCCACTCAATTAGACAAGGCAAACGAGGTGGTGGAATTGCCTCCATTCTCTCAAACAAATATAGTTGCACACGAGTCAACTTTGGCGAATTCGCTTCCTTTGAGTATATTGCCCTCACTCTGAAGGCTGACCCAGTTGTACTTCTATTAACCTTATACCCTCCTAAACTATGGACTGGCTTTCTCGACCAGTTTTCTGAACTTATGTCGCTCATCATCACTAGCTATGATCGGATAATTGTAAATGGCGACTTCAATATTCATGTCAATAAGACAACTGATGCTAAAGCCAGTAAGTTCCTTAATGTGTTGGACAGTTTAGAGCTAAAGCAGCATGTTACAGGACCCACCCACAACCTTGGCAACACCCTCGATCTAGTCATTTCCAGAGGGATAGAAGTCACAGACTTATCAGTAAATTATATAAATATGTCTGATCATCATTGTGTATCTTTTAATATTGTACTACATACTCAAAAATTCATCCCGAAATTGCAATCAAATCGCGACTCTTGGACATTAGAGCAGAACAGCAGTTCATAGCTCTTATAGACTCCATAAATTTAGATATTTTACATCATCCCATTGATCAAATGGTAGAGGCTCTTAATCGTGAATTAGGCTCTGCTTGACAGAGTGGCACCTTTAAAGACTAAAAAAAAGGCCCTGTAGCAAACTGACACCTTGGATGAACGAAAATATCCATGATCTAAAAAAGATCATGTAGGAAAGCTGAGAGAACATGGAGAAAAACTAAGTTACAGGTTCACCGTGCCATTCTAAAAAAGAAAAAATTGCAAATTATAATAGAGCTATTCGAATGAGAGGAGGAACCACTTCTCTAAGGTAATTGCTGAAAACAGTGGAAACTCTAGGGTGTTGTTCTCTACCATTGATAGGCTATTGCATCAAACACCTTTTGATACACTCAGTCAGGCATCCTCTCTAAGATCACGAAGAATTTGCAGACTTCTTCAAAAACAAAGTCATTTCTATAAGGGAGGCTATTGGTAACACAAGTAATATGTTTGATAGTACACCCAAAACAGCCCCCAAAATTAAGGTCCTTTAGCACTATTACTCAATCTGAGCTTGGTAAAATTATAACTCAAACCGGCTCCTCAACATGTGTTTTAGATCCAATCCCTACTACATTCCTCAAAAAAAGTATATGATGGCTTAGCTCCCTTTTTCTCAAGGTAATAAATACCTCATTAGAAACAGGTATATTTCCAACTGCTTTTAAAACCGCTGTTGTGAAACCTTTACTTAAAAGTCAAAACTTGACCATACCAATCTGAGCAACTACAGGCCTATATCAAATCTATCGTTTTTGAGCAAAGTACTTGAAAAAAAGTTGTTTGCAATCAGTTAAATACCTTCCTCAACGAAAACAGTATCCTTGAAAAATTCCAATCAGGTTTTAGATCAAATCACAGCACAGAAACGGCTCTACTAAAGATAGTCAATGATCTCAGACTAGCTACCGACTCAAACAAAGTCTCAATCCTTATTCTTCTGGATTTGAGTGTGGCATTTGACACCATTGATCATAGCATCCTAATTCACCACCTTGCGAAGTGGGTGGGTCTCTCTGATAATGCTCTAAACTGGTTTCAAACCTACATTACTGGCAGAGATTTTTATATCAGTCTAGGAGATCATGTATCTGAAAAACATGACTTGCCTTTTGGTGTGGCCCAGGGGAGCTGCCTTGGTCCCCTGCTATTTTCTCTATATATGCTCCCATTGGGAAACGTCATAAGTCAGCATAATGTAAACTTCCACAGCTCATGATGATACCCAATTGTATCTTTCTGTGGAGCCAACTAACAGATGGCCTTTGCTCCCTCACTGCATGCCTAACCTCCATTAATCAGTGGATGAGCAAAAACTTTTGAAACTAAATGATGACAAAACAGAGGTACTTCTGGTTGGACCAAAACTAAAGCGAGATATTATTCTTAGTAATCTGGGGAACTTGGCACACCAGGTCAAACCAAAAGTAACAAGCCTCGGTGTCATCTTAGATGCAGAGTTAAGTTTTAAGCCCCATATCAGTAAAGTTACTCAGACAGCCTATTTCCACTTGAGAAACATTGCCAAAGTGCGGCCCTTTTTAACTCAACAAGATGCAGAAAAACTAATTCACGCCTTTATCACTAGCAGGTTAGACTACTGCAATGCACTTTTCACTGGTCTTCCCAAAAAACATCTAAAGAAATTGGCACTCATACAGAACTCTGCGGCTAGACTTTTAACTAAGACTAAGAAGAGAGAACACATCACCCCTGTGTTGGCTGAACTGCACTGGCTCCCTATTTCCTATAGAATTGATTTTAAGGTTATGTTAATTACTTACAAAGCTCTGAATGGCATAGCACCTTCATATATCTCTGAGCTTTTAATATCTTATCAACCACAAAGGAAACTTAGATCATCCAATTCTAATCTTTTAATCGTACCCAAAGTGCTCCACAAACAAAGTGGAGAAGCTGCGTTTATCCATTATGCCCCCAAACTATGGAACACCCTGCCTCTGTACATCAACAGAGTTCTCACCAATCTAATATTGACCATAAAATGTCCAATTGCCCTCGTTTAGGAGAGGAAAAGTACATTTGTGCCAGGGATGTAGTGGTAAAATAAGAGGTGGGTGAACATTTTATGGTCAATATTAGATTGGTGAGAACTCTGTTGATGTACAGAGGCAGGGTGTTCCATGGTTTATATATACTAGATCACCTGTAAGAATGTTTCAATCATTCTATCGTAGGTCTTGGTGGTGTTTTTTAGATATTATGAAATAAGTAAGCTAGGCCTATAGTTTTTGGGCTATAGTTCTCATTAGCAGTTTTATGCCAAACCATGAAACATTAAGCTGCGTCCAAAAACGTCTTTAAAAATCTTATGATATTGATCATGCATATGGCAAAGAAAGACATGTGATCGTTCGTCTTGGAATTTTGAAAATGCATCGCACTTAGACCTCAGATTACTTGCAGTACCACGGCATTACCACAAGGAAATGGTTGTACGTGAAGTTTGAACCTTTTCCACGTCAAAGACGGTTTTTATAAATCTGAGCATTGGCATGGCAGTGTTTCCCACAGAATTGAATTATATTTGTGGTGGTAGGTTTGCAGAATTAACTTGAATGCAACAGTTTTTAGCAAACTAGCGCAGCATGGTTATGATGCTAACCAGATTTAAGCACAATTTAGTACAACCTGGAAAATCACTGTGTGGTGGTCAATGTTGATATTGTGGTGGGCCGCCACAAATAAGTCAATGTATGGCAAACACTGCATGGATTTGAGCGTACGCAAGGTCTAAGTTGAAATCTGTGCGTAAGAACGCTTTATAAATGAGGCCTCAGGTCATTCTGGTCTGATCCCATGCAAGTGACTGAGCAGCTGGGCCCTGCTACTTTCCGCCTGTCCAACAGTACGAGGTGGCATGCCCGTCGCCTCCGGAGGGTGCCACCACCTACCGCAGCGGACCTGGAGGACAGACGGACCTCTAATGCAGGTCCCACCGGCCCGGATGACCCTGCCAGGCGACCGACTCACGCCCGGGTCAGACCGGGCTATCTCGGGGACTATGTGGAGTAATAAGAGTGATGGTTTCATGTTTGACAGTAATAAGAGTGATAATATGTTTTCACATGTTTTACAGTGTTTGCAGGTTGCACCGTTCCAGCTGTTTTAGTCTGGTGTTCTCTTTACAATGTTCCTGCTTGATCCAGTGGGACAGTTTTAAATTTCGTAACTACTTCTCAGGGATGTGGTTTGGGTCTTTCCCTGGGGTGTACAATAGCAATTTTTAGACAATGCGCTAGGCCACTCCCTAGGTTGTTAATTAACACACCCCTGGGCGCATTGTTTAAAAAACAGATGTGCAAAATAAGAAAATAAACTTTGCGCCAGGTGGAAAATAGGGGGGTCAGTGACAGATAAGGGTTGGTAAGATGAGAAAATTAAAAATATGTTTAAACCTTTAAAACAAAACATGCCTGAGGTTTGCTAAAGTGTATACTTTGTATTTCTGTTGTATTCATATTATTTAATATGACGTATATGCTATTTTTTAACAAAAGATAGAACTAATAGCCTGTTAAATTGTCAAATGGTGTAACCACAAAAATGACAAATATCTAATATTTCACACCTCCTAGAGTTCATGCAATTGCTCTCATGAAATTATTAGTTTATCTTGTAATATCCTATGAGAATATGTTTTATTATATTTATTTCTAAATTTAAATTATATGGGTTTTTCATTGTACTGAGCCAAGACCATATGCTGTAAACATCTTGTTTTCTGTCTATTCTTTGACCATTTGAGTAAAAATGGTTTAAACAACCATTATTACAGTAAAGTAGAGTATTAAATCATTATCCATATACATTTTTTTGTACATTATTAGTATTTTACTGGTTACACCAATTGACATAAATCGGTTACACCAATTGACCATAAAACGTTTATAGCAATAGGACAAGAAATTGACACAGAAAATAGGCATCAAGGTAAACTGAATTGGATATTTTGATATGTATTCATGTCATTCATCATATTCCATATCAAATATAATTTCATAACATCATTGAAGAAACTTGTGTTCTATTTGATTTAAATTCAGTTCTCATACAATTTCAGTCTATACTCATTATTTCCAAAGAGAGTGAGATAAAGGGCCCTATTTTCGCGATGCAAAACCTGGCGCAAAGCGTATTATTATATTATATTATTATAAGTTTTTTCCTATCTTACACTTCACTTTTATTAAATAATGCGCCCAGGGGTGTGGCAATTACCGACATAAGGTGTGGTCTGGCACATGATCTAAAAATCGCTATCTTACACCGTCTAAAAAGCATTATGCCACTGACCAAGAAAAGCTTGGTCTATAGTGAAAGCCGCATATAAAACACGTCACTGTCACGAGATGTAAGCAGCAATTCCTCTGCAGAATAAATGTCCTTAGGTTATTTATTCAGTCATTCGAACATTATAGGGGGAAGTGTTGCTTTTTTCAGGCTATGTTTTTGCTGGTAACCCATTGTCCTTCAATATTGAAAGTAATTAACTGTGTATAACTGTTTTGTCGTTGACTATATGACACCACAGTGAAGTTAGTTTCACTTTGCCTATATGTTCAATTAATAGACAAGTGCAGATGTGTGTAGCCTATACTCTACTCGGTTTTAGTAAAGAATGGCTTAGTGGAATACCTGTTCCATAATGGTCTTATGCATTACAAGCAGATTCCTTCAAATACACCGCTGACTATCAAAATACTGATAAGCTGTTTGAAGTTGCCCTGCTTGCTGTTAAAGGGAATGACAGATGTCCTCCTCATTGGTTTAAAGGATGTTAAGCCCAAAACACACCTATGACTGATTAAGAAACATAAGAGCCACCTTTTTGCGCCAGGCACCTGACGTTTGATAACAAAACCACCCCGAATGTGGACTGGACAAACCCCTAAATGTATTTACGCTATTTGCTAGTGACCATGCATTTTATATTGCTAAATTAGGGCCCAAAGTGTGTGTGAGAGAGAATAAGAGTGAGTGAAAAAGTGGGTATGATCATTTCTTAACAACCAACCAACAGCAGGATCTGCGTTCACATGCACTCTGTGGCGAGACAAGTTTTTCTTGCTTGTAAGTGGCATCCATTGGGGGACAAGAGGCACATTTTATATATAATACATTTATTTATATTATTTATTTATAATTTGAACATACTGTTTACATACATCATAAAAATATTTTAAAATAATTATGGAAGTTTAAATTTAAAATGAAAAGCTTTGACATTTCAAAAATCGCTTAAATTGCAATCTAATTAAACCCTTTTAAAGCTATTGTTCATGCTAGTTAGTCACTATTTAAATTATAAAAATAATATAATTGGCACCTAAAATTACATACTCTTGGCCCTGAATCTGATCAAACTGGTCTCAAACAGAAAAGAGTCAAATGGTGTAACCGGTTACACCATTTGACATTTCTATTTAAAAGCAAAATTTGCAAGCATTATTATGGACAACTATGTACACACTTCACCTTTATGTGAATATTCAAACACAGTTTTTACATTAAATTGAATATTTTATGATTATTATGATTTATCAACATTTTTAAAAGGTCATACCATTTGACATGTAACCTAAGCTTGCCTGGCCATGGCCTAAAAACACTATTATGTTACTTTAAGAGAGTTGCTAACCTTGACTCATAGCAGTTGGGGTCTTGAAGGGTCCTTCTCTATGACATAATTTCCTGTCACATAATTCTCTGACATAATACATACAAAATTGCTCCTTAAATGGTGGTTACACCACTTGACATTTTAAGTGGTTGATGTGACAGACACGATTCTGTGTTACATATTAATTCAAACATTCAGAACAATGGGGTTTCATTACTTGTATTAAATATAGAAAAGTTCTTGTGCAAGATCATGCCAGATTATTTTAGAAGGGATTTTGGAGAGAATTTCACATTTTTTTTCAGCAAGTGTAATTATTTGGTTCATGTTTTTGTGGTTACACCGTGTTGACAATTTTACCTAAATTCAGGTAATACTCTTTCAAAATTAAATGAATCCAAAACATTAAGATTAGGGTTTGATGAAAATGATATTTAAAAATAATTTGTCAAATTATTTTCACATTTTAACAATTTTAAATGTATGTAACCCATATGTACACAAAAAATGAGTGTCACGTCATTGACCCAGGGGCCAAAATCTCAAAAACTTGCAATACATTTTTTCTTTGGTATGATGTCACTAATCAACAGGAGAAGTGATAGCTATTAATCGAAAATGTTCCCCTATTGAAGCCTACTCAATTTAGTGTTGGGCGCAACTTTGACTTTTAATCTCGAAAAAAAATATGTTCCACTCCATCTACGGCGGTAGACATTTAGTAGCCTTATGATTCAGGAGGGTAGCCTATGGGACCAGTCATTTCTGTTGCAAATGTTTTGTCTTTTGGCTAGATTGACTGGCCTATTGGTCCACGAAACGATGTGCTAGTGTTTCATGGACACAATGCGAACTAATAAGTGTAGGCCCTATTCCGTGGACAAAAGGCGTTACGATGTAACATGGTTTCGTAATGAATATATAGGCCTATTCACAAAAGGCATTCTGTCCACGAAATCATGTAGATACTTAGCGCCCCATACAGAGCGTTCAGTGCACAACTTAAAAGTTGTTGAATCTTATGCATGGCAGCGTTTCGTCTTTAACTCAACCAAGAAGACATCGAGGAGAAAGGACTGAAGAGGCAATTAACCAGAATCTCGTGACCTGGACAACGTGACACGGATGTTTATTAAATTATACGGAAGTAAACGGAAAAGTCCGTAGCGAAAGCACCACTTGATAACAGCAAAATTCTCTGCCAATTCATCCCTTGATATGAAATACGCGTTGTTTTGTGCCTATTTACTTACTCACCTAACATTGGAGCAAGTAACGGAGTCACATCTTCGTAATGGGGAGAGAAAATGGCCAGTACCGTACAGGTAAGGCTAACGTTGGGTCATAACTTTACTAGCGTGTTAACTCTAGACGGGCTCTACTCTAACTTAACGTTACCGAACTCAAGTAGGCTACATTGTAAGGTCGGTGTTCCTTCTTGTTTTTCCACCTACTGGTTCCTTGCTCGTGTTAGAGCTACAGGAGTTGGCGTACATTCACAAAAAAGTTATTTAGGGCGGCGGATTTTGAAGTATAGTCGCATATCTGCGCCACGAGCACTACACACTACAGCCACTCCGACAAAAGACAAATTTTGCAAGCTATATCATTAAACTGGATTCGATCCTGCTATAAACAAACGTGCCTATAGCTTACCTATCAAGCTCCTTATCTCACGGAGCATTGGGCCATCCTTAAAAATATTTTTGTTTGCAGTAACAGCCAAAAAATATTAAAAATGGGTCGGTAGGTAGGTCAATATTTTTTTTTTTTCAAGATTCAAAGTAAAAAAAAAAAAAGTACAATTTTGGTCATGGTGATTACGTAGGAATGAATTTACACAAATGTGCATATCGTGACGTAACTGACTGGGTCTTCAACCCGTGCCTTCAGGCGCACCATTGCAAACCTCATTCTGATGCAGGTTACCCACACAGCAAAAGGACTCCGCGGCGGATCCGCCGCGGAGGTATGACGCCTTCCGGAACGGACCCGCGAAACGGACCCGTATCGGAGTCCATATGCTCTCAAGAACGGATCCGCTACGAAGGCGAATCGCGGACCCGCCGTGGCTCCGCACTGCATCCACTCCGCATCCGCGATTAAAACCTTACCTCCGCGGCGGGTCCGTTTGGGATCCGCAAATTGATACATACATCCGCCGCGGACCCGCAATGGACTCAAAGGCTCATCTGGCCCGGGTCCGTTTTGGACCCGTTTATCTCATTTTCAAAATTCCTTCTGTTCTTGCTGTAGGATAAAACTTGGCAACTATAGGATAAAAGTAAAACTATCACTAGGCTACTACAGCAATATAGGCCCTCGATTAATCTGCATTGCCTCGTATTTTTTAACTTAACAATACTGTCAATAAACCTAACAGAAAAGGTTTAAGTCAAGACATCAATTTACTGTACAAACGTGATCACTACTCAATGGAAATAGAAAATGGACATTTATGGAAAGTCAATCACCTGACCTGTTATTTCCAAGACCAACTAGAATCATTGGACAGTAACGGCTCGTGTCCATTATCGCGGCAAAGCCCACCGTGCCGCACATTCATCGTCATTTCCTATGGAGAGCGGCAAGGTGGGGTTTACGCTTCCGCAATGCACCTTGGGAAGGCGGGCCATTCAACAGAAGGAACAAGCTGGGCGTCAAAAAAGTTGGGCTCGGCTGAACTTTATGCAAATGAGAGTGGCTAACGCAAGGCGGTTAGCCAATGAAATGATAGCCAGTGAAGTTCGTTTCTTGCGGGTCCTACCGGAACGATAGTGCCGGAATTGAACAGTTTAAACTACACGCCCACAAGCGGCAACTGATTTCAGCCAATACACGCCCACAAGCGGCGACCGCGAAATGGGCTAGGCAAGCGTCTATGCGCCGCAATAATGGACACGAGCCGTGAGTTCGTCAATAACCCCCACACACACACACACACACACACATTGTATTGCTATCACATTGTACACGGTATGCGCTACGCTCTCCGATAGGTTGGTAGGTAGGTCAACAGGGCCACCTGCCACAGAGGTTTTTTACCAGCCAAATTTTTTTCCTGCCTAAAATAAAGGTGAACAACTCAGAAAATGCATAAGAATGGTTCTTGAACTTGTACAGAATACAAATTAAACTCCTGTCGAGTTATTAACCAACTTAATCTCATTTATGACTAGACCTACATAATGACTTACAACTGTATCTGACCTGGTGTGACAGGCATTTACTTGTAGAAAATAACAGAAATACAAACAGCCAATCATCTCACTGATGGTCTTATTTATTTAGTTAACACCCAACTGCAATTCATCACTGTTTCTATGTCACTGTAGTGTATCCAGGTTCAACATTTTTTTTGCTTTTCAAGACTAAGAGTCTAATATTTGACTGAGTAACATTTAGATAAACAACAACAATCATAATAATTAACAGAAACCAAACCATATTACACTGTAATGTAAAGGGTCAGGCAACGATTGAAAACCCCTTTCATAGAGCAGAGACTGATGTCTCGGAGTCCTCAAAAGAGGAGGAGCAGACACTCCCCTCTGATTCCTCCACCACTTCAGCAGCTGTTTTTTCCATGAGGCTGCTAGCATGCCACAACTGGACCACTGGGCTTGGATCAAAGTCTTTTATTGACGGAGAGGACAGGTGCACCATGAGCAGGTCAGACAGTGTCTCACACTTGAGACTAGACCGCCAGTCAGACTTCACCATCTTCGTCACATTAAACCCACGCTCACAGTCCGCTGTGGATGCTGGCATGCATAACACCAGATCCACAAGGTCTAAGATGTCAGGGCACGATCCTCTCAGCTTCCGGTTGGCTTCAGACCAGGTGAGTCTCTCCAAGGTCGTTGGCTCCTTGTAGAGGTAGGACTTGACAATGGTCCACTGGTCTGGGATCAGATCAACATCAACTCCAGCAGAGATCAATACTGGCCTGAAGTGATCTATGAGCCTCTCCACCTCTGAATCGCCAAAGTCTGAAATTATATGAAAAGAGGAAGTTTGTTTTTGTTTTTGTTTATGTTTCAAGACAAGAGGCTAATATTTTGACTATTTGACAAATATTTACAGTTTGATGGTTCTGATTTTATTGCAACAGTTCTAAAGCTCTGTAATTCTGTTGTGCATATACAGTAATACCTGTTATATTTTATTTTTATTATTAAAGATGCTTACCTGCATTATTTTCATTAGGCCATTGTTGGAAGCTCACTATCTTCGTATTGCTCAGGATTCCTGACCTGACATCACTAAACCTGTTGTCCATGCTTTCTGACAGCTTGTCCAGAAGTTTGTCTTTGTTAGCCATCATTTGGCTGGTGTCACTAGGGCTAAGCCTGACACCCTCGTAGCTGTTGGAATCCAACACCTTGCTCAGCATAGGTCCAGGTCTGTAATACAAAATGAAGTTGTAGTTTACAATTATTTTAAAGTTTTCTTTACATCAAGAATTTATAATTATATTTATCACAATACCATCACCGTGAACATATGTATATGGTTCAGTGGATACTGCTGTGAATGAGGTTATTGCTGTATCATTTGAATAAATCTTCCAAATACATGTGCTTAATCATGAGTCATTACAGCAGAGGGAGAGGAAAGGGAGGTCACATATTTGGAGGTAAAATAAAATTTGAACTATGTGTGCAAAGGCCTTAAGGGGAGGAACATTTTTGGAAGTGAAGCAATGATTAATACCACATTTTAAATTACAAACAGTAAGCAATATGTACCTGGATTTGTATTTGCAGATCACCGCCTGAGTGGAAGTAAGACAATTGTCAACATCAGCCACTGTCAAACATGACTGCTGCAGTGTCACTGACAGGTTGCCAAGATGAGTCAAGGTGTCATGCATGAAGCAGCAAAACTTCAGAGTGGCTCCATCTGTTGCCCACTTGCAGAATCCTTGTGCCTGGTTCCGTTGACTGGCATTGACCTTTTCAGTGTCTGGTGATTTGGTCTTTAGAACACAAAAACTTGGGGCCTGTTTTGCATTTCTGTATGTCTTCCCTACAGCTAACCCTTTCTGTTCATCAACCCTAAAAATACGAATGACAATTCACAGTTAACGTTAGCTTGATCACACATACGTAGCCTAGCACTAATAGGCCTACACTGTACCGTACGTACACACACAGGCACGTAGCCTACACACACACAGCTAAGTTAACACGAGTTAAGTTAACGATAACATAGCAGTCATTGCACTGTGTCACTGTGTTGTACTTTAGTTATCTACTAACGTTAAAGCAGGTTGGTACTTACTCGCACATCCACACGTAGTCGGAGAAAGGTCTCATCTTTCCGATGGCGTGTACGTTCCTAAACAGGAGCTTCATCCTCTCCAACTGCGATGTTTTCATCGAAGTAAGCGCCTTGACTGGCGTGTGGCGTGGCATTTGGCGTGTGCCAATTTCATGCCCTGTAGGTCAATACCAATGACTGACGGCTCATTCACAGTTGCATGCGTGGCAGTGCTGGAGACGCATCCCGTTCACTTCACATGGGCTTACGTCATCCGTTGCCGAACTGAATTGTGAGTCTGTTGCGTCACGTTGAGAAGTTCAGCTGTTGCTGCACCGACGGACGGCACCAGCCAATCAACACCCACTGGCATGCGTTGACGGAACGCAACTGTGTGTAGAAGCCCCTACAGCGCACCGCGGTCAAAGTTCAACCTGATTGAACTTAGACCATGGCACGTGCAGGAGTGGCAAAGTGCCACTGCGCTTTGCTCAGCGCAGCGGCAGACCAGTTCCTGTGTGTGCAAGCCATTGACTATAATGCGTGTAATGTGATGGGCCCTTGACCCGGTCAGAGCAAGTGCGAAGTGCAAGTTGCTTCAGTTTTGACATTATCCAGCGGTACTGGAGCTAGCTGATAACTAGAAGATAATTGCAGACAAGACGCCACCACCACCACTAGCAAATGTAAAAAGGAAATCTATATTTGAGAGAGCAATTGTGAACAAAACGGCTGAAAGAAAAAAAAGCGATAACGAGTCTAGAGTCAACAAACGGATGCGGCTGTAAAGCCGATGAACTATTAACCCGTGGGACATGTTAAGTATTTTTGTCATTTACACGACAGTAAAACCACAAAGTTAACGGGTCTTTATGGGCTCTTGTCGTCAGCATATTATGTGGCTAACACAAACAATTGCAGTTTTGTGGTCCTGGCTATTGGCTTGTAATCTTTTATAGTCAACGTCTCTTAGTTCTTATGTGCTGTATTTAAAATCATGCGCCTTCGGGCATTTGTGTAACTACAACCCTTTTGGAGGTGAATAAAGAACGTAGAACTAGTTAGCTAGGAAGCTGATGTGAGCGATTGTATGTATGTATGGAGACTAGAGCTCATATTAGTGCAACCTACACTAGCCTGGCTCGCTCTCGTGCATCTGAGTGTTCGCTCGTGCATGATTGCGCGTCCATGTTCTTGGAATGGGTGGAGGCAGGGCCAGCGTTGGAGGAAAGAGCAGTGTTTCCCACAGAACTGAATTCTATTTGTGGTGGTAGGTTTGCAGAATTACAGAAAAACAGTTTTTAGCAAATTAGTGCAGCGTGGTTATGATGCTAACCAGATTTAAGCACAATTTAATACAACCTGGAAAATCATTGTGTGGTGGTCAATGTTGATATTGTGGTGGGCCGCCTGCAGCCAGCCCCCCATCCCCCCCGCGCACAACGAAACATTGAAAGCCTTGATAATATTTGTCCGTTTTCCAGTTTTGTTCGTGCATTGGTCACCTAAAAAGTAGCCTAGTACAACATCCACATGCAATATACAACAACGCCTAATAACGACCTATTCATTTGGACGACTTTATACAGCCCTATGGGTAAAGTTACCATTAGTTTTGTTATAGTTCACTGTTGTGTATGCCTTTAAACAGCGTGTACGCTTTAACATCAGTAAACATTATTCAGTACAATCCAGATGTAATGCTAACGTTTTGACAAACATACCAATTTTGCCCTCCTTGTTCATCTGAAATAACTGCTCTTTTTATGTTTTATATCCATGATAGCCTTGAAGTCTTGAGTTGGTGAATTAGCTTAACATGGTGTACAGATAGTAAAAGAACACAAGTAGCCTATATCAGTGGTTTTCAAAGTGGGGGACAGGGCCTCAGCAAGTTGGAAGGAAAAATAAAAGCAACAAATAAATACATTTGAAAAAATGTAAAATATACCTATTACTATGAGGGTTGTTATACAATGCCATTATAATAATGTGACTCATATCTGAACATTATATTTCCCATGATAATGACTGGGAATAATAGTAGAGTGATAGCTCTCATATAGCAGAAAGCCCCAAATACAATTTTTACACACTGTATGCTCCATTGCGAAGTGCTTGTGGCTAAAATAATTATTAGGATTAGCTTAATGTATTTTTACATTTGCCGTTGTATTGTCGATGGGTTTAATAACACATCAAGAGGGTCCTTGGCCAAAACCTAGTAGTGTTAATTTCGTGAGACGAGAGGAAATATGTTCGTCAACAACCTTTTTTTTCATGACTGAGACGATGATGAGACGCCATTAATGTCCTGAGACACTGACTAAGACTATCTTAAGATGCATTATTGTTGACGAAAAAAGATGAGACTAAAATGTTTTGCATGAAATAAAAACTAAGATAAAATCTCTCTTCATTTTCGTCTACAAAATGAGAAGGCAGAATATCTAGCTGTTACGTTTTCAAAATATTCCGAATGAGTTCATACGCAACAGCTTTCCTGTAGGCTAGTCTACGTGCTGCTGCTGCAACCCTGTGGCTGCAACACGAAACTACATGGAACAAGAACACCGGAGATTTCTGCCAGAGTTAAGCTAACTACCTAAGCTTTATGCCACTGCTACATACCCAGAAGTTGAAGCTTCTCTCATATAAATTAACATCCCCCAGAATGTCCATACGAAAATGTTCAGCATGTAATGTCAGCTATTTAACTAGTTACACTGATGATGCAAAGTTTGCTAGCAAGTAAGCTAATATGGAAAGTTCGCTAGCAAGTTAGCTATGGCTAAGATAGAGAGTTTGTTTGGGGAATGTGTTGCGTTTGGCGCATATCGCCATCTAGCGTGGCGGAGTAAAACATTAAAACTCTGGTCTACGACAGTGTTTCTCAATAATGTTTTTAGACGAAGGACCACTTAACTAACCCTAGCTAACAAAAAAAAAAAAAAAATACAGACCTACTTCAACAGTATATTAGTCTACACAATAGGCCTACTCACTGAACCACCTTGCTTATTGTCTTTGCACTTTGCTTATTGTGTCAGAGGATTCATACTGTATGATTTAAACTGGCATATCTTACATAGACAGTGTTGCAGAACTGTTTGGATTTACATACAAGTTGGTTCAATATTGCAAACAACTCATCTATATTATATTTTACCACGCCTGCTTTCGCGGACCACGGGATAGCTTTAGGACCACACATTGAGAAACACTGGTCTACTTAATATCATGACAGTGGTCCAGTCAAGTCTATGGTCAAATCCCAGCCGAGCTATAACTGTAGCTTGACTTACCTGTGCATGTAAACGTACTGACTGACAAAAAATCAGAATGAGTAATTATAACAGACGAGTAGCCCTGTTGACACACAATTTTGTTGGAAAATTGAGATGTGTAAAACACTATTTGACGCAAATGGTAATCCGAAATAATTTGTTATAAAAAAAGAAGACTAAAATGTTATGACTAAAACTGACTAAGACTAAGATACCTTTAGTTTTCTTTTGACTAAAACTAGACTAAAATGATGAGACTTTTAGTCGACTAAAACTTGACTAACTAAAAAGGACATTTTGTCACAAGACTAAGACTAAATTAAAAATAGGTGACAAAATTTGGGGGGCCTTGTCGTGGAAAAGTTTGGGAACCCCTGGCCTATATAGCCCACAACTTCTGTAATTGCTGCATGCATTCGTTGTTATTCTCTCTACTGCTCAAACAAAAGGTGCGTGCATTAAGTTGATTTTGATAACTTTAGCCTACTAAATTGTACAGTAATTAGCCTATTGTCGAGCAGTTAATGGGATACTGTGCAGTTGGGAAGTTATGGTGGGCCAACTTGGTGTAAATACACACACAGGGGAAATTCTCTCTCGTTGTTGAGTTGCCTGATGGTACGCACCGTGGCCGTACACCTGCAGGCGCACCTGGGCCGCCATAAATAAGTCAATGTATGGGAAACACTGAAGAGGGTAGGACCATTTGAGTTGTGCATTTTCTAAATCTTCAGAACAGACTTGTCATAGTGTCACCCTGATATGACGTACTTTAGTGCGTAAAGTAGCCTATAATGTGAATGACTTGTTATTTTATCAAGGATTTCTTTCTTTTTGCAAAAAATAAAGTAGGCTACAATAGGCATTAATTAGTAGGCTAAATAGCAGCATGTTGAAATTATGTGCCAAATTGCGTTTTTTATTACAATGATAAAATTTGTAGGCTACAGGCCGGTGTGCGTTTTATTTGGAGACTTTGGTGCAAAACTTTGGTGCAGATGGATGATAAGTTTTGCTATGCAGTTACGGTTGAAATAATAGCCCATCCGCACATCTCTAGTGTGTGTGCCTTTCTCTCTCGCTCAGAGGGGAGGGGGAGGCTGAGGGGTCGATCAAGCAATGATTCTAAACTCTGTGGTGGATAGGATCTACAATTAGGTGTTAATTAATTACTACGCTAGGTCGAAGTACTCCCAAGTGCTATTGCGCCACACATTGCAGTTCTCCTGTTTATTCACTTGGAAAATAGCCACGTTTCATGTTGTGTGACCTTACACATTTTTATCAACTACTCGTGCAACTGTATTTAAGTAGGGAAAACGTGGATGTTTTTGATTACTGCTATCTTCCTCTCTCTATGGCTACGTCTGAGCCCGCTAGCATAGCAACATGCTAACACATTTGCGCCGCGCACCAGAGCGTTTGAGTGCACGTACCGACACGGGAGAGGTATGACTCAACTCGTGAAAGTTAAGGTAAGAACATATTACTACTGACATTAATTAGGTGGCGTGTTCCTTTAAGTTGCGACCCGTATATTTTTTTTAGCGATCAAGATACAGTGAGCTACATGTTAAGACACGCGAAGTGCCTGTAGGCCTACTTGTGTCGAATATGCTGATGTTTGGCATTACATTTGTGAAATCTTCAACTCCTGATATCACCTTTCAAAGTACTCGACAGGTTTGGCTTTGACAGGGGTGCCGGAGTCACCGCCGTCTCGCTATCCGGCAAGATATTCTTTAGTTACCGCTATTTACGGCTCCCATTGACTTCCATTCAACACATGTTAACAAAACATCAATTGGCTGAGGGAGCCACGCCCCCTTAATTATTGTTGCATCAAACTCAGATCAGGGTTGACTAGAACTGCAATGGTATCATAGCTGTAAGACTGTCTGTAAAAGTTATAGCCCAAGAGGCTCTTTTAGAGAGCCACGGACTTGATTTCATTTAAAATCACTGGGCCATGTCATGTAAGGAACATGGTACTGCAAAAAAACGGAAACATAGCCTGCATTGCAGAGCCACTTCAACTTTATTAATTTATGGTGAATAAATGTTACACTACTGTGCAAAGCCCCATGCTTTTCTGACGTGACGATGCTAGCACGTTAGCAGCGGAAGCTAACTATGCTAACGTTAGTGATCCACAAGTCTCCTCCAAGTGACAATCATATTATACACAATGCTGGCAATGCTGAGAACAATTAACATCCTTGTTTATCCTACTTACATCGAGTTGACTGTGTGGCTTAAAGGGCCGTTCTGTAACTCAAGTCATTTCTTCGCCAATTTCTCACTTTTGATGTCGCATTTTTCTTTATGGAACCCCCCCTACAGCTTTGGGCTGCATATTTCACAACCGTCTCTAGTGCATTTTCGCCCTGCTCTGTTATGATGAACATCTAGAAAATTAAGCCATCTTATAGCTAGCTTGCATGGCTAACTGGTGCTTCAAGGAGGCATGCATCCAGAGAATTTTAAGTATTTTTTTTTTTCCTCGCTCATTCTCGCTTTTCACGGGACTTTGGGATTCAGACATTACCGGGACGTAAGTGCAGGTCTTGCAAGGCTGGTTTTCTGCTAGAAGACGGTAGGGGGAGCAGGCCACAACAGCACAATGATTTCTAAACTGTGTTTTTAAGTTGAAAATGTTGTTTCCCCTTTAATCCACAGATGTGGTGGAGCACTGTTTTGTTATGGTTTTCTATGGAGTAATCATTTGCTTAAAATAGTGGAGAGCTGGGAGGAGAGAATTTAATCTAATTGAACATAATTACAGAAAACTTAATCAAGATTGAAAGGTGTTATGTGTTAGTGTTGCGTTAATCCCACATCGTCGTTTGGCCGTCCTTTTCAATTCACATCACTATAAAATCCCATTAAACCGGACAAAAATCACGGCTCCCAATGCATTTCTATGGAGCCGTAAAGTGAAGTTGACGGAGTATGCCTGCCTGCGCGGAGCTACTGGACTGCCATTGGCTCTTCTGCATTCGATGGGCGGGATTTTGCGATCGGTCAATTATGCGCTTAAACTAATGCCGCTGACTTATGCCAACAACTTTTTTCATGGCGGTTGCTTTGTCTCAATTCAAGTGTGAATCCGTAAGCTACTTCAAATATTCTGGGTCATAGCCTTCTTGCGTTTACCGCTAAAAAAGAGCACTTACTAACTGTCCCCCCTACCAGCTCCTCCAACCCCAGCACAAATAATAGATTAACCAAACGTGACAGTACAACGAATTTTTGCGATACTGGGTTGGAGGCAATGGCGTGGCTGTGCTGGGCCCCGGTGCAAGCACCTCCCAACACCAACCCCACCCCCCTGCAACATAAACACACACACACACACATAGTTGCATGTGTGTGATGGAGATTCACCAAAATGGTCAGAAAGAGCCATGGACAGTGGCTACCTGACTAGTCATCGCTACCACCTGTTAAACTGAATTCCCCCAACTTCCGAAACTGAAACGCAGATAACGTATACCCATAGAACAATTAAATAGCCATCAAGGAAAACACAGCAACTCATACGCGTGGCGCCTACACAATGACCACACAATTGCTTAATTTAGCCTAACAGTGTGGCGCAGCGGTCAGATAGCCTTCCACAAAAAGGTCACGGAAAGTGCACCTCACATATGCCTACTCCATAAGAAAGCAACCTGTAACTCACCCACTACGGGCCTTTTGTTCAGCGAAGTCATTGATGATAAATCGTTGAAACCCAACTATCTGGCTCTGCTGTTCTCTATGGAGAGTACGGCCAATCCACTCAATCGTTCTTGTCCCATGCTAGCCTACTCCTTAGGTAGGACTTAACGTCAGCATTGCTGGCATCAATGCCAGCAGCAACATTTGAGGTGGGTTTTTTTTTTTTTTAAAAAGAAAACTATTCAATTTAGATTTAGCCTCATCCAGTTCTGGCCTTTCTTTTCTCTTCTGTGTGTCACCTTTATGCTTACTAATTGCTGATTGCATTGATGATTATTAAGCTACAACACATCCAGAAGTAGCCTCACAACGTAATGTTATCATGAATGACAGGAAGTAAGATCATTGGGATAAACACATTTTCCTCATTCCCAGCAGGCCTTGTTCCTTTGTAAAAATGGACAATATATAAAGAAATTGAATAAGTTGTAGGTAGTTTTTTACTTCTAACTCATGTTGTAGCCTATGTTGTAACATCTGGATACATAGCTGCCAACTCTCACGCATTGGCCGTGAGACACACGCATTTGATTAGTCTCACACGCCACACCCCCGATTTCTCACGCTGAAGTGTCAACCCGGTCGGTCAGATTCCTGAAAAATGAGTTTAGCCTATCTATAGATCTACCTGTTGAGCCACGGTTATGCTTTCAGAGACGGTAAGAGGGTTCAAGAGCACCCCCTGTCTGTGGAATTTTCTAAATTTTCTCTCATTTGCGATGCTACTTCAGAAGCCATCCCAGGAGCATTCCCCCCGCATTTCCCCGGCTTCAGGTATGCTTTGAGTATTATTGAGTATTTTTCACGCTGAAGTGTCAACCTGGTAGGTCAAATACCTGGCAGATGAGGTTCAACTAAACTAAACCTATACATATGATATCACACATCATTTGAACGAACGGAATCTAAGCTTTCCAATGATTAGCGCCAAGTTGCTGTGATAAATGGGTCGCGAGAAAATCATCATTGAACCGACGTGCAATTTAGGCTAATCATATTTGCATTTTGCACACAGTGCACACCCATTACTCTCGGTTTAATATCTCACTAACCCTTCACACAACACATGGCAAACCCAATATCACAATAAACAGCAAACCGTACCGAATACGAGGATATAAAGCATGCCTCTGTGCAATAAGTGGTTCTTGAGTAATCCGGTTTTGAAATTGCAACACATTTCTACATAGCCTCATTGGGGCGAAATTATAATGTATTCTAATATAAACAATTTGTCAGTAGGCCTACATACATTTTTGTAAATTGCTCAGCCATAGATTATCCCACTATCATGTTGTATATTGTCAGGTTCCAGCCAATCCCACTTAACACAGTCCACACAGATAAATGAATATATTTATATTGGCATGCTCCCTAGTGACATTAATGCAAAAATATGAAGAAAATCAAATAACGAGACACAAATATTGATATAAAGCCTGACATAAGCCATATGCGAACATTCACATCATGCAGGTATGGGTACATCCTGAAAAAGGAATAGCATGTAGGCTATAGGCTATGGCCATTACAATGACCAATATATTATCTTAAAAAAATAAAAATAAGCGAGTCTGACCTGAATTTAGAATTTCTTAAACTCTTACAAAACACCCACCCACTTTTTAAAATTGTTAGTTTGGACCCCCACACACACACTTTTGCCGTGCGAAATACCAGTGCTGTTTTCATTGGATTCTCCCATTTGCGCGTAAATCGCTCAAACTTTTTTTTTTGACGCATTCTCCCATTCCGCTTCTGTCACACACACAGTGACGAGCGCCAAATCCCCCACAGTGTTGAAGAGATCAGTCATCCCCCTCACTTTTGATAAGGCAAAAAGCCTTATAGGTATGCTAAATAAATAATAACCTATAGGTTTACGCTAGGCACTCTGTTAGATATCTGAAGCCAGTTTGTCTACTTAGATACTGTAAATCCTCAAATTATGGCCGGGGTCTTAAGACAAAGTACAGGCCTTTAGGGGCAGGATTGTATTCGAGACAGCCCTTTATTTCTCCTTATGCGAGTTTTATTTTGAGACATGCGTTTCTTGGAGCGGCATACTGGTAGGCCTTCAAAAGCATGACATTTTCGGTTTAGTTTGATATTTAATTTACTTTTGGACTGTTTGATTATATTGTTAAATGTTGGGACTGATGGGCACTGAAATCTGGGGAGGTATTTGATGATCACTATTATGTATGTAGTTGAAAGAGTGTTGGGATTTCAAACAAACCTTTCATGCGTTCATTGAAGGTCCGCGGTGCTATAATGGAAACCTTATTGTGTAGCCAAGTAGCCTATATATTGAGTTATTTTTAAATTATGCACAATTTACTTTTTATTAATTTCGTAGGCTGGCTTTATTTTGTTATATAGACAAATATATAGACGCTCTGGAAATTCACAATTTCGTTGCCGTTTTTAAAAAAAAAAAAAAATAGTCCAGTATTTCTTTCGAAATTGAAATGAAGTTTTTTTTTAAACGGCGACGAAATTGTGAATTTCCAGAGCGTGTTACTTCACACTCGGCAATCGATTCCTACGGACTTTCCCTTAAAGACGCCAGCTGCAGCAGCAACATTTCCGGAAAGGTACTGGCTTGATGAAATTCATTCTGGACTCTCTATCTGACCACATAAAGACCTCGGGATACTTCGGTTTGGCTTTAGGGACCCTCTACTCACTACCACGTAAGTGTAATGTTGTTTGGAACTGTAGAAGAGGTATAAAAATAGCGTTTTGTAGCGGCGAAATGACTTGCCCTGGTCACTTCCAGGCTAATGAGTTTTGACTAAAAACGGCAAAATCAAACTTTCTCAAAACACATCCGAATGACATGATTTTGATGTCAACTCAACGTATATACTCCCAATCATCCGTAAATTGATCTAAAGTGCATTTTACTCCGGATAATTCCTTTAATACATGTGGGGCCCAGGGGCCCGAAAGTTCATAATCTGTCCATGCCTGGTCCCTACACCTGAGGACCACTGATGTATGTTTTTTTTACTGTACGGTATAATGCTGAATGAGCCAAACAAAAATTTCCGCAGCAAAATTTGGGTTGGCCCCACCAAATCTCACTCCAAGGTTTTTTGAAAAGTTGGCAGCCCTGGGATATAAACACAATGCAAAAAATAAAGTCACCATGACTAATAGTTATAGGGCATCAGACTGGTATAAATAGCTGTCAATCCCATTGAAAGAGAAATACTGTAGTGTGAGGAAAAAAATATTGATATCTGACAACTGCCGATGTGATCGCAGCTTATGTACGATGTTATGCGATGAGCCGGAGTACTGACAGGAGGGGGCTCATATCGGGGGTGTGGAAGTGGGCCCCCTGCACCGCACCGGCTGCACCGTCGGTAGTTACGCCCCTAGTTGGTAAGTGTTACTTCTTACGTCTTCTGTAATAAACTAAACTGGTTAAAAAATCCTATTTGGGAAGCATTTGGCTCACCGCCCACAGCTAATCCACTGTTTGCAATTTTGGGCTATAGCGTATACTGGGGCAAGTTCAAAATCGGGCATATACGGTTCAAAAGTTAATTGCATTAATGCAATGTCAACTTTGACCCTTTGAACTTTGGCTGCCATAGACTCCAATGGCAGAGGAAAGATGTGTAATAAATATAGCTGCAAGCAGCAATGTGGGGGCCTAGCAGAGCGCTATAGCAGGAATGGCGTTGCCATGGCATGAGCAAGCACTCACAGCAAGAGGCCAAATTACACCAATGTCCTTTTGCATTCTCACAATCAGCTACCATGTCCCTCTACCAAGTTTGGACTTCATACACCAAAGTGTTGCTGAGATGTGAGCTCACTTTCTTTATTACAGCACCCCTAGAGGTCAAATGAGACCACTTTCCTTGCATGTCCTCACAATCAGCTAATATGTCCATGTATCAAGTATGGACTTCATACAACGAAGCGTTGGTGAGATATGAGCCCACTTCTTGTATTACAGCGCCCCCTATAGAGGCCAAATGATGCCAATTTCCTACTGTGTCCTCACAATGAGGTACCAAGTCCCTGTACCAAATTTGGACTTCATACATCAAAGCGTTGCTAAGATAGGAGCTCACTTCCTGTATTGCAGCACCCCCTATAGAGGCCAAATGATTCCAATTTCCTAGTCATCATAATCAGGTAACAGGTCCTTATACCAAGTTTGGACTTTTTTACACCGAAGCGTTGCTGAGATACAAGCCCACTTCCTGCATTACAGCGCCCCCTATAGAGGCCACATGATGCCAATTTTGTAGTGCGTCCTCACAATCAGATACCAAGTCCCTGTACCAAGATTGGACTTCATACATTAAAGCATAGCCGAGATGTTAGCCCACTTCCTGTTAGGTGGCATCGTCGACATGTGTGATTGGCTGTCACGGGCAAATAAACTTGAAATTAAAAATTCTGACAAGTATCGTTTGTGCGGCTCGGTCTGAAGATCATCATCGCCAAGTTCTGTGAAAATCTAATGAAATTTGTAACCGCTGAAACTTTTCGTAGTGTTTGGACCAAATCCAATATGGCGGAGAGTGACGGGATAGGAGTCGATGAACTCGGGATGGTCCAAGGACACAGACACTACCTCAATTGTGAAATCAGACAAAAGAGTCAAGGATCACACGCATGAACGCATGTCCAGCATTGAACTGGTGGTGGTGCTAGAGTGTTCAATGTATATGCATAAAATTTGCTGTGAGTGATTGGGACAGTGTCGTGACTAATGGTATCGAGTTTTGTTATGTGAACTCAAAGTGCCACGGAGATGTTAGTCCACTTCCTGTTTGGTGGCTTCATCACCATATTTGATTGGCTGTCACGAGCAAACAAAAATGAAATTAAAAAATCTGACCAGTATCGTTTGTGCGGCTCGGTCTGAAGATCATCTCCTCCAAGTTCTGTGAAAATCGGATGAAATTTGTAACCGCTGAAACTTTTAGTAGAGTTTGGACTAAATCCAATATGGCGGAGTTCCAATATGGCGGAAAGTGACGTAATAGAAGTCATTGAACTTAGGTCAGTCCAGGGATTCCAACAGTGCCTGATTTGTGAAAATCGGATGCACCGTTCAATCTTCACATGCGTTAATGCAATCCAGTTTTGACCCATTGGTGGCGCTAGAGTGTTGGGCATAGAGTTCTGTAAATTGGTGAGAGTGATCATGGGACAATGCTGAATCAGTGTACCAAATTTCATAATTTTAGACCCAGCGATTCAATTTTCGGCCAGATTTTGACCTGTTGGTGGCGCTAGATGGCTGGGTTTAGAGGTCCGTAAATAAGTGTGAGTGGTCAGTGGAGTGTCCCGAAACTTTCTGCCAAAAAATCTGAACTTTTTAGCCAGGTGTTCTATGGGCTGCCAAAGACTCCAATGGCAGATATATAATAATAATAATAGGAAAAGCTAGTAACTCAATGGGTGCCTTCGCAGCTTCGCTGCTTGGCCCCCAATAATAAGAACAAATAGAAACACAATGGGTGCCTTCGCTGCTTGCCCCCCCCAAAAAAAAATCCCGGGAGTGACACCCACAACCCCCAGTTTTTTTCATACTGTGGCCTTGTGGTGGGGTGTTGATGGCCTGCCACCACCGTTAAAAAAAAATCTAGAGGAAACACTGTATATTATATCGGTATGACGATATTGTCTCAACTACATATCGATTTAAGAAATATATCGGTCTTAGTCGTAATACCGATATATCGCCCAACCCTATGTTAGTTTGCAAAAGTATATATTTTTATAAGACTTTTGTCCGTGGCTGTAAAGTAATGCTCATGGCGTATATATGAAAAGCTGATTTCAAATCTGTCTAAAACAACTTGTTTATGAATGTCTGACAACTCCTGCTGTTGTGGTAGGCTATGAGCACAGCGTGTGCACGCCAAGGAAACCAGTATGTGGGGAAACCAGAAGGCACACAAGACCGGTAACGTTAAACCTAAAGGTTATTTTGAGATGCACCTGAAAACCCCTGTAATTGATTCATGTATCCTTGTTGCCATTAACTTTAATAATGATTTGTGTGTGACAGGCGCTTTGATCGACGTCCAGAAGTGGATCCGTTCTGCCAGGCGTTATATCCCTTCTGTCCCACTGGTGACAGCGACAGTCGGATACCTTACATGCGAGATTCTGATATTATCTCAGTGTTTCGACTCCAAGCTCCTGTGTGGGAATTTAAGTATGGCAACCTATTGGGGAAATTTGTAAGTAGCCTGTCGATTCACCCCTTACTCGTTACTCTAGTAACAACTGAAATGTTTATTTCAACCGCCCTGGTGCCAGTGCCTCATCTAGAAGTTCTGCGCATTTCGACCAAAATATGTCAGGTGTTGGTGCCCGAAGTCGGGCAAGTAATGAGGAATTTCCAACAACAGCGCGGCTCAGTTCGGTACAGTACAGCACACAATTATTTCTGTCTCCATTGTCAAAATTGGCAAACCATGCCAAAACAACCGAGCCGTGCCAAGCTCCTTTTTGGCTCATTTGGCAGTTTTTGCTATGGTAATGCCTGGCCTGTTTTGCTTCTCCACTGGTAACAGTACTCTTAACTTGGTAGGTTGGTAACTTGTATGTTGAGTCGCGTTGCATACAGTTCAGTGGTTTCAGTGGTTGCTGCTAGTGATTTGTTTTGGTTGGCCAACTGAGGATTAAAACATGTTCATTTAACAATTTTGTAACACGTAAACCTATTAATGTAAATTAATGCATACCTTCATGTCATATAGACCCTTTTACTGTTTATAAACAGTGATGGATGTGTGCGCAGCATGGAGCCGGATGTTTTGATGCATTTAGGCAGAGCCTGTTCACTCCCTATTGACTGTCATTCATCAAAACTGGTTGTAGTTTACCCATAGTTTCCATAGGGGCGTTGGTGAGTGAGTCCCTAATGAATGGGAGTCTATAGGGCTAGAAGGCAAAATTAATTTTTTCACTTGCTTATCATCACATTTTAACCTCACATTTTATTGTTGTTTCCACAGTAGCCACTCTCTGTTGGCTCCCTGGCTTTGTTTAAAAATATAAATTATTATCATTTCTTAAAAATGAATATTAGAAGATTAAAACATTTGCACAACAGTGTTAAGCTTTAATACATCCTTACGTTATAAACTTGTGGAAATATGTAGCCTGTAGTCTATGCCGTGTAAAATTTGTAAAAACATGTTTTTTTGAACGTGTCATAGGCTGTGTCACTTTTTTGCGTCCCTTCTGCCGTGGCTTGAGTGGACAAGCAAGCAATGTTGTCAAACTCCCCAAAACGTCATGGAGTAGGCTAAAACAGATCAATTTAATAATCAATTATGCTTGGACGAATGTTTGCCTTCACCACCACTGCCACTGAATTATCGGTGGGATGTCTGATCTGCAGCAAGAGGACACACAAAATAAGTATAAGTATATACTCTTTTGATCCCATGAGGGAAATTTGGTCTCTGCATTTATCCCAATCCGTGAATTAGTGAAACACACTCAGCACACAGCAGGGTTGTGCACAATTCAAATTGCAATTCTGCTTCCTGTTTGCTACCTCAATTGAAATGCAAGTGCAATTCAAGAATTGAATTGGAATTTAAGAGCCAGTTTCAATTCAATTCTGGAATTTTGCACAAGCCTGGCACACAGTGAACACACAGTGAGGTGAAGCACACACTAATCCCAAAGCAGTGAGCTGCCTGCAACAACAGCGGCGCTCAGGGAGCAGTGAGGGGTTAGGTGCCTTGCTCAAGGGCACCTAACACTCTGCACAAAAGCAGAATTAAGACATCCGGGATAAGTTACTGAGCTGCGCTCAATGAATCCAAAACAAGAGTGTACAGGCTTAATTGGTTGCACAAAGACCAAGCCAGGATGAGCAGACACGGATTCATCAAGCCAGGTGAAACCTATCCTGGATAAGTGCGCGCTCACGGCTCCCTCAAATAGACCCCGCCACCGATCACAGATTCACTGATTCACCATGGCAACTAGAGCGGCTTCATTGCTTCTTCTACGGTGTAAAGTAGGTAGCGATAGCCTTTTTTACAATTGCAACTAGTGTCGCGACCACCACACGCGAAATGGTTACAGCGCTCCCATGGCGTCACATTGTAGCATGACAGGTCGGGAATGGAGAGTATGTAAAAGTTAATTAATCATCACAAACGTTTAAATAATGACAGTGGGTCTAGTTATATGTGATAACAATGTGTAGTGGGCAGTGGAATAACTATTGGTTTCTGTTTGTGGTGACTGCTGACTGAGATAAGGGATGAGATTAAATAGATCCTGGAACTTAGCCTGGGCTGGAGCAGGCTAGCCACAGAATAAATAGCCATCGCTTATACCATAACATATCCTGCTGCCCCCTATCCCGCTTTTGTGCAACCGGATCACGGATAAATTGAGCCAGGATAACCAAGATATCCCGGCTTAATCCCTTATTCTAGTTTTGTGCAATAGGCCCCTGGCCTGTCATTCAATAAAAACGCATTGGCTAACCCTTGATTCAGGTGATGTTGATAAGCTTATTCAGACCAATAGGCTGAAAACTGCTTGTATTTAAAGGGCTTACATTTTTTTTTTTTTTTTTTGGTCAAAAAATGTCTCTTTTGAAAGTAAAGGTTGCGGACCCCTGGGTTAGTCCATCAACTGTACATCTGGAGCATAATTTAGCAACATTTTATAATATTAAAGCTGCAGTTGGCAAGTCTGACAGATTGAGGGGACTTAGCCAAAATCTTAAATGTTTACAACTCTCATGCCCCTCCCCAACTACCACCGAGCACCCTCTCATCGAGTTTGTGCTCGTCAGTGCGCACCAGACTGCACCAGAATGTGATTGACAGTCAGATCTCACACAGCCCTGCTCTGATTGGACCAGAAGAACCGGGAGCTATGGATTTTTGCAAACCAAATAACAGGCTCTAGGTGGAGGTAGAAGTGCTGATTTATGTTGTTCTGTCGGAGCATAGTGTTGGTTTCAGTGAATATGATAAAAAAATCTTGCCAACTGCAGCTTTAATATGACATTGAATATCGATAAAATATCATTATTTTCATTATATTAATTATTTTCATCATAATAATTATTTTTCTCTTAATCTCAGTTCCTTGTGGGGCTGGGTACAGCAACTATATTGATTATTATGGAAGTTACTGCCTTTTGCCTTGGCACGACTCTTAATTTGTTGGCAGATAATACAAAGGCAGAGTACAGTAACTTCCAAATAAGTATGTCCATAAAAAAATTCTAGCAGCGGTGGCAATAATTCTGGAGGGTACTGTATGGTTAAATCAGTTTTCCCCTCATGGTACAGACCAAAATGTATTAGGTGTACAATTTTTTCACTTATATCCATAAAATCCCATTAATTTCAATGGGAAATTTACTCAAGAGGCTGTAAAAATATTCAGCTGTGAGTTTGGAAAGTCCATCAGACATTTGTCATATGGGGGCATAGACAAACAAAATAAAAGGTTTGTTTTGGTGCCCACTCATGGCACCGACTTCTCCGCTGGCTCATGGACTAATGAACAAAATTAAAAGATCCCTCAACTCTTATTATACATAAGAGGAAGCAAGCAAGGACTTAAAGTGAACGTGATAAAGAAAGGCATGTATGGTGTGATGTCGTGTGATATGTGTTTCACGGTACGAGTTCGCCTGAAATCTGAAGTATTTCCGAAAGTGGAAGATCCACTTCGAGGGACAAGCTCTTCACCTTCTGCTGTACCGCACATTTTTTTGTATAGTCTTTTAACAAAATGCTACTAGTCCACAGTGTATCCAGGAAACTTCAGGCTGAGCAGTGAATGGAACAGCTGTCATTGGTAGGCTACATGCTGGCACATGGTCAGACAGAGTGCTTGATTTGTTTTGTAACAGAGCGTTCTGGGTGGAGCACCATTTTAATATTGCTTGATTTGATCGTGGGAAGCCAAAATTGCAATTGTGATTAAAATTCGATTAATTGTGCATCCCTAATGTCTGGTCCACCCTAGTTAATGCTGTGCCATTATTTGAGGTCTTGATAAATCATATGGGCATGAATAAAATTTGTCAGCATCTAAAGAATGTGGTAGCAATGCAGCATATGACCTTTTGTGAACTCTGAACCATTACCCCTACTTGCTAAAGTATTGCCACAAAATAATTTCTTTGATTGGTTGTTTGCACCCATTTTGTTGTGTGAGTCAAATGATTGAGTAAACCATTTAAGATATGATATTAATAAGATATGAATCGTTTGGCACTACAAACAACATCAGTTGGTGCAGTTTTGAGTTAGGCTGAAAATGGATTCACAATGAAATAGCTATGTAACTGAGGTTTGGGGGAAATGGTGTTACAACAAAATAAATACTCTACTGAATAGGCTCAAAATACACATCTATGCTACTATAGAGAGGGTCCCTGCATGTAGCGTTTTCAGAGAAACTTTTTTTTAAAGTTAAGTTTAAATATATTTTAACATTTCAACTCATGTCCAACTAATTCAGAAGTGTTTAATTGTATTTCATTAAGGTTGTGAAAAACTATACCAATGTATTCCACAGCACATCATGCATGATGCAATCGGATTCAGCAGCACAGAGACTGGGAAAAACTACACCATGGAGTGGTATGAATTGTTCCAGCTGGGAAACTGCACCTTTCCTCACCTAAGGCCAGGTGTCAGTGCCCCCTTCTGGTGTAATCAAGGTGCTGCATGCTTCTTTGAGGGGATAGATGATATGCATTGGAAACAGAATGGAACTTTGGAGAAAGTGGGTGAAATCACAGGTTGGTTTTATAATTCTTTATACCTATACCAAACCCATGTTGCGCATGAATGTAGAATTGCACATAAAGAGTTGAAGTCAGAAGTTTGCATATACCTTGGCTAAATACATTGAAACTCTTGTTGTTACTATGATTGCTAAGGTGACATGTGCAGTGGGTAAACCTAAGTCAGATAACTTGACATCACGGGCGTCGTAGAGGGATGAAAGGTCCTTTTTCCAAAGTCCAAAATGGTTTAGTCCAGCTGCATGGCCAAGATTCATAACTAAATTAATTTTGTTTATGATAGTTGAGCTAGAACTGCAGCGCATTACTAGAGCTGCAGCGCAAATTGTAGTGCTGCTAGTGTAATATGTCTCTATATCGGGTACATCAGAAAAGAAAAGATAGACAGGAGAGAGGGAGAGAGCAAGGGAAAACAACTGTTGACAAACATCTTTCCAAAGGTGAGCACAAACTAGTGTTTCATGGTGCACCGATAGTACATTTATTTATTTACGATACATTATTCATTCACAAAGAAAATTTGTGTGCTTAAAGGTTGGATGTTTCCTAATTTGTTTTAATTAAATGGGAACTATGCAGTTTTTTTAGCTTAAAGGGACACCAGGCAACGTTTATGTGTTAATTAATCATCTTCGTAAGTCTGTAAATGACTCATTACATGGCGAATGAAGACTCTCGCCCGCCCCTACTGCCTGTAGGAAGAATATCCTGCTTGCAAGTTCGGTGTATCGTACCCGCCGACCTTCAGTCTCACAAAGTCTCAGACATCGTGAGAAGCAGGATCAGTTTACATCCTGCATCCCCAGCACAGAGGCAGGCTAACGAAACGCTAGCGATCGTTGCAAACGTGTGTATAATGGCAAAGCCGGCGAAGAAGCAGCGAAAACCCTTGACGGAAGATGCAAAGGAAAAGAACTTCTGACCTAGCGAGGGCTCGCACACGTATCGACACGTACAGACGCTAGGGGTGCTTCGTAGAGAAAAAGCATCAGGCTTGCCTGGTGTCCCTTTAATTTACCTTAACTGAACAGCTTCGGAGTCATTGGAATGGTTATATGACTTTTTTCACCACATGATTCAGTTAGTTCATGCAAGAGAGCTTTGGTCAAACACTGACTTTGCACTTTGCCCAGCAGTTGCTTCCATAAAGATTTTTTTGGTCCCTACTAGCTACCCCCTAAACACATCCTTCCCTTGTTTTATCCTTAATATATTTGTGCTCGTTAGGCTTTATGTAGAGAACTCAAATATAGGCAAAACCCATAATTTCCTTTTGTTGATTACATCAATTAGACATATAGTTACTGTATTATGTAAAGCATTGTTGTTATATGTGAGTCTTCAGTTACCACTACAAAATCTTTGCAATAGTCATATCTTCTTTGGAATCTCAGGGTTCCCAAGGGTCATGGGATTTCTGTAATGTCATGGAATATTTATAAAATCCCCTGGCTTTCCATGTCTGGAATAGACATCACATTTGGGTCAAGATGTAGCAGTTTAACAATTGTAATTAATAGAAATATATTTCCAGACAGAATTTGTGTATATCTGGTTATTAACTTTGAGTGGTTGTGGTTAGCCCAACTTTATTTAGGCCTATTCAATGCCCATTTATTCATCTCCTGCTCTAAAAAAAAGTAAAAGATTCTTGAACACTACACAGCTGCTCTGAAATCTTTGGTCGGTATATTGTACTATTTATACTATTATTTATTTTTTATATAGCAGGTCATGGAAATTCAGGATTTTTTGTCAGGGAAAGCCAGGGAAAAGTCATGGAATTTTACATTTGACTTAGTGGGAACCCTGGAATTTTCAAAACTGTGTGAATGACTGAATTGCTTTTACTTCTGATGACATGTAATTGTTTTTTTACATTGTCAGGTGACCAGTTCAATGACATGGCTCGTTGGGTCCAAGAGGACAATGAGACTGGGATTTACTATGAAACCTGGACTGCACGTTCTGACCCAAGTGTGAATGCAACTGTATGGTTTGAATCCTATGACTGCTCCCAGTTTGTGCATCGAAGTTATCGAAAGCTATCCGAGTTGGGTGCTAAGCTCACAAGCAAAACGCAAACAAACTATACTAAGATCTACTTGTACAGTGGAGAGCCCACCTACTTGGGAGATGACGATACCATCTTTGGTCAAGCCTCCATGAAATCTCTGGCTTGGGACATAAGGAACTTCTACCATGCATTTCAGCCCCATCAGTCTATTGTGGATACCATTATTAGCATCATTGATGTCTATGAGAAGTTGATCTTGGAGAAAAGCTTCTATTTGTTCTATAACTTCCAATATTGGCACCTGCCCATGAAGCCACCATATGTTCAAATCACGTATGAGGAAATTCCTTTGCCTTGACTGAGAATCAAGTTAGAAGTGAGGTTTTACATCTTATATGTGCATATCCATGTCATCGTTTTTATTGAACTTATGCACTGTGAATATGTTGCATTAACATTTATTTCTTTGGCAGCCCCTGTATCCACCCCCACCTCAAGCCTTGTCTTGGAGCCTTGGATATGTGCATTGTCTATGTCTAGTCAAAGAGTGTTGAAACCAGCAGAGAAGGCCTCACAATTCATAGCTAGTCTTATCTTTGGTGTGCTGACAGAACAATACCTAAGGTTAGCAAGCTAGTTCATATTAATTGTTCATCTTGGAATGATTTGGCAATTGTTGCCATGAAAAAAATAAATGCATTAAAATTTGCCTGTGTCCTTTTGCCAATCAACTCAAAATATGTATGTATGTGTGAAAGCATTTCTGAGAAATATCAGTCCATTTCTAATGGACAATAGACTCAAGTTTACTCACTTTACAAAGTCAGTCTAAATATTTGAATGACTATACCTACCTCTTTATATGCAGCTGATTATCAGTGCCAGAAGAAGCAAAATAGGCCTAGAGCAGGTGTGTCAAACATATGGCCCAGGGGCCAGATCAGGCCCGCCAGCAGGTTTCATACGGCCCCCCATGTTTAGGTAGGAAGGAAAAATTAGAAAAAACAAAACAGAATACTGAACCAAAACTATATAAATGAGTGACAATAGGGTTGGCAGTTAATTCTGTGGAGCGACGGAACAAAACTAGAACTTTTTGGGCCTCCTGACCAGTGGTTATGTCTGGAGGATGAAGAATGAAGAAAACACCATTTGCCCTCAATTTCTATCTATCAACTATCATCTATCAACAAAAGAAGCAAAATATTTTTTAAATTAACTTTTAAAATGATAACCCAATGGTATTACAAATGTAAACTATCTGTGATGTTTTATGAGCAAATAAAAAATGGCAAATAGAATACATACTGTAGGTACATGGAATAAAGTTCTTAATTAAAGAAACGAACAAAAAAACATGGAGGTCTGATTAGAGTGAACCAATAAGACAACAGAATTAACATTAGAATTCAAACAAATATTCACAAAAATGCATTACTGTTTATTGCAACACCCCCAGAGGCCAAATATTGCAAAATTCCTTGTGCGTCCTTACAATGGACCTTATGCACGGAAGGCTCTTTAGCCTGCTCATTTGTCTTCGGTGGAGCCAGGTGTGTTGTAGCTGCCTTTATCGTTAATGTAATTAGTGTGTACCAAGTTAAAGAAGCCAAAAGTGGTTCTACAACACTTTTTGGGTCGTTTGGTGGGTGCTTCGTCTCCCTCTCGTGCTTCTCCGCGGAAAAAACGAATATGCAACTTTATCATCGCGGTCCGAACACATCCGGATGTAACTCGGCGTAAGTATCCAATCGCGCCTCGAAAATGTAGTCAGATTGTAGTTTCTAAGAAGACCGCAAAACGGACTCCGACTTGGCTTTGTTGCTGTTGAAATTGTAAGTAGCCTACCCTTGGGTGAACTTTGTTTTTGTAATGTGATTTGATAGTCTCTTGAACGATGTGTTTGCTCGACCGTGTTATTGTGAGCCCTATGTTTTAGCTTGGTTTATTGATGGCTAGCTCGCTAGCTAGTGGGGGTTTAGCATAGCAGTCACTTGCTACCGAAGCTGCAGGGGGAGCTATGTCATGAAAAATGCGAGCCCAAATCAGGCGAAAACCCAGAAACAGCGAAGGAATAACCAGACCTGCATAGGGCTTCTTTAAGATTTGATTCATCAAAGTTTTGCTGAGACATACACTTGCTTCTTGTTTGGCGGTTTTGATCGGCTGTATTGGGTGCAATCGGAAATCAAAATGGCAATAAGTAACTTTTGTGAGGCTTGGGCTAAAGATCATTTGTGCAAAAGAGAAGAATGAACAAAATCTGTGACCAGTCAAGACTTAACCTTTTTTAATTAGATCCGATATGGCGGAAATTTACGTCATTGGGAGCACTGAACTCAGTTTGACCCAAGGAATCCAACAGTGCACGTTTTTGAAAATCAGGCTTATGGTTCAAAAGTTACGTGCATAGATGCAACTCTAACTTTGACTTATTAGTGGTACTAGAGATTCTGAGCAGACATGAACATGCTGAAATGAGTCAGAGGACTGTCCCCAATCCGTGTGCCAAATTTCACAATTTTTCACCATAGGGTTCTATAGGTTGCCATATGGGTTCATATGGCTTCCATCACGGAAGAAAGAAGCTTCACTGCTAGTCCCACAATAAATAAATACAGAATCAAATGAACAAACAAACACTCTTTGAATATTCCATCATGCTTAATTCCAATCAAACAAGAGCATACAAAATGCATATGACTGCATGCACTTTTTACCTTTTGGATACTTGAATATATTGCTATTGAATCTGATGATATCAATTTAACTTATATGAGGCATTTCAACACTAATTTCTTTTAGTCTGTAGTCTGGGGGTGTTGAAATAGTTTTAGCTATTTATTTTTAAACACAAACAAACACACACATCGTGTGACAACCATGGTGCAATGTGGGCTAAATGTGGGAATTCATTTTAATCTCCTCCTGAGGGTAAGGCTTGAAGGATGACATAAAAAATCCAGAGTACAGGAAGGATCAAGTCTTAAGAATTGTGTCTTAAAGGGAGAGCTTGTAGGTGCATTATTTAAAAAAAAAAAAAAAAAAAAAAAAAAAAAAAAAAAAAGGTTTCTGACAATGGCCAATCTGAAGTCTGGTAAATCATGCCAAAGTCTTGTCTGACCCTGGGAGCTTACATTTTGGGCCGAGCTTTTTTGGTGACTTGTAGAGAAACCTTCACCTAACATTACTGGAATTACATGTCTAACAGAGTATGATTGGTGTAAGGTCATCAAATTTGCTGTGTGTTGAGATTTCCCCCCCCTTTTTTTTGGACGTCTGCCCTGTTTCAAAAATTCAACTTTAAAGTTCAATGATTTCACAAATGACCATACGGCATCAAGAAAAAAAATCAGCTTAGTTAATTGCTGGTAGAAGTTTGTGGTGAATCATCTTGGCAGTTCCAGGAGAATTACACTCCAAATTAGTCTTTTATTGTCTTGTTGATTTTCATGGCATTACTGTATTAATCCATATAAACATCACACATGTTCATCACATGGTGTTATTGTTGTGGAGGTGTGATTAAGGTTTAATTTAAAAGCCACTGGGTTATGAAACCCCATCTGTGCAGTCTGCCATAACTGTAAGTCCAAACATAATATTAATAATTGTTTTATATAGGTTTTCCCTTTATTTGAGTGTTGGAAGGAGTCCATAATGAATATGTATTGTGACTTTGTGAGAATTATAAGAATCAGTTGTCTATTGTATAGCATAGCCACATGGTACTCTCTTGCTTTAGAGAATGCTGTGGTTGTCTTTGCTGCCTCAGTGGCTCTGATTTTAGTGAGACTGGCTTCTTGGCCTCTGATGGTTTTTGGACCTCAGCTGCCCAACTCAAAGTAGCCAAGGACACTGTTGTTAGGACTGTCATCAGGATCTAGTCGCCTCCAGAAAGACGCTGGCTTCTTATGTAGTTCCCGTTGCACACAACGTGGACATGACTGCCCTCGTAGACAGCACTCAGCATGGAAGACAGCACCACAGCCCTCACACCTACAAACACACAGAATCATATTTTACAGGTACCAAAGTAAGAACTGTCAGGAAGGCTCTATACTTACATGTGCAAGCACTAAGGATGGGAATGGATTTCTTCAATACTGATGCCATTATTGATTCTGCTAATAAAGGGGAAAAAAGTAGGCCTACAGTAGTCTGAATAGTCTTCCTAATAAAATCTGAACTGTTTTAATTATTGTTCAGTAACATAAAATGGATCATCAAATATTCTTGAGCTGTACAGTCTGTGTGTGGGCAACCCGCTTTGAGCAAGCGCCTTTCAAGTCACTCAAGGACATTGTACAATAAGACAAGAGGACATAGACATAAGAGTAGCATAAAAGCATCAAACAGACAGTATACAAGAGAACATAGACATAAAAGCAATATACAGGGACAGTACACTTAGTAACCCAGGTAAAAAAGTAGTATACTTTAGTGTGTTAGAAATATGATTAAAGTATATGAAGTATAAAGCAAGTATGCTTACACTTTTTGTACTTTATGTAAAGTATGTTTAATGTGTACTTTTAGAAAGTATACTTCAAAGTAGATGTTATTAAGTTCAACTTCAGTGTACTAAAATTAAATATACTTATTGTTGATTTTGTGTCTTAGTAAGGTAGTAGCCTATACGTTTGTGATGTAGTAGAGGTTGTGAGAGGATGAATGTGGCATTTTGTTAAATAAATTTATAGGCAACACAGTTAAATGTATGGGCAGTCCAGTTGACCAATAACATGGCTGTTTGAATTTGAAATGAAGTGGGCGGATCTCTGCACCTTTCGAGCAAAACGTGGTGTGAGCAAACATTAACTTTATTTGCAAGACAGATGGACTGTAGAGACCAGAAAATGCATAACGTTCACGGTCCATTATAAGGTTACAGGTTTGTCCAAATTAAAGATACCATAAATTCTAGTCATGCCAGAGACGTTGGTCCTACAGAGCCAGAAGGACTCTTCATATGAGATAACAAGGGCTGAAGCCAGTTGGATCTAAAGTGCCAAGTTATTCGTTATCAGGTGAGTCCCAAAGCATATTGTTACATTATTCTGATGTAGCTTACTCTTTATGACCTTCGGTAGTCTTTGGAGAAGTTAAATTGATGGCTTAGCAATCTTTCAAGAGTTTGTTTTTATCCTTGCTAGTACAAGCTAGCAATGCCAGATCACGTTAGCTAATTTAGCTAACGTTATCATACACGTCGACCCAGATCCCTATCAAGAAGAAAACTACATTAGCCTGCTTTGTGTTTGTGGGGTTATTGACAAGCGTTGGCTAGCACTAACGTTAGACAAACTATGATGGAAGAAAGTGTGTTCTTTATTAAGCAACGTTTGCCTAAAGTTCACCAATGTTCTTTAATATTATGTGTGGTGTAGGCTACCTCACAGAGGATGGTGCTAGGCTAGTCACACTTCACATTTATTAGGCATGCTAATGACATTGTAGCTGTTTTTTTCTTTAATCGTGGAGACATCTTTTAAAATGAGTCTACAGGACAAATTACATGCATTTTATGAAGTAGAACGTTTTTTTCCACCATTGATATTAGAGGGGGAATTAAACCTGGTGTTCTAAGTTATTGCTATGAAGCTTAGGCTACACGATTGATATTATGCCTTGGTTTATGCGATAGATTTAGATTTTTTTTAACTATTCGTGTTTGACAGAGCATTCAAGTTCATTTCATGGTAGTGTTTGTAATTTACCTAGTTTTAATCTGTAGCCTAACTATGTTTTTACAGGTGTTCCTGGACAGTTTTGAAACCGAGATGTCTGGCACGCTCAAATAATCAGCAGTAAAGGTAAATATTCTTAATCCAGGACCTTGCCCCATTACTCTTAAAGCATAACTCAAGCCAAAATGCAACCTAGGGTCTTTTTGTGAATGTACCCGAGTCAAACTTTCGTTTGAAAGCATAATAAGCATAATAAGTCAGCATAATAAGTCAGAAGCGCCACCATTAAGCTTAACTGTATTGTCGTTTCTGGGTCAAATACCATTTTGAATGGGAGTCGTAGGGGCAGAACTATTTTGATACATGATTTTGATTCATGCATCAAAATAGTAGGCTAGTGCCCCTACGACTCCCATTTAAAATGCCATTTGACCCGAAAACCATAATAGGGTTGTATTGGAAACAAAGGAATCTAAGGTAATCAAATGCAGAAAACAGGGTGGTTGCACTCATATTGGTGCCAAGGTGCACAACTACCTGGCCTACCTGGCCAGGTCTACCCATACCAGGATGGCGAACAGATGGTGTCGATACCAATTTGACCCATAAAAAGTAAATGTCAAATAGGTACAGATAATCTGTATTAATCTCATCATTGCCAATGGATTTCTGTGTAAAATATTGTTTATCTTGTAAAATGCTGTCCATCTTCTTTCTGTTCACAGACAACAGAGACAAATTCTCTAATACCAAGGTCAATGCATTTGACTGCTGTCCAGCCCCAGGTTGCCACCGAAAACTTGCGTCTTGGACTGGAAGATGGTGTGCTAGTAAGGAAGCTAGCTACCACAGCTTTTGCCACCACATCTCAGTGTTGGGAGGGAAGTTCACTCACTGCACAACTCTACCAGCTGTACCTTTCCTCCTCAGCCATGATCCGTAACCACCATGGTTTTCTTTCTGGGCCAGAAGACTTTGCAAACAAATAAGCAATAAATGATCATACATTACAAATTTAGCCATGTTAGACTGTTAAGTTGTTGGCTTGTAGGCTGGGTGTCCAGTAAACAATTTCAAGCTTAGAGGGCAAATTCTCTCACCTAGGAGGGTAAACAACTTTTGTTTTTCATGAAATCTGCATTTTGAATTGATGGTCTACCAATGAGGCTGTAGAGTATCGCGACACAATAGTGGCAAAAAGCACTTGCGCAATAAAACATGCATTCGGGTGTATTATATTATTTCACACACATATATATTAAATGCGTGCACGCAAATTCTCTCTGCGCGTGAGCACTCAGAGGAATCTGCTCCCCAAGCATGGAAGAAAATGCTGCGAGCGAGGAGGAATCTGACCAGCGCTCCAAACAGCCACTCGAAAAATCTATGCATGTGAAATAATATAATAATTTCCAAATGCATGTTTTATCAGCGTTACCACATCCAACTTGAAAAGATATGCTCAAGAGATCCAAAACTTTCAGAAAAATGTTTTACTTTTGTTATGGATGAATATTATGTTTTGTTTTCATTCATGTCAATAAAATGTTTTTCTCATAATCAAAGTGTAATTTGTCATGTAACAGAATAGGTAGGAGAGTACTAATAGTACAATTTTAAATCACACTAATATTATACTTAAATTGCATGCCTTTATAATGCTTAAAGTATCTTAAGACTATACTTTTATTAACATAACTGCAAACTTTCAAGGCACTTATTGTAGTCAGGAAGTAAATTTGAAGTTAATTTAAAATATTACAGAAGCATGCCAAATGAATACGGTAGAAATGAGGATGATAAGAGTGTATTCAAAATACACTACACTATTATTAGTTATACTGTAATGCCTTTTAAGTACATTTCCAATACACTTGGGATGTTACAAAATTGTACTGCGACTGTGTTCTGAATGCTCATAAAATCTCTTTTTGTATAATGTACTTAAGAACACTAAGTTTGAAAAAAGTTGTTCCATTTTAGCACACTAATTACACTCAAAGTATAGTCAAGTTGGTATTAAGTTGAACATAATACATAATTCAATACACTTAATTACACTTGGATTTGACGAAAAAAGTACAAACTGTACTTAGTACACTTTCAAAAAGTATACTTTTAATAGTTAAAGTTAAAACACACTATACATTCAGCAGGGGACCGACATTGCCAACAAAAGTAGAATAAAATAAAATAAAACAGTAATAGAGGAGCGAGTGGGATGGAGGAGGCATGGTTATAAGTAGGAAGGAAAAGCAAGAGTGAAAAGGTGAGTTAACATGGATTTAAAGGTGGACAGGTGCTTTGACATAGTGCAAGTGGGAGGGAGTTCCAGAGTTTGGGGCCAGCCATGCTAAAGGCCCCGTCACCCATGGAACGGAGATGTGCAGTGGGGGTGGATAGCAGTGGAGCGTAAGGTGCGGGTTGGTTGGTAAGGGGTCAGGAGGCTTGAAAGATAAGAGGGTGCAAGATTATGTTGTGCTTTGAAGACAAGAAGGAGCACACTGTAGCCTACTGGTAGCTTCGTTGTCCTGCACCACATACAATAAACAATGAAACTGAAATATCTAGCTTTAGATAACAATTTATTAGTATGTAGGGCCTCCTTTTGCAATACTGCATCAACTTATCTTGGGAATGAGAGATAAAAGTCCTGCATGGTGGCCAGAGGGATTTTGGACCGTTCCTAAACAGTGGCCAGAGGCCTCATTTATATATATAAAAAAACACCATAGATTCAAACATAAAACACTGCATATGCCCAAAACTTACAATGTACATACACACAAAAATATTTTTATTCATAAAACCCTGCGGTACACACCTTTATGCAGGCGGCTGCTTCTAAATACCAACCCACGTTAAATTGTGCCTGCACAAGTGCTACACTCATCCCACTGTCGCCTTACAATAATTCATAAGCGGCCAGTGCAAAACGGTTCATGATTATGCTTTATGATTATCCAATAAATGCTTCTTATACATCTTCATTATCATCAAAGATGGAAACATAACATCAATTTGGAGAAGGAAGTCCACATGCATTAACATTAAAAGTGTGAGGGGAAATATTTTCACCAACGTGACATCTAATTATGAATATGCCACGTCTTTGCACATGTTATAAATCGCCAGAATTATGTGTAATAAAGCCAAATAATATCACATATGCTTACATAGGACAGATGTAAATTAGACGTTTTAAGAGGGCAGCAGCATTGTTCACGAGTTACAGAAGTTACAAAATAATAAGAGTGCTCTATCGTGAAGTTCTAATCTTTCTAAGCAAACTTTGTGACAATGCTCACAACATTGCTGGCATACATTGCTCTAAGAAACATAACATGATGACAAACTTTAGAATACATGTAAATAAGGCTATTCCATAAGGTTGATGGTTCATTTCGCTGGTTACTTTGTGACTATGTGACAATAAAGGCCTACTACTACTACTACTAAATAATTAAGGCTATTCAAACTGGTTTTTAAATGCATTTTCAGAGACCACTAGCTGTCTTATAGTTGGCTAGTAACTCCATAGCTATAGTAGGCAAACAACATCAAGGGGGCAGGCGAACGTTTGGAGAGCCGTAGACACTATGGCGGATCTTAGGCTAAATAGTAGACCAGTTGCACCTAGCCATCCCATTGAACCCCATACAATTTGGCGCCACTTTGACATCAAATAACGTTACAGCTGAAGCGTTTATATGAACTTTTTCTATTTTCGGAGTAATACAACATTGTGTGATTGGCGTCATGACCTCGTAACTGACTTACCGGCTGAATAATAAACTTTTTTCCAAAATCAATGCTAACGTGACGTAATTTACGTAATGAGCATGCGACCAGAGCGGGTGAAAGCGCTGCACAGGAGCAAAATAACCGTATTCTCTGGATAAGAACGAAAGCATCGGACCACAACATTTCAGCGAAGTTTAAGACAGTAGGCTATGAATGTGGCGAGTGTTGTTTATATGAAATCACATATATCTACGAACAACTAGGACATTTAAGAAAAGTAAATGTAGACGTGGTGGTAACGAAGTAAGGGGCTACATACCCGATCTCTCGCTGCAGCTATCACAAGAGTTACACGAGTCAGACTACGTGCCTACGCATTTACGTCCCCTGAGCCTGCGCAGAAAGCCTCGTCGACCAATAGGAAACGGTTTAAATTTGCTTCACCCATCTCGACTGACGTCTACGTGATGACTCTATCCATATGTTTTACTGTCTATGAACAACATCAGTGTCCAAACATGTCGCCTTAGCAAGATAGTTTGATTAGGAAAATAGCCTACATTTTCAGAGACCACATCCCTCCTAAAAGTAGGCTAGTAAAATTAGCCTATTCATTTGCTTTGTTTATTAGCATTAACATTGATAATCGTGATTTTTATGCCAACACATCTAAAGCATATTTAACCTTTAAATTTCGACTCCATGCAGTAATAATAGTAAAAGGCATAACAGTGGCATTAACTTTACCAGATATCAATAAGTATTTTTTTCCTACCAGTTTGCTGTTTTAGTTGACAACTGCTCTGAACTCTTGCCAATTCCAGTTACAGTTCCTGCTCGTTCTATCGTCTAGCTTCAGGGGCAAACCTTTGATGCTCAAACCTTCGATGCTCTAGAGTAGGGATGTCATGATTAGAGATTTTGGTGGTACGATAATTGTCTGAAGGATAATCATGATTTTACGATTATTACGATTGTTTTGTGTGAATATTTTTCACAACAATACTAATGTATAAAATCAAACAAACACATTCTTTAGAGGTTTTGATCTTTAAAGGTTATTTATTGCCGTTTTTTCACAGTAAGACACTGCATAGTAGTAATAATAAAATAATCACTCTGCTTTGTAAACTATATCCGCATTTCCCTTTTGGAAAAAGTCAAAGGCTGTAGTCTCTCTCCTGATAATTTAACACTAATGTTCTAGTATTTTCAGTTTGTGCATTCTTTCAACTATTGTTTTGGATGTAGATAATGGAAACATGAAATAGGCTAGATCAGGGCCGGAAAGCATGGCATTCTGGGCAATAGCTGTGGGCGCCAAACTAGGGCGCCACAGCGCAGCGAGCTTAGCTACAGTATAGGCTACAACATTGAAAACACATTCATTGTCAAATAATGACAGACTGTTTAAATGCGGGAGCAGTAAGTAATTCATTTTCAGTGATATCGGTTAAATAACAATCATGAATGAGACGTTCAAAGCATAGATCAGCACCCATACGCGGGAGAAAAGTTTTTCAACCTTTGCACTTTTCTGTATTCTGCAGCACTGCTTTGATGGTCCTATCGCAGGGTGATATGAGACAGCGACACTCGTTCACAATCGTTCCTAATGTCACGTTTAAATGTTATTAAACATGACATATTAAATAGGTAGTCCGATTTCTGTATAATAGCCTGTAATAATAAAATGTTTATGTTATGTGAAAAGCCTAATTGCTTAATTGTAAACTACCATTTTTTTTCTGTGAGGCCTGGTCGCAATTGTCCCGCAACATTTTTTTTATTTTTCCTTGCGGTCCAGTAGCGCTGGAAAGTAGCAAGTTGAGCTCCCCCACATTGAAACCAGTCCCCGATCTGCACGCTGCAGCCAGGGGCTTCTCCGAAGGTAGCACACAGTCGAAAGTGGCACAGTCTATGAACATGGGGGCGCTATATTCCTATTTCGCACAGGGCGCAGGCTTGCCTTCCGCCGTCCCTGGGCTAGATAGAAATTGAGAACATCTAGAGAACATCCTAAATTCTGCTCCACCCTCCACACACACACACAAGATTATGGCTAAATGACATGTTTCTATTTCATATATTTTAGAATTCATATAAAGATTATATTTTGTTAATGGTACAAATTATTATGTATAATAGTAAATTATTATGAAATTACCAGTAGGTAAGAATATTTAGTAATATTTAGATTTAAAATAATCTATTACACTAATTTACAGTCACTGTAAGAAATATGTGAAAGTAATTAGCCTTCAGTCGAACAGTTTTAGGCTAGTGAAAAATAGTTGCGCATAGTACGTAAGGATATGTGGATGCAATTCATTGTGTTCTTTTTGTCATTAGATAAAATAAATGTTCAAAAAAATGACAAGTCGAAGAAAATCTTTCTGGGATCATAGAAGAGATAAGTGACTCACAATGTTCCTTTATGATTTTGGTGAGCAGTACTTAAATGACATGACGTGAGCTAGCGAGATAGTTAGCGAGTAACTCCAGATGTAAACGTTTGCCAATAGGTTGCGTAGCCTATTTCTGAAATGTCATTAAACCCAACAGTAGGCCTAAATTAACTAAATCTCATAGCCTAGGTAGGTTAGCTAAACAAACTTGACAGATGCAAGTGAGTAAATCAACTTATTATACGGCTCTTCACAATGCAAGTAGAATGCTCCATTGACTTGAATGGGATTTCCGAAAGATCTAGCGGTCATCATTATTTCTTGGGAAAGGACCTCTGAAAACAAGAATGACCGCTGTCAATGGCAACGGAGTTTGTGCTTGGAACTTCATTCAAAAGTGAAAACAGACGGTTGATCAGCTGTGTTCTAAAGAATGTTTGATTCAAGTTCAGCGTGTGTTGCGAACTATTTGTTTCTCAGCAAAAGCCACGACGAAACGCTAACAAAAAAGTGTAAAGAGACATATCATGGAGTTTATTTTTTCGTCCCTTCAGGGCGAAACAAGACCCCTCCGCTGGCGCGTCGGGGTCCGGTTCGCCCTGTCGGGACTTATTTTTCCCATAATGACCGGCGTTCTATACATTATCCCTTACTTATTATACGGCTCTTCACAATGCAAGTAGAATGCTCCATTGACTTGAATGGGATTTCCAAAAGTTCTAGCGGTCATTATTTCTTGGGAAAGGACCTCTGAAAACAAGAATGACCGCTGTCAATGGCAACGGAGTTTGCGCTTGGAATTTCATTCAAAAGTGAAAGCAGACGGTTGATCAGAGGGGTATTCCAGAAAGGAGGTTTAACAAACACTGAGATAAAACTTGAACCTGTGTCTGAACCTGTGGCGACTAAACCCGAGCTGTCGGTTCCAAAACACCAGTTACCAGTTAGTTCAATCAACCCTATGTTAGATAACCTAGAGTTGTGCGCGTTCACGGCGAACTTATAAAGGCATCATCTATTGAGAGTCGAAACCATGAGTGAAACCGCTGAAAGGAAGAGCACCGTATTTTTCAGAGGCGGAGTAGTCGAGGCTTACGAGGAGGAGAGAACTGTAATAACAAAAAAAGAGTAATACTTAAGCGCCTCGTCCCGAGACCTTGCTTGGCAGAGAATAGCCTAACTGACCCGTGTAAATGCGTATGTTTAAGATAGCCTATTTAATGTCAAAAGCACAATTAAATAATTCACTGGACATCACGTGTAGGCCTATTGACTGCTTTGAATGATGCTTTCTTAAACTAGCCTACCTCGTCACAGATTGAGTGGGCCATAGAATTCTTTGAGAATTCCAAATGTGATTTTCTATTTTAACGCGGGTTCTGCAGCTGTGGGCCAAGTTAAACTTTTGCGCTCCATCATCGGAAGGGTGAATGTCGGAAGACATGGGTAGCCTATTGGACACATTTCGGTGCACATTTGGAAAATTTTATAAGTGATGATGACCTGCCAGTTGGTGAAACTACACTTTAATGATCCTCGTGGGTTTGTGTCCAGGAAAACGAATGAAGTTGCGCAGGAACTGCTTTAGCGCAAGGCAAACTTTACGGACTGACAGCTTGCCGATATGCTCTGCGTCTCCAACACTACAAAAACTCCCAGTCGGAGAGCGTGTGTAGCCTATTAAAAATATTTTATCCCAAATGCCATCAGCATTCTTAACCAAACTTAGTGACAACATGCATAGCCTACCCGGCTGAGCTGTACAGCTATATTTAATCTTATTTATTAATTTTCTATAGGCTATGTTTCCTCTTTTTTGTACTGTACTTGTTTTAATTATATCTTCAATGTGTCTGAGATGTTGTTTGTCCATCTGTCTGGTAAGCCAAACACAAATGTCCACTATGGTGTAGGCTAGCTACATTAAAGATTTATTTTATTCTATTCTAATCCACCATGCGTAATGTAGGGATGGAGAATGCTTTTCAAGAAGCCTATATTTAGGATTCAGCTGAAAAACTCTAGCGCTCTTGAAACACTCGTTTGGAAAAGAATGGATATGCTTTCATGTGATATCGTGGTCTTATCGCCCTCTCACGGTAAATTGCACGGATGAATATTTTGTGCTTGATGAACATGATTTTGTGCTTCTTTTTCAATCTTTTTCAACCTTCATCAAAATGAAACGCCATTGTGTGACAAGTGTAATAGCGGCCTGATTGAACATGCACTGAAATAACCGAACATAATTGAACATAACCTACCCCCTACCAGGTTAAGTTCAGAGCCTATGTTACCATAGTTACTTACATAGCCTGATCATTTTTGAGCTTTCTGGAACTGAAATCCCAGGTTTACCGTTTACTCTGGGTTAACATACCCAGTTCAGTTCAGAGCCTATGTTACCATAGTTACTTACATAGCCTGATCATTTTTGAGCTTTCTGGAACTGAAATCCCAGGTTTACCGCTAACTCTGGGTTAACATACCCAGTTAAGCCAGTAAACCTGCTTTCTGGAATACCCCCCAGCTGTGTTCTAAAGAATGTTTGATTCAAGTTCAGCGTGTGTTGCGAACTATTTGTTTCTCAGCAAAAGCCACGACGAAACGGTAACAAATAAGTGTGACATATCATGGAGTTTATTTTTTCGTTTTGGCAAGTAGCCGTATAATAAGCGGGATAATGTATAGAACGCCGGTCATTATGGGAAAATAAGTCCCTTCAGGGCGAAACAAGACCCCTCGGCTGGCCAAGGTCGGGTCCGTTAGATCCTGTCGGGACTTATTTTCCCCATAATGACCGGCGTTCTATACATTATCCCTTACTTAACATTGGCCTATTATTATTTGTTGCTGGGCAGCCTCAGCACCACTTAAACTAGCAGCCATGTATCACTGTATTTGGCATGACAGCTGCTGCTTGAAAGTGTGTGAGGAGGAAAGACGCAGGCTAGGGGAGGCAAGGCACTAGAAACACACGCCTTGGGGAGGCTAGGGGAGGCAAGGCACTAGAAACACATTGTACTGCAAAACAACACTGTTATTCTTAGGATCAAAAAAAAAAATTAGGAATTGTAATATGTTTAAATTTCAGGGTATTGCTGTGCATGTTTTTTTTTTTTTTTTTTGGGGGGTATTAACTGCGATTTATTAACTGTGACGTTTCACACCGTGGTTAATAGTAAAACCGGTTTACCATGACATCCCTACTCTAGAGTAAACAACCTTTTTTATCGATAGTTTCCCCTCTTCAGTGAGTGATTACCAGCTCGTTCTCATAACAGAGATGGCTGATTATTGTCCCTAGGTTCCCTAGGTTCCTATTCATATTCATGAGTATGGAAATTAAGTTAAACTGCTTATTAACGACAACTGCTTGTCTATTACATGGCCCAGAATGCCTTGCATGTCTTTACAACAAAACAGCACAATAATACATAATTTCCTGTAAATATATGAATTTGCATACTTGTAACATTTTGAATAATACTCTCCCATCATGACATTAAACAATAATCATCAGTTAGATTTGAACACCATGGATGTGAAAATTACTGTAATATGTCAGCTATATATAGCTAATGTTCTCCTTGTTCTTTCAGTTCGTAAGTCCATACTATCCCATAGCAGAACACTACATTGATGAGCGTGGCAAGGCTGGGTAGAAACTGTGTACACTTGGAATGAGTCACGTCAGGAATTGTTGAGATGATGGTCATTTAAAATAGCTGTGTGGGATTTGTCAAAAGATTTTAGAATGTTTTTTGTTTTTAGATCTTGTGCATTCTCACATTGGAGTCTCGAGTTCATGTACAAAGTTTGGTTTCGATGCGTGAAAGCGTTCCTGAGATAATACCCTACTTTCCGTTTCGCGGCTACACCGGCGATTTCGTTTGGCTGTGACAGCTAAACGCTTCCGAAAATCAAAAATCCTTCTAGTAACTTTTGTGAGGCTTGGTCCAAGGATCATGTACGTCAAGTTTGATGAAGATCGGACCAAATTTGTGACCTGTGAAACTTTGGTTTCACTTTCTATTAAATCCAATATGGCGGAAGAACGACAAGGGTCAGTGACGCCATCTTCTTAAGCAATGTATTAGAGTTGGAACGGTGTCAATATCTCAAAAGGCCTAGAGGCAGGAGCTGGCCAAAAAAGTGGGCTGAAAGGAATAATAATACAAATGTGTGCTTGCGTGACTGATAACAATATGCTGCTTTCAGCAAGCACACTTAATAATAATAATAATAATAATAATAATAATAATAATAATAATAATAATAATAATTGTTATGTAATACATAAAATACAGCACACATTTGCCTAAAAATGACTGATTAAATTGGCGTCATAGCAATGTCATCTCTCTTTTGCTCTGCTGCAATCCTCTGTGTTCCCCTAGTTAAATCTTCAGCAGGAGGAGATTCATCTGTGCACTGTCCACACTAACAGTTTCATCTTTTCCCTCAAAGGAGACGCAAATAGAGACGACTGCACTTTCAGGATTCCAAATGCACGTTCAATGTGGACTCTTGTCGAACTATGCACATTGTTATATTGCTTTTGATGCTCAGTTAGATGTCCATTGTCCCTAGGGACAAGCAGGTTGGTATCTTAAAGGTAGGCTGAATCACATTGTAAATGGTATTGGGGAGGGAGAGGTCGGGCAGAGGTCGGCAGTCAACATAGCTTTTAAGTCACTGATCTGTAGACACGTGAATCATGTACTGACCCTGCATTGCCTGTGTGGATGTATGTAAACTCTTGGCTCCTGTGTGCTGCTTGTAATTGAAAGTTTGCATAGAACTTCCTGTTAATGTAGGAATCTCTGTATTTTGATGGACCTTTAATGGGTATGTGGGTGCAATCAATACACCCCATCACACCCAGGAAACCTCCCTTTCTGTCAAACTTCTCTGCAAGAACAGGGTTCTGATCAGGTGATGGCCAGCAGATATATAGCGGAGCTAATGTGGTCAGAACCTCAACCTCCAGAATGAAATAATGGTGCAAACTGCCCTTGCTTACTCCAAACCTGCGAGCTGCCATGCTCTGCTGCCTGGAGTCTGGATTAAATAGCGTTAGAAGCAAGTTTGAAGAACTCTGACGACAGCGATCTCACTAAACAACAAACGGTCGCTGTCAATGTCCACCGATTTGCTGATCTATAGGATCACCTACGACTTCAGACTGTTCATTGCTTCCAGTGCTCTCCAGACTGCTAGGATAATGTTAAATCCTCCGGGTTGGACACAGTTGTGTGCCTTCATCATTGCCCTTGGACTATTTTCTTTTTAAAATAACTTTTTATTTGTTTATTTGTTTTTATTCATTTATTTTATTATTTGTTATTTTTTTGTTTGTTGTCCGTCTTGTACGTTTCGTGTGTCACGTGTACGCTGGCAATTATGCCGCTCCGGTAGGCATTTTTGTTTGTTTGTGTCTTGTGTATGAAGCACTTTTGTTCCACTTTGTGCATAGAAAAATGCTCTTCATGTTTGTCTGTAAGTACTCAATGCTTGAAAAGTGCTATATAAATAAATATTATTATTATTATAATTATAAACTATCAGCCACTCCTCGAATTCTCCAACAGCCACAACGTTGACAGAATTGGCAGTTCAATAGGGGGTTCACTATATTGGCTGAGAATTGGTCCAAAGTCTTGATGGAGTTTCTGAAATAAACCAGGTATGAACTAGTATTGTGTTTTTATTTTATTTTTAATAAAGACATGTAATTATTTATATTTATTTTGCACTGAAGTAGGCTACAGTAGTCTAGCCTAACTTAAAGCCTAACATGTTATTTTAAGCCTAGCCTATTTTGTTTGGATAAAAGTTTTTGATAAACAACAATAGCCAAACCATACCGGTAAACCTAATTTCCATGACTGTGTCAATCAGGCATAAATTATATTTCCTACGTTTGGGTCACAAGCATTTTAATATCTATCTCTACTACAGTCTTACTTCAACTGTAGTCTTATGCATCCAAAAATGCTTCCTGAATGTGACATTGCAGTAGGCAGGGACAACCACGGAGACGTAGCCCTCTATTCTTGTAGTGTCACATTCTCTCCGTGTCTATAAGCAACTTTGTATCAAATCTACTATGTCAAGTCCGTTTTCTTCTGTTAATTCATCGATAATAATTGCGGCTGTAGCTAAAAAAATGCACTTTCTGTTCGCCATTTTTGTTTACAGTTTAAAACAAACTGGAACGTTGAAATTTAAAACTTAAAAGAAAACTGTGGCTTTGCCACAAACGTTTGCCACTGTTTGACGACGAACACACTTCAGGTCACACAACATAGGCTTGAAACCTCAAACATTATTTTGGCCAGTGTTTCAGTTCCATTGTCCAACTCCTGTACAGACTGACGTTCCCACAGGAAGTAATTTTCCAAAACTTACTCCCCATCTCTCTCATTCCAACTAATTTCCTATCCACTCTTCACAGTCATATAATGGCTAGAAATGTCCAAAAATAAAAAAATATTTTTTCTACTTAATAAATTAGACTTATTTATGGCTACTCCTACTAAATTTAGGACCAAATTTGCGCACTGACTGTTCAGTTGGTCCAATTTTCTTACCAGGAGAGAAGACAGTAGGTCTGTTTTGCACTGTTTACATCTACCAAAACAAGTAAACCTGGATGGTCACATGCAGGCACTGTAACAAACATGGCTATAAACAAACATGATCATAATGGTGGGAATACAACTCCAAACTTGTTTTGCAAAGCATATTCAGTGGAACACTTAACATCATGCATACATAAAATCATGCAGTCCTGTAGAAAGAAAAGAGCCTGTAAGAACAGATGCATTGGGCACTAATATAAGGAGATAGATCTGTATGAAGCCAAAAGTCTGAATTTGACGACTGTTCCAGCGCTGATGACTCACCTCTTGGAGGCACTTTCTTGGAAGGGGTAGATGACTTGGCTATTTTGGCAAAGCTCACAGATGAAGCCCTTTTCACTACACAGACTGCAGCTGTAGACATGAGAGGTTGCAAACTTGATCACTTTCGACAGGAATGGGGCTAGCTTTCCATCAATAACCTAAATAAAATAATAGAAACAGAAGGAAGAGAAGGATAAAGATTAAAGAATAAACACACATACAAATAGCATAAATCAAAGACAAAAAGTATTTATTTTTCATTGGTCATGCTTTAGATTTGAGATGTGCGTTCAATTTCCTTGAACAGAGGTGAAGGTTCGTGGCGAATATGTCTTTATGAACAGCTCAATTTGAATGATTTTGTGTAAACATTCCATCTCAATGGTAACTCCGTCCAACTTCCAACATGTTCACGGAGAACTACCTCCTCAAACTGTTTGCAAGTGTTCGCAAACGTTTGTGGAAAACTCAAGGCAAACAGAAAATTGTTTTGCGAATGTTCACCTATGTTTGCGAATTTGAACACACCTCTGAGGACAGGGTGTTTTATATTTTTTTAAAAATAAATACATTTTACATAGAGGTTCTAAATGTATAGGTGCATCTCAAAAAATTAGAATATTGTGTAAAAGTTAATTTATTTCCGTAATTTAGATCTAAAAGTGAATGGGATGTTGATTTTAACTGCTAAACCCACATTGTCAGGGTCAGGGAATCCAATGGTGTTAGTCACAAAGCTACAAGACTTTACCCCATTAATCCATAGATGCAATATCATTGTACTAAAAAGTTCTTAACATTTAATATTCCATGTTCCTCAAAAACCATGTTTTTTTATCATCCCATTGAAATACATCCACAATATGGGTAAAAAAAAATACATATGATAACACTAACAATTCTAAGGGCTTAATAGAAGTCAGTGGTGCCAAACATACTAGAAGGTCCACAAAGGTAATTTGGTATTGGGTGATGTAAAATGTTTCTGGCATGTTTCCACACCACTGCACTATACCATTTCCCATAGTGCTCTACAAAAAGAACAGAAGAGTCATTTGTCAAAACTGCATGTGCACAATAGCTGACTGCCAACCTTTAACACAAGGCTCTTTCAGAGCTATGCATCATGCATAAAATGACCCCCAAATATGCATGCATTGTCAAGGTGACAAGTTTTTCATAACAGTAATAATGTACCAGTACAGTGCTGGTGATCACTGATAGTGCTAGCTGTTGGCAGCAAATATTTAATTTCTTTACATGGTTATTGACAGCATACATGTTATTATACTTACAGCTACCTGCACACAACATGTACAGCTGCACAAAAATTACATGCCATTGTGGAACAGGTCTCATTTTCTGGTGAAGTACTTCCATGCATACGAATGGTATCACCAGACTCACTCACTTCGGACAAGCGTCAGATCAGATTGTTAGAAGTTTTCCACAAACAAAGGGTGGCTCTGGTGTGTAGATATCAGTCGCAGGTATAATTAACTAACAAATAAGTTAAGAAAAGGATTAATGGAAACTGAAGTGGCTGTTTTCTTAGGTAATGTTATAACCCCAAAATGAGCTACTACAGAAGATGAAGCATTGTGGGCATAGTGGAGCAGCGTTAATGTCACCGCCTGACAATCGGTCAGGTGGAAGCCCATGTCGCTTTGAATAGAAGCATCTGCAAAATACCAGTCAACTTAACTTATATGTGTCCTCACCATAGTATACAATATATAATTGTGGTATGATGCATACAGTGAAAATATTTTGCATTGAAGCATTATGCTATTTGTAACCCTACCATTATCCAAAACCAGAAACATGTATACAATGCAAAATGCTATTTATTCACTTGTATGTTAGTTAAACTCCTGTAAACCTAATATAGACATTGCAAGACATACTGGAATATTTGGTAACCCTTTACTTGACAGTATCGACAGAAGAGTGACATGACACTGTCACGAACATATGACACTGTCATGAGACATGAAACCTAACCCTAACTCTAACCCTAATTTATGACAAAAACCGAATGTCACTTAATAACAGAAGAGTTGTCATAAACGTTTATGACTTGTTTATGACACGTTCATGACAGTGTCATGTCACTCCTATGTCGATACTGTCAAGTAAAGTGTAACCGAATATTTTGAGTAAAGACAAAACATAGCGAACATAGCGGGGGGTATTTCTTATTCCATTCCACAACTACACCTATGTTTAATGAATTTGTTGAAAATACAGCTCATTGCTGAGGGAAAATACTGAACATTGGCATTTTTTCGACCGTCAGAGAATGCTTTATTGAACCGGTTCCATTCAGAATTCTTTGAACCTTGGTGCTACCTAGTGAACCAGCCTTTGAACCAGTTTCCACCAATTTCGACGAGAACCAAAGATGTGTCATCATCAATGGGTGTTGCATGCATTACAAGAGTCAATTAGATTTAAACAGGAGGATGATGACACTTGTCCTGTGAAAGTGGCAGAAATTACTGTATCTGTGCAAAATGCTAGTTAACTTCTGCAGTGTAGTGCTAGATGACCAGTTTTGTTTACCCATTGCAACAGTTGATACAGAGGGAAACCTCATGCTTTTAGCCTTCTCCCCTCTGAACGGTAGAATGGCACCCACTCAAGTTCACAGGAAAAAACGACTATTTATTGGTTCCAGCTCAAAACCAAAGTGCCACGTTCTGAACGGGTTTTTGTTTAGTCAAAATGCTCCAAATGGTTCAAATGTTGGTTTGGGAACAGAACCGGTTGGAAAGGGCTAAGAGTGGCAAAAGGACTAATTGAGTGACACGAATTGAGTGGCAGCATTTAATTTGAATCTCCTGCAACAAAAAAATTTAAATGGGAAAGAGCTGTTATGCAATAGACTGTATGAATAGGTTCAACCGGAATTTGGAGCTTTCTTTCTACAAACTGCTATAAATGCATTCCTCCGAGTTCTGTTAATAGTCAGTACCTATGCTATTTGACCTGGTTGTTTTGATTGTTCCAGAGCTCCAGGAGTTCTATCAAAGTTTCTCTCTCACCTTACTGTTTTACAAGGAATGTTCTGCTGTGAGGCTGGGTATTAGAAACATTCTGAATTGGTCTTTTTATTTCAAAAGCGGCAAGTAACATCAACACCCAGTAAGGGACACACTCAACCTCCACAGCTGCAACAATGTTTGTATTGGACGCAACAACATGCTTGCACTTACCTTGCACACTAAAGAAGGCAGTGCGTCTAAATGTGTCAGCAATAATTAAAGTAGTATATTATGCAAAGTGCAGCCTTCTGTTTTTCTGCTTATATAATTTTAAATTACAATAATATAGTGTATTGCATTATTTCTGAAACATTATCATCCAATAGTGCTTTTCAGTAGGCCTAATTGCAAATATCAGTTTGAGTTAAGAACCCTGAAATGCCCTAGACTGTGAAAAATCATGGTTAAGAAGCAAGTACATTTTCAATTTACAACTTATCTACTCTTTCTATTCATATAAGTGAGGCTTACCTGCTGGAGGTCTGCCATGGAGTACAAGTGGATGTGCTGAAGGAGGTACTCTCTTGGGAAGATTCTAAAAGACATATGTATATTCAGTTATGATTACCTAAGGACTTTGCAGGAATGCTCTGAGTGGGCTAAAAACCCAAGAGAAAAGACGAGAATAAAAGTGGTGATGAAGCAGTATTGCTTTGTTTCTAGATGGTGGCTAAATCTTAACTGTCCACACATAACATAAACTGGCTGACTGCTGTAAAGTTAGTTTGATATTAGATATTTATTGGATATTTTGCCTTGCATGCGGTGCATTCTGGGAGTTGTTGGCTTTCATCCACATGAGCCAAAAATACATTTTATGCCTTTTCTCGGTCAAGAAGGCACCGGAATAGTGTCACATTTCTACTATATAAATTACCCAATTTCAATACAAATTCATCTTTCCAGCGGTGAAATATTCCTTTAACCCTTAGAACCCGATTGACACAAAGTGCGTCAAAAAACACACCCTTTCTTCTCTGTTACATTGTCCGGAACTGTTCTTCGCAGCGAGATGAAAACTTTATTGTGTGACAGAGCAGAAGTGGGGCTTTCCAACGAGACTAGGCACTTTTGCATCATATTTACAGTCTACACTTCTCTGCGTTCACCTGCGCACCCATTACTCTCGTTTGAATTACTCGCGAACCTGTGATCGCATAGATATGGCAAGCATATCAGGTGAAAGAGGAGACACAGAGCTATCCATTGTTACCATGTATATCGATCCTTCTGGCTTATAAAGACGGACGAAGTGACTGCAAAATAATAACGTCATGTCCATAAACCAACACTGCACACCCATTACTCTCGTTTGAATTACTCGCGGACCCGTGACCGGATAGATACCACGCATGTCAGATGAAAGAGGAGACACAGAGCTATCATTTGATACCCAGTACATCCTTCTGGGTTATAAAACAATGAAGTGACAGCAAAATAATAACTTCATATAGCTGGACTTACTTTTGTGGCAAAGCATGTTTATAATCCAATGCTATCGTGTGTTTCTCTATGGCAAAGCATGTTCCTAATACGGTTTTGAGATCCTAGCAAATTCCTGCATGGCATCCCAAGGCTCACATTGCATCCCAATTTGTTCAACAAAGAAACACGTTTTTTGCCTTTACTTTGTTCATGGCAATGCATTAAAAAGTTGTAGAGAATCATTATGAGTGCATACACCATAGGCACACACAGGCTAACACGCAAACGGGTCAAGTCAGGTCAGATCAGTTCGTGTCACAGATATGGAGTGCAGAAAGGTCATTTTATCACTAAATATAAAAATGCCATTTATTTCTGTAAGGCGCACACCACATATGTCTGTACATTGCTCAGCCCCAGAGAACCCCTCCACCATGGCAATGATATTGCCAAATTCAGGACAGTCTGCTCTACACACACATGCAAGTCGAGCTGCCAGCTTGCAGTGGTGAGATACTTGTCAAAATATAAGAGTTTTTATAATACGCTTTTTGTATTTTTATTATTTAAAAATCAATTAAATCAATGCAAGTATTAATACATGAAATTGTGGCAGATTTGGGTAGCCTAGACTCTGCTGAAAAAACAATATATAGCATGTATGTATGGCACTTACAATGACCAGGATAAATCCTTTTAACTAAACATGGTGAAAATGCCCTTAAAACAGTGTAGGGTTCTAAGGATTAAGTACTTTTTACCATGATTTCCTAGAGCATGCCACATAATCCAAGTTCAGTTCATTTTACTTTTTTCGTGAGATATTCAAATAAATACTTTTTTTCACACCACGAGCTAGAAATCACTATACGTTCTTTGAAGCTGCTCATTGTAGACATTTGCTCATGACACTGCAATTGTGGGTTTCTTACCAGGTGATGAAACTTGCAGCAGTAGCCTACAGACAAGGTAGACCAGTTCTATACTTAGTGCAATGAAATCCAGCCCTCTGCGCTCTCGTCGTTGCCCGCTACGCGGCGTTGCTATGCCTACCCCGCTCTGCTGCAATTCATCACGGGTAACGTTGTGCGGAAGCCAGTATGCTATTCAACTATTCTCAGCCGGACACTACGTTGCCCGCAATGCATTGCGCACACAATGTCAAAACCATTTCTGTCTGGTGATACATGATTTAAGCGGCACCAGCGAGAATACAGGAGGGAGGAACTTTCTCTCGTTATGTTTCAAAAGAGAAAACAGATGTCACTCAGTTTTCAATGGAAAACAAATTCCAACGTTCATTTACAGTGATGTCTGCCGTTTATGACACATAATGTGAACTAATTCACGTTCAAGTTCTTTATTAAAAAATGTGTTGCGTTCAGTTCAACGTTCACGAAAAAATGAGCGTGTTCAATGAACGCGTTCTTTTGAACTCGTTCACGCACAACACTGAGTTACACATGCACAAACACTAAGCTTCATATTGTCACATATGTTTTTAATTTGGAAAATGAAAAAATATGAGCATATTTGTTAGCTCTTATTAAAAATGTGACCGAAATACGTCTGAACATCAACACCGCATTTCTGTATCGTTTACATGTGACTCAAAAACGGTCGACTCATTTTTGGCAGTGACGACTACCACGGAAGATGCATCGTAGTTAGAAACTATGCTTTTGGGAAACGTAGCCCTGCTTGGCCGCTAATTTGAGACACTATGGGTGCCTACACAGCTTCTCTGCTTGCTTCATGAGAAAAAGTAGACACATCATGGATGTCTACATAGCTCACTGCTTGGCCCCCAACAATTGAATCCTACCAAAACATCCAAGTTACTGCAATATTGGGAAATTATTACATTTATAGGTGTCTGAAACCAACATTATATTACATTATTATATGGCTCTTCACAATGCAGGTAGAACGCTCCATTGACTTGAATGGGATTTCCCAAAGTTCTACCGGTCATTATTTTCGCCTAATGACCTCTAAATAATGACCGCTGTCAATGGTAACGGATCTCATTTAAAAGTGAAGGCAGACGGTTGATCAGCTGTGTTCTAAAGAACGTTTGATTCAAGTTCAGCGTGTGTTGCAAACTATGTTTCTCAGCAAAAGCCACAATGAAACAGTAACAAATAAATGTAAAGAGACATATCGGAAATCCCCCGCCCGAGTTGGAAAGTGTAAATCTCCCAGCTATGTCGATTTTAAATGCTCTTTTACACTTGATTACATTACTGCTTTAATCCGGTCACCAAGTTATGCATTGCCCGGTCTTGCTGTGTGTGCAATACAATGTAACGTTTTTGCTACAAGCCAGGCAATTACGTCCCGTTTGCGTGTACAACATCGGGCAGTACGAGCCAAATGGAAAGAGGCATCATTATTCATTCAATGAAGAATATCTTTTATATGTTTGAATTTCATTTTTACAAAAAAAATTTACAATTTGTGCCTATCCTTATTAATGCCTTTGTTTTTTATAAGAAAGATTAGACACTGAAATAAATAAATAAATAAATAAATAGATAGATAGATAGATAGATAGATAGATAGATAGGCCTACATATGAATTAAAACATCAGACCAAGGGGGACCAAGATGGGAACTATAACGTGGAACCACAATGCGAAAATAATATCTTAACTTTACCATTTTATTGGGGTGATGTGGGACTTGAAAATTCCCCATTTCCAAAGTGGGGAAAGACGGAAAAAGTTTGAGTACCCCTGCTTTTAGCTATTTACTGTATGCCTACTGAATACAAACAAAAGCATTTGGTTATGGTCTCTAAGTGGACGCTTTTCTCCAGCGACTTACATTATAACAAAAAATCTAAATGAGAAATAGGCCAATAATAACATGGTAAACTTCTTTCTATTCAGTGCTTACCTGCGGCGGAGGTCCTCAGCAATGGCAGCACGGCAACTGAATAGGTAAGCACGCAGTGACTGCAATCTTTGCCGGAGTGTCAGCACAGTGGCCAATAGCTCACAGTGCCGGTAGAGACAGGGGTTCAGTTGCTGAATATCTAGTAGGGGCTCCTCATACACAAACTCCAGAAACTCCTTAGCCTGCTTGGACACCTGAGGATCATCAAAGAACAGGAACAGAGCCATAAAGAGCAACAAAAGACTTTGGTATCAATATGATCTTAATGTGGGCAGTTACACAATCAGGGTAAGCAAACTACTTCAGGATCAGATTTAATAAGCTTCTTATTTTTCTACCTTCATCTGGTAATGGCTCATCCATTCCTGGTATTCAACAAATGACCTCTCTAATGAAGTGATAATGAGTTAGCCTAAAAATCTAGACGCACCCTAGCGGCAGCAAATTTAATTAATAAACTTCTATCAGGCCAATCACATCATGTATAGAGCAGTCGGCGACAGTTCCGCGTGAATTTCCTGCTACTTGAAAACAAAGAAGATGGTTGCTGCTGCTGGTGAACAGCGGTCTTTGAATTGCAACTAGTTAAGCTTTTTTTTAAAAGAGCAAAAGTTTGATCAATTAGCCAACTAGCTCTGTTGGTGGGAAAATGCATGGGACTCCTCAGTTGTAGTGCTATCCTATTGCGTGGAGAGCAAATTTGAAAGACAACCATTTATCCTGCCCCTCAGATTGAGCAGTGCCAATGGTACTGTATGTTCCCAGACCCTACATTTTGATGTAGGTCTGGCTCGTCAGGCTAATAATGAGTAGTAATTAGTCATGAACAACTTTCAAACATGTTCTGTGTTACATAGTCACTCATAGTCATGAGTAGTTTCTTAATTTTCTTGTGCAAGATGGGAGATGCTATCAAATGTATTATCTAAAACACTATGGACATTTGCCAACCTGTATATAAACTAGATGTACCGCAAAGCGGTACAAAATATGCCGCTCATTCCTGCACATTCTCTCCGCTAAAATAAACACTTGTCAATTTGTCCTGCTTTTGTGTATGTAAATGAGTGTGTGCATAGTTTTTGTGAACATGTGTGCTTCTGTGTGTTTCTGCATTTGTGTGTGTGCGCATGTGCCTGCATGTGTGTTTTTTATGTGTTTGTGTGTGTGTGCCTGTGTTTGGCGTTTGTGTGTGTGTGTATGTGTGTGCGTGCATTTGTGCGTGGGTGTGCGTGTGTGTATAGCTGATATGCCCCCCCATGAATGGAATTCCATCAAACTTGGCATGCATTCAGATGGTGTGATAATGATCCTACACAAATTTTGTGGTTTTGAACCTGTCAGCCAAAGATACCTGTGATTACAACACCTAATTTTTGCCTTTCCTTTTTAACTAGGTGGCGCTACACCTCAAATGAGTGGATATGGGATGTGTTGACATGGCCCCTGGAGACCAACAAACCAAAATAATTTGGTCATCCTAGGCCTTACGGTTCTCGAGATATTCAAAGAAAACTGTGTCCAGCCATCTACAGGCCAATTGGTGTAGTCACTAAATGTACACATATTAATTTGCTATATGGCTCCCCCCATGAACGAAATTCCATGAAACTTGGCATGCATTCAGAGGGTGTAATAATGATACTAGGTTTCAAATTTCATGCAGTTTTGAACACATCAGCCAAAGATACCTTCGAACGCCTCATTTTTGCTTTTTCATTTTTAATTAGGTGGCGCTATACCTCAAATGAGTGGATATGGGATAGGTTGACATGGCCTTTTCAGACCAATGACCAAGTTCTTTAGGCCCTAAAATTCTCGAGATATTCACAGAAAACTGTGTCCGGCCTACCCTCCTTTCCTGGTGTGGTGGGTGGGCGATGGATCAAAACAAAAAACAATGGTTCCGTGTCATCCTTGAGGGGCTACATTCCCACCAAGTTTCGTGTAGCCTGGTCTTTTGTTGACACAAATTTACTGAAGAAAAAATAAATAAATAAATAAACAAAAAAATCCAGAAGAAAAAAAACTCTGCTAACGAGATGGTCATAATAAAGAGAGAGACCTGTAATAGTGTTCATTTCGTCAGACGAAACGAGACAAGCCATTTTCCATGACTAAGACGAGACGATGACAAGACTGCACTAATGTCCTGAAACACATCTTTTTTTTTTTTTTTTTAAGTATATTCTTTTGGGCTTTGTATGCCTTTAATGACAGGACAGTGGAGAATGACAGGAAGTGAGTGGGAGAGAGTCAGGGTGGGATCCGGAAAGGACCACGGGGCGGGAATCGAACCCGGGTCGCTGGCGTACGGTGCAGATGCCCCAGCCAGTTGCGCCACCGCTGGGACCTGACTAAGGCCATCTTAAGATGCATTATTGTTGACGAAAAAAGACGAGACTAAAATGTTTTGCATGAAATAAAAACTAAGATAAAAGTCTACAAAATGAGAAGACAGAATATCTAGCTGTTACGTTTTCAAAATATTCCGAATGAGTTCATGTGAAACAGCTTTCGAGTAGGCTAGTCTACGTACTGTTGCTATCTTCACCTTCACGTTTTTGAGTGTTCATGGGATTTCTTTGACAGTTGCAAAGTGAAAAATGTGAGGATAGTCTTGCGCCCAGTGTACAAGTACGATGTTCCAACCACTCAGGTCTTCGTCAGATAGGCCTACCATTACCTGTTGCAATATATCTGTGTGCATTCCTACATTACGTCCATTTCTTTGATAACATGATTTGCTACCACGTAACAATAAGCCGCTATTATTAGGACTCAACACGTACGGTGGTAATATGCTGTGGGCTTTAATTAGCGCATTTCGGGTAGCCTATCCAACATCTGGGCAATAATTATTGAACAAATTGCAGTCAACATGCCATGACAAATATTACCAGTAGTACTGACCGAACATGAAATAGATTGTTTACAAGTTATGGTAATGATATTCTGGCGTGAACGTTGCGCTTTCATCACATTAGCACCCTATGATTAGGCTACACCTCGTTATGTCTCGTCAAAATGACCTCGTTATGTCTCGTCAAAATTCCTTGATGAAGGAAGGTTCGCTTTATCCCAGAGAACCATAGGCCTACTCGTTTCACTTAGGCTAGACTAAAACAGAAGAGAAGAACTTGGTACTAACCATGTAGTCGTGTTTTCTATAGCATATTCGTTAACCTGTCGTTCTTTGAACTCTTTAAAAATGTTGGGATATGTCTGCGAGGTGTTTAGCCATGCGTAGCCTAGGCTACTGATTATAAATGACTTTGACACATATTTTACAAACGGGCCTCTGTGTACCTGATGGCTTGCCTTCACTATTCCCGATGTATCCCATATAGTTCCAGATTTCACTTCACCTTTTGTTTTATCCACAAGGCAGAGGACTGTCGGCAAAGAACTTTGTTGACGTTAGCTGCCACTCACTCACTCAGAGATGCCTGCTTGACACGCCCTCTTGCCTAGATGCGTGCAAGGAGCAAAGAGCAGCAGTTCACACAGACGCAGAACGTTATTATTTTAATAAAGTATCGATTCTAAAAACGTCGGAAATCGTATCGTTTTTTTGCGTGAAGGCATCGTGATACCTTTTTAGTATTGATACACCGTGCAACACTGAGGCCTAGGGTAGCCTACATCAGATGGCCTAAAGATTAGGCCCCTCTGCATAGCATTCAGTGATTTGCAGGCAGTAATTTCAACACTGACCTTGATCTAGCCTACTTTGGCTATTTAAAGGTACTTTATTGCCAAAACACAACACAATGCAAATGAACTAGCCTATAACAAACAATAAAGGACTTAAATCACACACAAATTACGATTTTACTGACTATAAAAAATATTAATTATGTAGGAAGTTTAGAACCCAGAATTGACTTGCACACCACAAAAGTGCACCAAATTCAACACAAATGACTTAATACACTTGGAGGAGGTCTGCGTCCTTTCTTTTACAGATATTTTAGGATTTCGCCATGGTATCGTTTCAGTATCGAGACATTGCAGTTCTTGATATCCCGTTGAAATGCCAGTCTGAAATCATCCAGCTTGTTATCCAATGATTGGACGTTAGCAAGGAGAATGCTAGGAAGGGGAGGACGATGTTGTTTTTTCATCAATCTGACCTGCTCTTTTCCCTCTTTTCCTCCAGCGCCGCTTCTTCCCAGGTAACCAAGGTAAACAACCGGGTAAACAACTTTGGTAACTAGCAGAGTAAAAGTCCCTCGATATTGTTGCAGATTGCAGATTTAGTCCAATAATAAGAGAGTCTGTCTATCGTAAGTGATTAGCGTTTGACACACTGATGAAAAGTGTGAAAATAACACTAGAAAGATGGAAAAAAAAAAACGAAAAGTTGAGGAGGACACTAAGTGATGGAAGCCATATGTCCGGCGCTGACATCACAATTCAGTGTACAAATAAGAAAATTGATGTCTAGCATTATTGCAAAGCTTATCTTCTGCTCTTTCTTGTGATATGTGCTCCATATTTATGGAATGAGGAGTTAATAAGTACTGAAATGAGAGCAACCAGTACAGAGATGGACGGAGAGTTGAACACAGATAACTGTTTTAATTTTATGTAAATTCGGAATTATCTTTCTCGCCAACACGTCGTCACACAGACAAGCAGCTGCTATCCTTGGAGAGATCAGACAGTGTGGTTTCTTGAGTCAAATAAATAAATAAATAAATCGATAAATAGATAGAGAGATAGATAGGTAGACAGATACATATATAGAGTACTTATAAATTATAAATGTTATTAATACCTTGTATCTGTTGGTGTCCCAGTTGTGAAGCAATCGTGCAGGTATAATGAACAAGTTGTCCTGGTGACAGTTTTGGCAGTAATACCTTCCACTATAGTAGCAAACCTTTGCTTTGTCTTGTGATAAACCCACTGGTCTTTGGCAACCTATAAGAAATACAAAAACATCAAAAATCACTCTGAAGTATTAATCAGTTTGTTAAAATAACTTTGATAACAAATAACTTGTACTATTTTAAACCTCAATCATACAGCTGTACATCCAGACATTTTAATGTGCTGGGAATGCTATACACTGAACTGTTCATTAATCCATTTGTGCTGGATGCTGCACGACGCAACATTCCATCTCCCGCCTGTTGCTGCATAGCGCAGCATTGACTCTCCCGCTGGTTGCTGTGTAGCACAGCATGCTTATTATTTCATGTTATAGGTGTTCAGAGGCTTAGATATTAAGGTTTTGGTAGACGTTGACAATTCTTAGTATTTTTTCAGAAAACCCTCAGGAAATAAGGATAATAGGATTCTATAGGCGTTTTTAGAAGGCATATTAGGAGTAAATGGGTTAAGTGATTTCACCATAAAGTGAACAGTACCCTTGTAAATGTGGTAAGGCAGTGTATGTGGCTATGGCAGTTGGATGTACTGGACACCCCAAGCAGCTAATTTAGGGGTGGTGGTTGTCATACAAGTGTCACATCAATTATGTTTCCAATTATATTAGGATACAAAATAAAGTCTCTGCCCAATTTAGCACAACTTCCAGTGTAAACCACAGCCACATCTGGTTCCCTATCCGAATACAGATACAAATAATTCTATTGGTTGCACCAATACAGACAATGATGTCACTGTTCACCTCTTAACACACATTACCTTTACATTTATTTATTTAGCAGATGCTTTCATCAAAAGCACCCCCCTGGACATTTGCACTAACCTATCCCATCCATAGTGTTCTATCTATTTATTTACAAATGCACATACTGTAATTACACTTACATATAGCCATTTTCTACTGTTCTTCATACTATTCATCCTGCACATACACTTATTCTTACTCCTCTTGTAATGTTACTGTTTCTGCACTACAATGGTACTGTTACCACACTGCACATAGCTGTACATTCTGTAAATATCCGTCTTTATTTTTCATACTGAATTTTATATTCTGTTAATACTCTGCATATACATGTATCTATATTATTATTACTACTATTATAATGTTACTACTACTACATTGCATACGTTGTTCATTTTACATAGCCATATTTATTCTGCTCTTAAGGTAACTGCTAATACACTGTAAATATTTATATTAATTTATACTACTCTAAACCACCTTCTATAAATCAACTGTATACTACTGTCTACACTGCACTATATTTATTTTCCTGTCTATGCACCACCTGCCTATACTTTGTATATCACATTGCACTTTTCTGCTTTTTTTGCACTTCTGGTTAGACACAAACTGCATTTCGTTGTCTTTGTACTTGTACTCTGCACAATGGCAATACAGTTGAATCTAATCTAATAAAAAATGAGTATTGACATTCAAGCTAGCTTGCAAAGGACACCTTAGGTAGCAATAAATGCTACCAGTGGATGAGGGTGCACAAGTTTAAGTGCTAGAAGGAGTAAGAGGTAGACAGAAGTAGTAGAAGGGAAGAATATAAACACATTACACTTACACAGATACACACACACACACACTCGGATGCGTTTGTGCATCACAAGCTTCCCTCAGTGAGCTAGTGCATACAAGTTTGTATGGGGGTCATTCCGAGCCAAATCAGATAAGGTTTTTGCAGCACCATCTCAGATTTTGTTCAAACCATGTCTATATCAAGAATAATTCAATCAATTTGATCCCAAAACCAAGGCCTGTAAAATATTTCTGTTGAAATCCTATGTCTTTATTTTCAGTTCTTGAAATTACACCAGTTTTACAGCCTGAAAATCACATTATCTGGGAAGCAATGTTTGGACATTAACATCATGAAAACTATTATTCATAGGCAGCCCAAACTTTGTAGGGTTTGTACGGCATTCTCGTTGATTTTCTACAAGGACCTAGATTTGGAAAAAAGTGATTCATTAAGTCATTAAAGGTAGTATAAACTTGTTTTTGTACGCATTTGGTATCAATCATACGTTTTTTCTTTATATGCTATATTTTATTAACCCTTTGCGGATGGCCTATTCTAATTTCGGTATTCCAGTACCGATGACATTCAGTCTAATAACTCTGCCATGCCCCAACTGATTTAATTATTGAAAACTTCCTCAAAAACATCACATCATAGGCTTTCTGGCGATATGATTGGTTAAGCGATTTGTGGCAGGAATTTGTTTTGCGAGAGAAAAATCAAGACTTGACGTCTCCTTCAGCTGGAGGAAAAACAGCAGTAAGCACTATGCATGACTCATCTCCATGTTGTCTGAAGGAGAAACTGCTGGATCAACTAAGGAATTTTTTTATGTTATTAGTGTGCTTGCTGAAAGCAGCACACTATTGCTGAAAGCAGCACACTATTGTTTTTATGTATTTTTATTACACTTTCTTCTGCCATGGGAGTCTATGCATGGCAGCCCATGCCTTTGTATAGAGCTATCACAGGTTACTCTATACAACCACAGGTGGCAGTGTGGTGACTATATAAAACATATTGATGTCAATGGGGCATTTTGCCCATGTTCAGGGTGGAAAATAAAAAAGAAAGATTTGCATAAGACAAGTCAAATTGGTGTTTTCAAAAAGAAGGGATCATAGAGAATAAGGAAAAACATATTTAAAAAATCTTTGTATATTCCCACAAGGTGTTTGGGTGCTCTGAAAATGATAATCAAAATGATTTTTCAGACTTGTGAGGTCTGCTGTTCAGACCCTGAAGGGATTTGTTTTCTGTTCATTGCTTTTTGTGAGAGTGTTTCTACTTATCTCAGTAAGAAAAATAAATCAAGAGCCTATGTTGAGTACAAATATGTCTTCTGAAGGCTTAAACAGAGCCCAGCCAAAAACTCCAATAAAATTTGTATCAACTTTGAGGGACAGCTATGACCATGCAGGATTATCCAGACCAAACGTGACGATTTTGCTACATACTATTCCTATTTATGTACCAGCATGCAAAATTTGAGCCTCCTACATGGTTTAGTTCTTGCGCTGTGGGCTTGTAAACTTTGACAAAAAAAAGAGCCCGAACAAAATGGACACCCCCCTCCCCCTGTAAAACTGGCTGTATCTTGGAAAGTATTGATCTTACATAAGAGTAATTTTACAGTGTGTCTCCTGGGTAACATAGGTACACCTGGTAATTTTTTCAGAATTTTTTGAGACCTAAGTGCGTGGGCCCTGGTTGAACTGACGTGGAATGACCCATATAACTTGTTAGATTCGAGACCTAAGTTCGCTAGCTCTGTGCCTTCCTGTACGCGCTATGGTGCCCGCCGACCCTGGCCAACGAGAACCCGCATGAGATGTGACGCAGGACGTCCCCTGATTAGCTAGTCGGTAGGCGATGCAATGTGCTGATGTGGCTCTTCAGAAACGCTGTCAAGACCGTGCCAAAATTCGCTGATTCGCAGTTCTCAATGCTTCGGTTTACATGTAGAGCCCCTCATTATGCTACCGTGTAAGTGTGGTTTATTTTGAGCCTGGTTAGTGGTATAGAAATAGCGATTACTTTTTACTGTACGAGTGCCCCGAAGGCTAGCGTTAAACGCCAATAAGCGGTTTGCAATAAAACTGGTCACATTCGACTAGCATGAAAACAAATCCCAGCAAACGGTCGAACTCGGTACACATGTCTTATGAACACCTAGGTTCATTTTGCGCCGGAATTGTCCTTTAAGTATTGTATTTGCAGACAAAGTACTGATTGATGCCATGTGGGTAAATAAATGGGTACCAGACCCTCAATATCACTAGTTTTGCACTTTGTTCCAAATCTATGGCTTTATATACAACTAATGGGCATGGAGTATAAACATCAAATGGTTCAGTCAGGGATGGGTACCGAACACTGTACTTTTACCGGTACCGACCGAATTAGGTCGGTATTACCAACACTGTAAAAAGTTTCTGTAAATTTACACCCAGATTCCAACATTATTCACCTGTTTCCTTCAATAAACAGGACTTTCCAGTCATTAGTAAGACAAATGTGTAAAATCAGGCTCCAACACTGTTATTTACCACGCCCATAATGTTTATTCTGGAACACACGTACTTCCTGTTATCTTAACGTTACCTTCGATCTGGTGATGGGAAGCTGTCTGCTGAGATAAGACGATACGTTGGAATCATACCCAAACCCATCAACACAATAAGGTGAGTTTATCTGTCATCTTTGACAAGAAATACAACGTTTGAAAGCACACTGGTCATGTTTATACAAGTTGTATAATACAACATCTCTGAATGTTACCCTGCTGAAACGAAGTTAGTAGCAGTGCTATTCAGCTAGCCAAAACCACGCCTTTAAGCCCTTAAGCCATCGTTATCGTTATCACTTGTTGATCAAATTTTACGTTTCTCCATTGCAATCTGAAGCCATCTAAAAGTGTTGGTATGAGTAGGGTATGCGTAGTTTTTTAAAGTTTAACTCGCGTGATTTACCTGCTATAACACTGTTTGCTAGCTAAGTCTGCTTAACATCATCAGTTTAATAAACCAGTGGCCGTATAAACAATATGGCACAAACGGATCAGTGTAGTCCTTCAGTTGACAGTTTAGAAAGCTAATGCTAGTTAGTAGCCTAGCTAGCTTTCCATAGCAGAGGTGGTTGCATGACACGTGTATGGTATTCCTCCGGAGTTCATTTGAGCTAGCGGCATGCAACAGGAAGATGTTTACATGTCATATATGTGGGCATCAGTCCACTGCGTCTATTTATGTGAGCCATACCTAAATTCATGACAATATACCCGATATAGACCTTCCATTCTGTGTTCCAGATTGCCAAATTAAAGAGACATGCAGGTCTTGAATTTCCCCTGGGGATCAATAAAGTATCTATCTATCTATCTATCTAGGTCTTTAGACACACATATATAGAAACCATAAACAATGTGGTTTTGATAAGACAGACAATTTCAAAAGCAAGCACCCTCACTTTGCACACACATTCCTCACACAAACATCTTATCACACCCGCCTCATCACTTTTAATCATTCAATGGCAGACACACATATACACACACACACACACACCTTTCATACTCACCTTGCAGACAACTCACATTCACTCACTCCTTACACACATACACACACACACACACACACACAACACACTCACAGAGATTACATTCACTTTCTCACTCACACACACACATCATGAAGAGTTGTTCAGTGCCTTTCTTTTCTTTTGCTAAGGGATGTGCGACTGTAGCTGATGTTGAGTCTTCCAAGCCTACCTGTGACGCCTCGCCTGATATTACTAGGTATGTTTGTTTTCATTCACTAGAGTAATATTGATCAACATATACATATTTAAATCAACTTTTGAACACTAAATTTTTTTTCTGTATTGAATTTTGTTTGGACAAAATCCTAAAAGGAATCTAATCATAGTTGACATGTGGATCTATATCTTAAATTGAATATGATAAATTCTTTTTTTCAGGTGAACGACAAGGTAATCATCAAAAGTGGATGGTCAGCATTGAATCCTTAATCGTTTGTGAAGGGTCCAACCTCGCCACATTTCTAACAGGGATTGCGACATGTTTCTCCACCTTCTATATTCTGAATCTGCAATATCAGGAGGAGGCAGCGTGCACCCTTGAATTCTTCCAGAGGTAAGTTCATGTCACACTTTCGAACCAGAGTTTGTTTTATGTGTGGTATGTATTGGGGGGGTTGTGTAGTAGTCTACTATGTAGTTATAAGCACTACTATGCAGGATTACACCCTCTGAAGAGAGCAATCATGCATAGTACTGCTGTAATAACCACATAACACTATACTTCTACTTCATACAACTGATTAAATCAAATATAAATGCAGTTACAGTAAGTAATAAATGTCAGTTAATTTCATTGTGAGAAAGTGTGTTAACGTTACAAATTCACATCCGATTCATTCACTTTGGCACAATTTTCCTCTACATGAATCCTAGTGTACCCTATCAGTTTTTGTAACTCTCTCTCTCTCTTTCTCTCTCTCACAGAAAAAGGCCCAGAAGAAGCCTAAGAACAATCACTAATAAGTAAAGTGAATGTTACTTGATTTCTCATGAATGTTACTTGATTCCCTCCCTGATTATCATTTATACTCATCTCTTACTTTAAATTCTTCTGGACATAATCTGTCAGTTTATTCATTCTCACATGTACACAAGGCCAATGCGATGCAATGATATTGATAATTGATAAATATCTGTGATGATTATTCTGTATCTTATTTGATTTTGAAATAGTACTACTTTAGATAACATGTCTACATTTTACATACATAAGTGATACACAAGCCTAATGCGATGTTTTTATTTTCCATGATAATTCTTTTTTGTACCTTATTTCCGATTTTTGAAATACAACTAGATCAATGTGTCTACATTTTACATTCATAATTGATACCACGAGCCTAATGCGATGTTTTTTGTTTTTCATGATAATTCTTTTGTACCTTATTCCTTGTTTTTTGAAATACGATTTTCAAAATACTACTAGATAGCGTGTCTACATTTTAAACGGGCCTAATGCAATGTATTTGTTTTCCATTGTAATTCCTCTGTATCCTATTACCTGTTCTTTGAAATCCAATTTTCAAAATACTACTATGTATCTACATTTTACATTCATACATGATACACGAGCCTAATGCGATGTTTTTTATTTTCCATGATAATTTTTCTGTGTCTTATTCCCTGATCCTGAAATACGATTATAGTCAGTCTACATGTTCCTGAATTACTATTTACTATTATCTTGCTTCATGTCCCTTCATCTTTCAAAGATTACTTTACTGTTAAGACTGTCAAGTAAGTGCTGTGAAATAAAATATCTGTTAAACTACAAATAAGTAACTGATGTGAAAAATTGATTTTTATCTTTAAAATGTTCATTTGAGAGTGGATGAACTCAATATATGGCACTTGTTTCCTGTAATTGTAAAAAATTAAAGACCTGTTGTGTAACTAACGTGAAGATCACATTTTTTCTTGTTATGAAAATGATGTTATATACTTAACAGGAATTTAATGTTATGGTAGTCTGCCGTTAAACAACGGGAAGCTCCTGGAAATCCTGCCAGTTGTTTCCTGTTAATTTACAGGAAATTAATGTTGTTATTTTACATTAACTTAATGTTAAACCAGGGCACCGTTAAATAACAGGAACTTCCTGGAAACTCTGCTGCCAGTTGATTCCTGTTTTTTTACGGGAAATTTTCTTACAGTGAAGTATTGGTTCACATGACGGTGAATGGTGCTAAATTTCGGTAATTTCATGTGCATCAGGAGTGGAGTGCACCATCTGAGCTCATGTCTGAGTGTAATGTTATGTCTGTGTCAAAAGCAAAAGTTATTATTGCTAACTTAATACGTACCATTTAAACCTGCATGTGTTTGTGAATGAAATGCACCCATCGTTCTGAATCGCAAGTGACCTGAATCCATTCAAAAGGGTAAAGCAAGACTTTAAACAGTTCAAAGTAGGGGTGTCACGGTTCACAAAACCCACAGTTGGGTAAGGGTAAGGTACTGTACCGAAAACAGTACCGTTGGATACCAACGCCGAACCTCAGACACCAGCAACGGTACCGATATTGGTTCAAATGTGATAGGTACCCAACCCAGTCAGTCATACTTTGTCTTCAATCCTGGGCAGGTTAGGAATAATACTTTTTAAGATATTAATGCTCAAACGTGATCTCCAAGATTAGGCATTTTAGAGAGTGTAGAAACAATACAAATTCAAGTGTGAAAACATTTATGAGAATGGAATTTAACAAAATTTTACAGGTCTTAGTTTTGGGACTTAAACATTATTTACACAAACTCTGAGTAAAACCTGAGATGGTGCAGCAACCATTTTCCTGGAGTATGTCTGATTTGACATGGAATGACCCAATTACTATTACAGTAACAAATACAAATAGGAAGACATTTTCCCAGACAAGTAGAATTATGGAACAGACTGGATACCTGCACACCTGAAGTTCTGGGCAGTCAGTCCCTTCTCCACAGCCAAGCATGTAAGGATGCTGAGGAAGCTGGTGGTGACTGACTGGTGATTGTCTTTCTGAACTTGCCCATGGAGACGCTCTTGAGTCTTAGTTAGAGTTGAAAGACCAGGCTTGCTGTCCTCTCCCAAAGAGCCCCGTCCTCTCTGTGCAGCTACTGCAGAACGCAAGGCCTCCACCCAACTCTGTGCCTTAGGTTCATTCGCTGCCTGCATACAGAGTACCTCATTTGCAAAGACTGCCTGGAAGCGTAAACAGCCACTTTCCTCAGATGCATCATGCTGCACAGCAAGGCAGGATGCAAGGTGATATTGGAGCAACGGTTCAGACAGACAACATTTATCCTCAGTTGGGAAGGCTTGCAGATGAGTATGTGTGAGCACAAAGTTAAAGGCCCTCCAGTTATTGAGGTCAGAGAGTTGCTTTAACTGGCCCACCTTGAGGACACTGGTGCACTGTTCTATGAACAGAGGTAAGGTTGTGGGTCGCTTGGTTGGAGTAAGCTGTGCCAGCAATGTGGTTGAAGCAGATGCTTCAAAGGCAGTTCTACTGGAATAGGTCGGGTCTTTCTGTGGTCGGGTGGCAATTACACATGCCCATAACAACCTGCTCCACTCTTGTGCCTCCCACTGGCAGGAAGCTCGAAGCTGCAGGAGGGTACTGTTAAAAAAGAGTGCCTCCAGCACATGTCCATCTTGGCCTTGCAACGGACCAACTGCCTGGCAGTGAGAGAGCGACAGTGCAGTACAGAGCTGCCTGTTACCACTACTGTCCAGGCTGTACAGGCGAAGTTCACAGTTGGTAAGTTCGACATGACATGAAGTCCAGCGGCCCCTAGTGCCCTCTCTCTGTTCCAGCGCTCCCTGTTTAACCAAACTGGAATCCCATTCTGGATTTGCTGTAACAGAAAACAAAACAAAAGATCATGGAAAAGAGAGAGGCACTTAACTCGGAAACAAAGAGTAATCTCAAAATGTATGTAAACTTAAAGCATTATACCAATTTAGCATAAACACATTTTATCACTATTTGTATTATTCATACTAGACTTTTTGAAGAGCTCCTGTCTGATGCCATAAAAACGTCTCAGAATGTCTAAGCAGGAAGAACAATGACCGTGTTGTATGTGTTGGGAAAGGAGGTGATAGTTTAAACAAAAAATTGCAGCTGGCAACATGATTTGCCAGCCAATTTGCAATCAGTGTCTAGACACAGTATAGTAAATTGATGGAAAGACACAATTAGTGTCTCTTGTGTGTTTTATCATAGAGGGTGTGGATGCAGCCCATCTCCACAAAATCAATGAAGTGACCCATATGGCAGTTTCGTTCCATTCGGGCCATAGCCAGGCGTCCCACATCAACATGGGCCCAAGCCCAGAATTTTTAGAGTGAGAAGTTCTCAAAGGGGGTTAGTCCATGGGCCAGATGAGATGTCGGTACCACTCAAGGTGGCAAAGGTTGCTTATACTTTTTGAAAAGATACATGTCTGTAGTTAACATTTTTGTCTGATAACCCTTCTGGTCACAGCTAAATTAGTGTTATCAGCTGTTAAAGTTACCCTACCCCATTGAAAAAACACATTTTTGATGCAGGTGCCTATCTTGCTATTGGCCTTTGTTAAAGACATATTTGCATATTTGATTTTGTTGTTTGGCATCATAAAGGGGACAATCTGAGCTTTCATTCAAGCCCTTTTGTGAACACTTTGAACAAATACAGCCGACCCTGGAGCTCTTCAAACTTTGAATCACACAATTTTTTCTGCCATTTCCACCTAAATCATCTTTTTTCTTTTAATCCTGTGGCATCGGGGAGCATCAGAGATACAAAATACAAACACTGCAATACTGGCATGACTAAGGATTTACCCATATTATCTCATTCTGAGGTGGTGATTTTCAGCTTTATATCAGGCATGGCGTTGTTTTGACAACCTCTGAGGTTTCCTTTGCTATTGGACTCTGACTTTGTGATTTTGTAGTTTATTTTGCTATTGCTGGTCCTGTCTGTACTGTCTGACCACTTCTATTTGATCTGAGCTTCAGACAGTGACAAATGTATGCTTGTTTGTGCGAGGCCAAAACAAGTGCTTGAACATCATTTCTTGTCCATGAAGGAGTTGAGACCCAGGGTATAGACAGAAATTCTTAAGTTGAATTTAATACCTTTTAATACCTTTTTTAATACCTTCACAATATTGTTTAATACCAACACGACTTCGAGCTGCAACTAGCGGCAACCTTTCGAAATTCAGTGTTGGGGGTGACTAATTATAAAGTAACAGATGTCATTTTTGTTACTTAACTTTCTGAGTAAGAAAGTATAGCAATGCTTACAATTCAAATCCATTATCTATTATTACAGTTACTGGATACTTTGTTCCTTTTTTGCTTCAATAAAAACACTGGCCTATACACAATTATTTGTTATTTAATCCTAACCCAAGATAAACAAGTTATTTCATTGTTATGTGTAGGAAGAGCACACACCACTTCTCCAGCATTACACTCTTTCTTTCACTATCATTCTATCTCAATCAAGACAAAATGACAAATGTCTTGAAATTTCGAAACTTTCTTCTAAAAAGGCCCACGACCATATGCAGTACACACACACACACCCTTGTTGTCCCTTGCTCACCCTTGCTGTTGCTTGCAAAAATAACCCCTTAAATGGTGACTTCTGGGGAGCTTTGTGGAAACTAATTGACAAATTGACTATTATAATATATTGATAGCATATTACTATACAGCCTATACAAATCTACACAGGTTCTTATATTCAACTAATTGCAAGTCTATTGGGACTTTGATCTCATCACATACTACATCAAGGGAGTAACCCTATAGCTCCTGAGCAAGCTTTGAATAATGTAAAGGTAACACCTGTTAAACTAACCTTAACATGACATTTACTGAGGGTAGAGCTATAGCCTAAACCTTATCTTATAGCCTAAACAAAGCAACACTGTCAGGCCTATATTTAACCTCTATTCTGTAGTCAAGGTAGGGGTAGCTCATTGCAAATAACCCCTTATAACACGTGCATATGTTTACCTGTTATATTCTTGTTTTTTCCCCTTTCATTTAATTATATATTTGTTTGAATGAAAAGGCCTTCTGCCTTTATGGGGACTTTTAATTTGAAAATGGGTTATTGTGACGCTATATGTAGGCCTAGTTTAGGCTATGTCTGCTGCTCTTACAGCCTGTGTCATTGAAAACGCGATGGCGCAAATGATTACTTTTTTGGATGACAATGACAGCTGGTAGCGTAGACTTACTGATAGCTTCAATGACGCATATTTATGTGGAGACAGTAGCCCTACGTGGCCGATGAGCCAGGCAGTCGACTCTTCCACCTCTGATTACGTCCGCCCATTCTTGTTTGCTGGCTAGTAGACTCCAAAGCGGTAGAAAAGTGGCTCTGGTAGACTCCATATGTGACCTGACGGCATTCACTCCCATCCAGGGGCATTTATTGTCTTTTTACAGACGTGGTAATACGCCTCTTGGCTGTTGCCAACTAGCCTAAGCCAGTCTTTGAATCTCGAGTCCTCTAACCAAATGTCCGAAAAAATAAAATATCCCATGACATCGTCAATGGTAGCGAACTTTTGGTAACAAGTTTAGGCAGTAAGCCAGCCGTATATCCAGTTTGAGCATAGAGTTTGAGGGGGCGCTAAAAGTTTTTACCGCTGAACATACACTGACATATCGCTCAGGTCCTACTCCTTTTATATAATTAATATAATATAAATAAATTCACGCGACTTTTAGGAGATAGGCCTGCACTTAACACAAATGGAAAACATCATAGTTAGTGGTTTGAAAATGTAATACCTCATCAGATGACGTTTATTACTTTTTAATACTTTTAAATGGCCTTAAATTTGGCTAATTTCATTTACTACCTTTTGATACTTTTTACAACCCCGCGGACACCCTGAGACCAGACCAGGGTCAAACTGGAAACCAAATCTGATCGGGCCAATGAGGGGCTATCACAATCACTTTGTGCCTGCCTCTCCTCACTCTCTCCAACATCGCTGGGATCAGTGCCTTTGGGGGGGAAAGCATACAGCAAGGCCTTCGGCCATTCGTGTGCCAGAGCATCCACTCCCTCCTGCCGGGGCAGGAATGTCTTGTGCGCCACGGCGCTATTCTGCAGCACCTCAAAATGCTCCCTCATACTCTCCATCATCGGCCCGAACAATCCAGAGGGGGAGATGGATGCATCCAGCAATGGGGTCTTCTCCCTGTCGGGTAGCTGGGACAGCTTGGAGCCACAGATGGCGTACCAGCCCCATCAAATGGCCCATTGCTCTGCCCTGTGCCAGGTCCAGTGGTATTCCTCCGCAGCCAGCCTCATGCTCTCCCCGGCGTAGACCTGGCGGAAGGCTGTGGTGTTGAGGGCACGGCATGCCTGCCCCACACAGGCACAGTAAGCCTTAGCCGACTGACCGGCAGTGGCCCTGCGCGGCTTAGATGGCAGAGTGGCCGGGCTACCGCACCAGCGCCTCCTCCACCTTGGGCAGGTGGATCAGCCCCTGCTCCTCTGCCCCGTGCAGGGCAGAGAAAGGCCCGAAGCCCTGGACGGGTGATCGTCCTGAATAGGGTTTCCCCCAAGAGCATATCGTCCCCTACACTCTCCTCCGGGTTTGCTCCAGTGAGCTACTCTCGGAGGCCATGAAGGACACCTGGTCATCATCATGAGACCCCAAAGAGCTCTGCAGCCAGCCCAACCGGCACATTCACCTCCCCCTGCTCGACCAGCAGCCACTCAGGAAGCGCAAGTGGCTCCCCAAGAGAGGCAGACTGGGAGGGGGGCCGTTGGCTTCCATCTCCTCAAGCAAGCAAGCCAGCCCGGAAGGGGACAGCCTTCGGCCCCAGCCTCTCGCAGTGCGAGCAGAATTTTGGGACCGCCAACTCTGTCCGGGCATGAAATATACCCAGACAGTTTATGCAAATGGAATGTGGGTCCAGGGCAGGGATGAACTGCCCACACTGCTTCATTTGGGCGGCATCGGACATACTTGCTTTTTTATGATTTGATTTATTATTTTCAGAGAAAATGTTTATTCTGTCATCCGTCAGTTGTTTCAGATCCTATTCTTCCGTTCTCAGACCAGTGGCAATAGACGTCGCTGAAGAATGAAAAAGGGCTTTCAGACATAACCTCCAGAGTATATGTGGAGGTTTGTCAAACGGAGGTCTGACCCTTCGGGTGATTCAGATATGATTCTAACCTGCGGACCTTATACTGACCTATGTGTGAACGACATACACGCACATTACAGAATCTCTGTGTGGCTGTCGAGTGAGGAGTAGGGGCTTGCAGAGTTCGCAAGAGGCGTGTTATAATGCAGAATATATGTGGCCGCTGTCACAGCTGTTGTATTTGCATTATGTAGGCTAAAGAAGAAAAATCTATTGTACGTAGGCTAATACTTGAAGTAGTCATGTAAGTGTGCATAGGCCTACTTGAAGCGGACCTACAGTATTTGTATGTGTGCTTCAAATAAACACATTTATCTGTTTTCAACGTCATGTAGCAGAATTACTTGGCTATGGAACCCAAATCTGGTTTGCGTTGGAGAGAGCATGCACAAACTTGTAGGCTTTATGGTACCAGCCAATTCAGTAACTCAAGACTTCAAGGCCATCATATACAACGTTTTTAAAAAACAAACAAAATACTAACATAACGGGGAAGTGGTTAGTTTTTTCCTGTTTTTTTTTTCCAAAAGCATCTCCCCTGTCCCATGTGGGATACGCACCTGCTAACTACAGTCCATCAAACGTGATTAATGATAATCTGCCATTCACATGCCTTTTGTGTGCTCCTGCAAACTAGTCAAATACTGTATGTGTCTATTGCATTTAAGTAAGGAGCTTGTAATAAAGTTGGGTTTTCTTCTTTTCATTTTCTCTAGCTAGGCATTATTCATTCTCAACAAATATCGGGCTCAGCAGTGAGGTCATGAGAAGGCTATCAATGAACAGAAAACCGACCGTGTTGGCTAACAATTTATTAAACAGTATTAAACTGTAATACAGTATTAAACTGTAATACTGTTATTGCCATCAATGACGACGTCGTACTGCCTTTTCAGCGCCTTCGGCTTATGAGGATTTGGTCTTTTGAATTTCTTTTGGCCTTGCGATGCGGTTGTAGGCCTACATCAACGTGTCTTTTCCCGTTCCCTTCATGTATTCTATCACGACACTGTCTTCGTCATTCCAGGCCGGCGATTTTCTGGACAGCATTATGCCACTCCATCATGGTCATGACCCTGGCATTTAAGTGCTCCCGCCACATGGATGCACAAAAGAAACGTCATTGACATGGTGCCCAACCATGGTGCCCAACCATTTAACATCCGCAGAACCTCCGGTCTTATACGTATGTCTGAAAGCCCTGAAAGAGTGTTTGCTATTGGCCGTGACGGCTAATATATAGCCGAGCCGTTTCGCGCCAATAGAACCTATTAGAGGAGTTCAGTGGTGATCGAGGAGTGTATTCCCATTGATTAACGCTGAGTAGTTCGACTGATAGAGAACCATTAATTTTCATTTGAAGCACCAGGGTCAGTGTTTGTGGCCCTGCCCTGAGGCTTTTTAAGTTTCAGGTTTGACCCTGGTCTGGTCTCAACCCATCATGGACAAGAAGTTATGTTCATGCACCAGTTTTGGCCTCACAAAAACAAGCATACATTTGTCACTGTCTGAAGCTCAGGCAACAGATGCAGATCAAATAGAAGTGGTCAGACAGTGCCGACAGGACCAGCAATAGCAAAATAAACTTCAAAATCACAAAGCCCAGAAGATGGTTGAGTATAAATAAATATAAAGTCAGAGTCCAATAGCAAAGGAAACCTCAGAGGTAGGCAAAACTATCTTTCTTCGAAAAAACGCCATGTATTTTGTATCTCTGATTCTGCCTGATGCCACAGGTTTAAAAGAAAAAAGATGATTTAGGCGGAAATGACAGGAAAATGTGTGTGATTAAAAGCTTGAAGAGCTCCAGGGTCGGCTGTATTTGTCCAAAGTGTTCATAAAAGGACTTGAATGAAAGCTCAGATTGTCCTCTTTAAAATGATACCACACATAATAAAATCAAATATGCACATATGTCTTTAACAAAGGCCAATAGCAGGATAGGCACCTGTGTCGAAAATGTGTTTTTTTCCATGGGGGAGGGTAAATTTAACAGCTGATAACACTAATTTAACTTCCAGAAGGGTTTTCATACAAAAATGCTAACTACAGACACTACAGACTTTTCAAAAAGTATAAGCAACCTTTGCCACCTTGAGTGGTACCGACATCTCATCTGGCCCATGGACTAGGTGTCGTTCTATCCCATTTCTTAGTTTTCAGCCATTTTTAGAGCCTTGTCAGAGAGAAAGTACATAAAGTATACCTGATTTAGATTACCACTAAATACATTTTGGAATTCTATGGAAAATGGCCCTCATCACAGAATGTCAAAGCTGTACATACTGTACCAAAGGAACCATGAATCTCAGAAGCTGGAAAGGCACATTCAGCAAAAAGCACAAAATAGATTTGATGATAGGGTGATCTAGAACCTGGCAGATTTGATATGGAATCTCTTTGAATAGAGGCAATTAGTTCAACAGGCTTGTGTGACACTGGTTCCACATGAGGGTATAAAGACAATAAAAAGGTTGTCGTACCTTCTCCTCTTGTCCTGAAGGCCAAGGTTTTCAACATATTTCTGTCAAGTACTGGCAAGCCATTATCTGTGCAGGTGCTGTAGTTCATATCTGAGTGTGATCGGTTGTGGCCACGCTTAAAGCTGCCATTATTGAGAGTACTGCTATGGACAGCAAGGTCGTTGGTCGAGTGGGCCCGACACCTCTTTCCATGCCTATAGCCCAAGATACTGTGGGTGGTTGTCTGCTCAGTCCAGGCCCAACTTTTTGAATCTTCTTGATGCTGTCCAGCCAGAAGGTTCCACATCCCACTTAGTTTGCACAGTACGGACACCTCCTCTAATCTACATGGCTGTAGTTGGCCATCACCCTGGCTACTTTCAAGAAAGTCTTCTGTGGCCTCCAAGGCAGGGCTGACATCCTCAACTTCCACACCTTCCATCACTTCCAGACTGTCACGACAAAACTAATCATAACAAAAGAAGAGAATACATTGTTCATGAAGCCAAGAAAAATTAGCCAAAAAATCAAACACAAGTGCTTTATTCATCTATGAAATGCTTCATGTGCACCTGCAGAATGTTAAAATTGTTGAGAACATGTCCTGACGTGTTTTAGTCTGTGAATTTGTCCTGTTAGCAGAGTGATAGCAACAGAAAACCCAATATTGAAATCCCTGGGGAAATCTCCTTTATTTTCAAGGCTCAATGTTGACAGACCATAGTATGACATTGTATTATGTATATGATATGTATTGTATTATGATAGCATTAAACTATGGACTCGAATGGCTTATTGCTTTTCTAAAACTGTTACTATAAATACCTGGCAAAGTTTCATAAAGTAAAGGCACAGCAACTATAAATATAACGAGTTATTCCTAGATAATCATTTTTCCGCCAAGAGATATATTTCCTCTATCTGAATGGTTGCCAAGCAACGTCGAGATGCAGCTACTATCAAGTTATGGTAGCGCAGTAATATAGAACGAAATGCGGTCAAGGTGTATGTTTATGCTGGATTTAACAATGCCATTGAACGCGATTCAGCCAATCACAATCAAGGACCGGAACTATCAGTTTTAGAATATTAAAAATTCTTTGAATTAGGTTGTTAAAATACAGTTACTGTATGAGTACAGAGTAGGAGAGAGCAAACAGGTGTAAAGGGCCATCACGTCTGGCATTATTAAATGAATGCCAACATAACATTATTACGTCACGAATATGCTAATTGGAAGGTGGTGTCACCAAGCGTTTACTTGAGACGATGCGCCCCATTATGATGATTAGGAATTCTACGCTCAAAATAATAATAATCAATTCATTGGCTAATACAATAACATAATCAGCTGATGTGTACAGTCCTTTATCTTTTTATCCGCCAGTTGCATTGATTACCAGTTCACGCCTGATTGTTTTAATGATACAAATACTGCAATAAGTTGTAACAGTAAAACAACCACATACAGTACACAACTAAAGTTGTTCATCTAACTTTCATTTGATGTCAAACACAGTGGAAATTGTTTCAAGTTTAAGAGTTACAGTGAATACGCACTAGATTAGTAGGGAAATTTTGCTAATTCACTTGACTTCAGAAATAAATCAATCAGGAAAAATTCACGTTGTAGGCGAGGTCAGTGTTATTGTGCGTGTGCATGTGTGTGTGTGTGTGTGTGTGTGTGTGTGAGAGAGAGAGAGAGACACAGAGAGAGAGTGAGCATGTGTGTGGTGTATAGTGAGACTTGTGTTATTTGACTGGTCATGTTAATAATAATGTCTTTTTCTGTGTGTCAGATTCTGTAAGTGTGTGTATATATCTGTGTGCGTGTGTGTGTTTGTGATGCATGTGACTATAATCACAATAATGATATCTTATATTTAAGTTTCAGATTAATCAGTTGAGGCATTACCAATTTCTGGCACATTTTCTGCTTGGCCAGGTCCCAGGCCCATTGGGTGTCTGGATATCATCATAATCATAATATCTATTAACCTGTTAAGTTTCAGACCGTTCATTCAAAGCATAGAACATTTCTGGCACATTTCATGCTTGGCCAGATGGTGGCGCTATGCTAGGCATCTGAATTGCACATGTGAATATCACCACAATAATGATTTCCAATATTTTATACCTACTAAGTTTCATATAAATCAGTTAAGGCATTGCCCATTTCTGGCACATTTCCTGCTTGGCCAGGTGGTGGCGCTATGCCAGGAAGGCCAATTGGGTTTCTGGATATTCTCATAATCATAATCATAATATCTACTAACCTGAGAAGTTTCAGACTGTTCATTCAATGCACTTTGACTTTATGATACATTTCCTGTTTATGTGCAAGTGTAACCTGTGTTGTGTTGAACCTGCGCGATTCAGCCCTGCACAAGCCCGGACTCGAACCCGCGAACAGCAGCACCTCGGATCGGGAGGTGAGCGCGCTAACAATTGAGCCAATAGCCCAGGCTACTGGCTCGCATGCCAGCAGCACTCTTGAGGCGTCGGGGAGTGAGGTTTACCAACGTTCCACAAGCACAGCTAAGCTAGCTGGCATCCGTTACACAAGACATTAAAATCATAACATATAAGTAAGTATGTGAACCTGCAAGGCGAAACCAGTCGTTTTGCGCACGGTGCTATTTTGAGAAAATCCACGATAAACAAACGTACATGTTAAAATGTCGAATTACACGCTTTTGCATAATTCGACATGATACAGTCTACACTTTCATATTGTGAACAAATTTCACGGACTGTTAAACCCTTACTTTATTTAGGTGAAGATTCAACACATTAGCAGTCATTCCCTTTGTCCGCGCCGCTATAAGGTTTTACGGTAGGCTAAAGCTAAAATGTACTCATTACTCGTTACTCAATGTGTCAGCTCGTTCTCGTTCTTGGCAGATGTAACCGAATATGAATGTAAAAGACTTGCCCTTCAGGGCACAAATGGTCAAAAGCACGAATTTTTTTAAATATCCTGGCATCATTTTAGGCACCAGGAGAAGTTTTGATGCTCTTTGTCTGTCTCTCACAGAGGACTGCGTTACCATGCATATAGACTTTATAACCAGCTGGCTAGTAATTGGGGGCCAAGCAGCGAAGCTGCGAGGCACCCATAGTGATTGTACTTTTTCCTATTATACAAAACGCTCATTTAGGGGTAGCCGTGGCCTACTGGTTCGGACTTGTAACCGGAGGTTTGCTAGTTCGAACCCCAACCAGTAGGCACGGCTGAAGTGCCCTTGAGCAAGGCACCTAACCCCTCAATGCACCCCGAGCGCCGCTGTTGTTGCAGGCAGCTGACTGCGCCGGGATTAGTGTGTGCTTCACATCACTGTGTGCTGAGTGTGTTTCACGAATTCTCGGATTGGGATAAATGCAGAGACCAAATTTCCCTCACGGGATCAAAAGATTAGAGATGCACCGATATGGAATTTTAGGGCCGATAACGACAACCGATATTTATTGGTTTGTTGTGGCCGATACCGATACGATAACCGATAATATTACTCTTGAAATTTTTTTTAAAAAAGTGCAAACACATCAGCACAAGACGGCTCTAGATAGGGCTGAGCTCCGCTCTGTTAAGGCTAAATGGCGGATCATTCACAAGAGGATTTTGAGATGCACAGATTCCCAAATGAACGCATATCCACAGATTTTGTTAGAGTGGTGAAATACATTCACACCGCTGACATTATATTGAGGAAAAAGTATAGCCAACCAAGCTCAAGTAGGCTAGCTCAGTGTAGCCAGACGGACCTTACGTAGGCCTATATTAGGACTTTTAAAAATATTGACGCAAATTATCAGCCAGAATTCTGTTATCGGACCGATAATAATATTTTCATTTATCGGCTAATAATATATCGGCCACCGATATATCGTGCATCCCTACAAAAGAGTATACTTCTTATATATTTGCCATTGAACCATACAGTAAAAAGTTGTGAAATTTTCAGGTATGGTTACCAGTACCCCCCTCTACCCATAACCCAAAACCTGGGGTACTGCACCCAAAGGTGGCGCTATTGCCAAAAAAAAAGTAAATTATGCTTATTTCTCCTTACCAGATTGACCTAGACTCAAAATTATTTTATCATATTAATCTCTAAATTCAGATGCATATTTTTCACCCTGGTCTTATGCTCTAAAAATTTTGCCACAATTTCATAGAAAAGCTAAAAATTATAAAAAGTTTCACAGGCTTCAAAAATTATAAAATCTTCACCAAAATTCTCACAGACAATGTTTAGACCAAATCACACAAAAGCTATCAAAACATTTTTGATATCTTGTTCCATTTCAGAGATATAGGCCAATGATGTTGGACCACTCAGTCCTTTTTTCCTATATCACCTATATTCCTATATGAGTACTTTTGTTATTGTATGGAGGTGGATACCATTAACAGTGCAAATTTTCAGATCTGTTCTCTTTTTCAAAAGCTCTTAATTCTCTTGTGAAATGTTTGCTTGGAGTTTTCTTGTTGTGTGTTTACCAATACACATTTTCACCATGTGAATGTGACTTAGCAATATGAAGGATTGTCAGTGGATCAGTGGGATAATGCCTTGTACTGGTGTTTCTTAGCTGCACATGCTATTGGTCATTTAAGATTCACATTGATCATCACCTGAATGACATCAGGCAATTAACATTCACGCTCATCAGTTTCCAAGAATTGCTGAGACACAGTATGGCATTAAGGGGAACTTCTTTGTTAACCATTTTTCCTTCATAATTAACTCTTTTAGGAAAGGCCTAAATTATATTGTCACATTTGGGCTTGGAGATTTCTTGATGTTGTTTGCTTACCAATACACATTTTCACCATGTGAATGTGACTTGCCAACATGTCAGTGGGTCAGTGGGATAATGCCTTGTACTGGCGATCCTTAGGTTGAGAGTTTGAATCCCAGCTAGAGCATTATTTTCAAGCTGCATACTGTTGGTCATTTAAAATTCACATTGAACAGCACCTGAATGACATCAGGCAATTAACATTCACGCTCATCAGTTCATCAGAATCTCAAGACACAGAGCTTCTTTGTTAACCATTTCTCCTCATAATTCACTCTGCCATATTTATATTTCTTCCATTAGTGTTCTTGACTACAAGTGTTTAATTTCCCCAAAATTTCAAAGATTATCAATACACATTTATACCATGTGAACGTGACATTCCAAAGTTTAGCATTGGCTGTGGCTCAATGGGATAATGCCTGGTACTAGGGATCCATAGGTTGAGAGTTCGAATCCCAGCTACAGCATTATGATCCAGCTACACATGACATTCTACTATTGCTCATTTAAGATTCACATCACTGAACAGCACATGAATGACATCAGACAATCAACATTCACGCTCATCAGTTTCCAAGAATCTCAAACAGGAAGTCAACTTTTATCTTAGCAAAGCTTTCACGTATCAAAACCAAACTGGGTACATGGACTCAGGACCCACTTGGGAGGAGGCTCAAGAAATTTGGTGACCTTTGACCACTAAGGGGGCGCTATAATTACAGGAAGTAGGCTCATATCTCTGCAACGCTTACACGTATCAAAACCAAACTTGGCACATGGACTTGGGACCCAATCCTGAGGACGCAAAACAAATGTGGTGTCTTTTGACCACTAGGGGGCGCTATAATCACAGGAAGTAGGCTCATATCTCAGCAATGCTTTCACGTAAACCAAACTTGATATAGTTGGTATTTTGACCACTAGGGGCACTATAATTAGCAAGACTTTGTCATATCAACACCAAACTTGGTATATAGACTCGTGAACACGCCCCGAGTACCTACTAGTGCTGGGCGGTATGACCAAAAATGTATATCACGGTATTTTTCAAAATTCTTACGGTTTCACGTATATGGCGGTATTTTTTTCATGCATAATCAGATGTTCATAGTATTTTCTACAGGTTGAGAGGAATTGCTGCAGTACATTGACTAAGGATGGTCTATTTTACTGTCATGATGTACAATAACTCCACACAAGGGATAATGCAGTTTTTGCATGGCCCCAGAAAATGATGCTGTTTACAAAGATCCACTCATGATTCTAATGAAGAATCTAATCAAGACAATTGCAGTCAAAATACAGAACTTTTACTGTGCAAATTTCACAAACATCTTGTATAAAACCAATACAAAAAGTAGTGCAACTTGCAATAATATACTTTTTTGAAAATTATACAATTTAAAATAAAACCTCTCTGCTAATATGCTTACTCTGTCAAATAGGACTATCAGAAACATGCCTTATTATTATTGTGTGGTTTACATGACTATGTTAGTGGTAGGCTAACGTTAACTTCATGTGGATGTCTTGTTAGCCTGTCATGAGCTTCGGTTCGGTTCGCTAGGCAAAACATTAACAAAAACGTTTGTTTTGGTGCACTGATGACAGTCAGGATCATTTCTAGCTTGCCAGCTAGTATTGCCCAGTTCATGTCTATAACATGCTTTACTTGCTACCTAGATAATTTCAGTGGATTCTTAAGGTGAGATGAATGATAAGTTCATTAAACTTCACTGTGTTCGCTGGGTTGCTAACTAACCTACTAGCCTGCTAGTTACAGCTGTTGAACAATCTCAATAAGGTATTCTGTGCAACACCCTTAAATAAACCACTTACCTAAGGAGAAATTATGCCTTAAGGGTCATACTTCAGGGGAAAAACTTAAGGTGTTTTGTGTTTACCCTCACCATGCCTCGCAGTCGCACCATGCGTGTGTGTGAAAAAAGTCCCGTCTGAAACACTGTTGCGCGGCGCAGCATTCCAAACGTTGTGTAATCAAATACACCGGTATGGCGGTATATTAAAAATTCATATCATAACGAAAATATACACCGGTATACGGTGTGAACCGGTATACTGCCCAGCACTAGTACCTACAATAAATTTGGTGACATTTGACCACTACGTGCGCTATAATTAGCAGGAAATATATCCAGCCTTATATCCAAATCCAATTCAGTCCAATCTAATCCAATCCAATCAAATCCAGTTCAATCCAGTCCAATCCAATCTATAATCACAGGAAGTAGGCTCATAATAACTACAATACATTTGGTGTTTTATGGGGGAACTAGGGGGAACTATAATCACATGAATTAGGCTCATATCTTACTAACGCTTTCATGTATTGAAACCAAACTTTGTACATGGACTCAAGACCCAATTCCAATCCAATCCAGTTCAATCCAATCAACAATCACATGAAGTAGGCTCATATCTCAGCAATCCCAATCCAATTCAATCCAGTCCAATCCAATCCAGTTCGATCCAATCCAGTCTAGTCCAGTCCAATCCAACCCAACCCAGCCCAGTCCAATCCAATGTATAATCACAGGAAGTAGGCTTATAATAAGTACAATACATTTGGTGTCTTTTGACCACTAGGGGGAACTATAATCACATGAATTAGGCTCATATCTTACTACCGCTTTCATGTATTGAAACCAAACTTTGTACATGGACTCAAGACCCAATCCCAATCCAATCCAATCTAGTCCAATTAAGTCCAATTCAATCCAATCCAATCAACAATCACATGAAGTAGGTTTGTATCGCAGCAATCCCAATCCAATCCAGTCCAGTCCAGTCCAATCCAATCCAGTCCAATCTATGGAAATGGAAAGCAAACTTTGTACATGCATTCAAGACCCATTCCCAATCAAATCCAATCCAGTCCAGTCCATTCCAGTCTAGTCCAGTCCAGTCCATTCCAGTCTAGTCCGGTCCAGTCCATTCCAGTCCAGTCCAGTCCAATGCAATCCCAACTCCTGCTCAGCTGCTTGGCCCCCACATTGCTGCTTGCAGCTATATTTATTAAAGTACTCGCATAGGCACTGATAGGTTGAAGCTGTTGTTGAAAACTCATAAAAGATGGCAATTATGCTAAATCCTCTTGCTGCGTGTATGATGACCAGTCAGTCTTATGTGTGTATAATTTACTTGATCAGTTTATTTTCTCTAAACAAGATTTATGTATGAGTAGTATGTTGTTAATGTTGCAATAATTATTTGGAGCAATTCAACCATCAACCATAAACTGTGTGTTTAGATTGAATATGTGCAGCAAACAAGTGACTCTCCTACTCTTCCATTGACTTCCATTGTATTAAAAGAGCACCACATGTGGTGTAAAGTGGTACTGCAGATGAAGTACAAATTCAGTGGATTTATAGACAATATTTTTCAAAACTCTTCTCTCAATAAAGAAACTCAGCAACAAGCCCAAATGTTGGGCAGATGATCCTCACATACAGAATGATATATGGTAAAATGTAAAAAAAAATCCTGTTAACTGTCCACGTGGTGAAATGAGAAGATGAAAACAGGCTTTAAGAAAATCAAGCCCAATTTAAAAAATGTTCTGACAATATGATAATGAAAACAACCTAAGTTAATGCATGGACATTACCTTATAATACATATATGAGTGGGGGAAAAATCTGATATATTTGTGTCACATACTTTTTGAATGAGAAGCCCTCAAAGGTGATGTTTTTTTACATAATGAATTTATAGCCATTTTCATAGCTTTGCAGAGGGGAAATTACACAAGATACACCTGATTTGATCGGATTTTTTAATTTAACAGGAAAATGTACTTCTATTCACATAGTTTCACTAATGTGTGTGAAATACCAAAATAGCCAATAATGTTGGAATTTGAACAAAAAGGATTGTTCACGACGATGCTTAAAATTACTTCAAACTTCAAAGGGCTGTAGTTTTGGAACCATTAGTGATACAGATATACTATTTAAGATTTACTCATAGGTTTGGTCTACAAACACTTGTGATTTTTTTCAGATTTTTTTGGACTGGGTGGTTTGACACGGAATGACCCCCTTTAATCAAACCACACACACTTAATCAATTTATCAATTAAACAAGGTATTTTCCCAAGGCCGTGGAAAACAGCTGTGGTAACCCCCATTTTCAAGGACGGAATAAAACACTGGTGGAGAAATACAGGCCCATCAGTAACCTGTGATATGCAAGGTAGCCGAGAAATGGGTGGCAAAACAGCTGATTACTCATCTTAGCCAAGGCCATTCACCACTGCACCCAATGCAGTTTGGCTTTCGAAGTAATCACTCCACAGAAACAGCCAACTGAATCAAAATGAATTTAGACAAAGGAGGTATAGTGGGTGCAATATTTTTAGATTTAAAGAAAGAATTTGGCACTGTCGATCATGACGCTCTTTTGTCAAAACTATCCTATTTTATTTTTTCTGGGGATGCAATCAAATGGATGGAATCATATTTAACTGACAGAAAACAAAGTACACGCATTAACAACACTCAGGGCTTTTCTCAAAGCCAAGGATTCGTGCTTGGTAGAACGAGTCCTGCCGAGTCGAATCCTTCAAAGACGAGGCAAGGCTTCTTCCTAGCATACGGAAAACACACAGTAGGCTTGAAATGAACTGCGTCTGACTTTGTCTGGCTTTCTACGTTAACGTGATCTTCAGAGGCTAGCCGGGAGGAGCTACAACAGAGGGCAGCTCATCCCGGACAGACAGGCTACAGTCTGCCTGACGTAACTCGCGGGAGATATTGCGGAATTTTGTTTGCAATAAATACAGCATAACTTTCATTCTTACTCATTGAAATGAGCATGATGACTGACGAAATACATTCTGATGTAGTTTAAATAAACCACTGTTATCATACAGTTAACAGGCCTGCATTGTAGCACATAAATTCAATATCAAGTGTTTTCCCTATATGTGTGTCTATCTATTTAACCAACAGCAGAAAATAACAGAATATCCAAACGTTTTCAGTAGGCTAACCTACCATTGTTGCAGAAATCACATATGAGAAGGTATCCCTTCAATTTCGGTTAATTTTCGCATATTCCAACATAAGGAAGCAGCATGAGACACCCGTCAAAATTACCATGAGGAGATTCCTCCCAAATGGCCCCATCACGTCTTTGAACTGACGTCACGAGGGGGGGTTTCTGGTCGTGCAGACCGTGGAAGGCAACTGCAAGATCTGTCTGCAGGCTAAGACTCCGGCGATATTTTAGGTCATGTGACATGGTGACACGGTGGTAAGTCCCTCCCCTGCTGACAGAAGTCGGACAGGATTTCTAACCAGTGAGCATTGCGTCCATCCCAGTATGCATTGTGTTCAACCCAGCATGCATCACATCAAGTCAGATCTGAGCAGATCTGCATGAAGTCGAACAAGCCTAACGGCTCCTACACACAGTTCATTCCGTCAACGCATGCCAATGGGTGTTCCCGACGGTAGCTATGCAAATGACTTGAAGTATAACCGTACTTTGATTGGTTGGTGTCGTCCGTCGATTGGCTTGATTGGCCGGTGCCGTCTGTCGGTGCATTTCTCCCGTCTCAACGCGAACGATGGGAGAAACGCGACACAACGGACCCACAATTCAGTTCGGCAACAGATTACGTGAGCCCATGTAAAGTGAATGGGATGCGTCTCCAGCACTGCAACGCATGCCACTGTGTGTAGGAGCCGTAATGGAACAGACTAGCGAGTGTGCAGGAAGCTGCAGGTGCATTATTAAAAATCACGTGTGCGCACAGGATTTTGGGTATTCCAAGCACGCAGAGGATTCATGCATGCATCCTCGAAAATCTCAGAACGAAGGACTCAGTACTTGATAGAATTTTAAAGCACCCTTGACATTGGAACAGTGCTTGGCGTGATTTGATGACGTAATGTCCTTGAAAGAGCGGCTTTGAAGGACCCATCCTTGACTTTGAGAAACGACCCCAGTCTACAAACCTAAATTCTAAAATAGGTGTCTCTCAAGGATCTATACTGGGCCCCCTTCTGTTCAGTCTCTATATAAATGACCTGCCCACTGTTTTTCCATCTGTAAATTTACAAATGTATGCAGATGACAGTCCTCTACGTGCATGCTAAAAATAAACAACAAGCTGCACACCAACTCACTGAGGCCATGAGCAAGGTATCCATCTGGCTAACTAATTCATGCTTACATCTGAACATAAGCAAAACCATATGTATGTATTTTACAAAACAAAGTACTGTGTCTCATGACCCTGATGTAATAGTTAACCAAGAGAAGGTTAGAATGGTGCCTGACTTTAAATATCTGGGAATCATTCTAGACTCACAATTTAAAAAGCATGCAAAAAAGGTTGCCAATACTGTCAAATTTAACCTGGCAAATTTTAAGAACATAAGACCATATGTCATATCTACCGATGAAGGCTCCAAAGCTCTTCTTGCATCCGATGATCTTCTCACATTTCTCTTCCTGTTTAACTAGCTGGCCCGAAACCAATAAAACAACATTGCAACCATTGGAGTCACTCTATAAACAGGCATTAAAGACATTGGATCGTAAGGGTAACAGCTATCAACATTGTCACATAGTCAAAAAACACAACATGTTTAGCTTTGAAAACTTCAGACACTTTGCTGATGCTCATCTTGTCTTTAAGGTACTCCGCAGGCTTGCTCCACCACTGTGCCAGTTCATAAAACAGAAGGACAAGGTCAATAGAGTAACCAGAGCAACCACCAGAGGGGACTGCATAGTTCAATATAGACAAAGTAGGATTGGAAAAACAGCCTTTTCTGTCAGAGCCACAATTTTTTGGAATAGTCTGCCCAATGAGTTTAAGGGATTGTAATAGTCTTTCCATTTTTTAAAATCAGCTCAAAACCTGGATTAGGGGCAATTACAATTGTAACCATACACCAAATAAAGTCCATAAACATACTTTTCTTTTTTCTTCCTGTATTTATACTGTATTCTTACTTTGTACTGTATTTAAAGGAGAATTCCGGTGTGATATTGACCTAAAGTGTATTGAAACATGATACCGAGTGTGAACGTATGTCTCATAGCCCATCTCGGCTTATCCCCTGCACTCCAAAATCTGGCGCTAGTTAGCCGATGCTACCAACAGCTTTTTCAATAGTGGTGCTTCGGCATCGGGCTAGCCATACAAATAAATCACTGTTTTACACCCATTTACGAGGCTCAATGTATCTCCACACTTCATTGGTAGACTTCTGAGGGCCCTGACATTTAAAACGAGACATTGAGAACTTTGAAAAAGCACTGGTAGTTTACTTACAAGACTATTTATAGAGACAGTATCTTCACGAAGTTTAGCGTTTGCAGCCATCTTGAATTTAGTCACGATAAGTCGAGCAACGAGTAAGAATGAACTGGTATGATAAGGGATCAGATTCCAAAAATAATTCAGTGGAAATGCATGGATTCCAGTTTCTTCCAGTAGCAGGGGACAAGCCGAGATGGGCTATGAGACATACGTTCACACTCGGTATCATGTTTCAATACACTTTAGGTCAATATCACACCGGAATTCTCCTTTAAGTGGAGGGTTAGGTGAGGTGAGCAATATCTGTGTCTGTTTGAGGGTATGCTCATATTTTTGCTACTGTATTTTTAAGTCAACTTTTGCATTTTAGGGTGCCTGTTAAGATCTGGCTACGGACAACAGATGGAAACTAGCACTTGTAGCTAACTCTGGCTTGTTTACAGCAAGTTCACAGAAAATGTAATTTTGAGGAAATTACCAGTGCATGAAAAAGCAAAACATACATTAACATAAAATTCAAAACAAACTTTTATTTGGAAACAGTTGTGGGCAGAGGAAACAGTTGGTGGGAGTCATAGGTGATGACAACTGGCAGTTGAAATGGCTGAACAGTTAAATAGTTTAAATTGTTAAATTATTTAATAGGAAATTATTGTAGTGAGGACTTGTATTTTGAAACAGTTGTGGGCAGAGAAAACAGTTGGTGGGAGTCATTGTTGATGACAACTGATAGTTTGAATGGCTGACCAGTTAAACAGTTGGATAGTTTAACAGTATCCCAACCTGCAAAAAGTAATTTCATGGAGGTATCACACTCTCTCTGTCTTGGATGCGCTCAGGCACAGACGCACCACCCCTCTGTCTCCCCCGTGTCGTGTGCGTGCTACACTCAGATGCACATGCGGTCTCGCATGCACGCTCTTGATCGCTCGCTCTAGATTCCGGGAGATTTTATCTAATTTGCGGGCATCAGGGAGCCGCTATCAATATGCGGGAGACTCCCGGAACTTCCAGGAGACTTGGGATGTCTGGTTTAAATTGTTACATTATTTAATAGGGAATTATTGTAGTGAGGATTTTTATTTTTAAACAATTTTAAGCAGAGAAAACATTTGGCGGGAGTCATTGTTGATAATTGACAGTTGGAATGGCTGAACAGTTCAATAGTTAAGTAGTTTAAATTAAATAAAGTAGCTAAATTATTTAATAGTGAATTAATATATATATGCATAGGTAGATAGTTTAATGGATGAAATGAAGACAAAAGTGAGCTATCCAGTTTAATAGAGAGAGACACAGAGAAGAGGTTCCATTGAAGTTGCTGCAGTCAGTGAGGGAGCACAGGTGCAGTTGATTGCATTCTAAGTCGTTAATTAGCTCTGTGAGGGGGCCTATTTGAGCAGTTGATACAGGTGCAAATCAGTTTGATTAGCCCACTGTGATGTCATAGTGCCACTGCAAAGTCTATGGGGGAAAATAAGCTTGATTTATGTTAATATCTCAAAAAGAATAAAGTTTACAAAAATGAAAAATACATTCCTTATTCCTCGTGTGTGTGTGTGTGTGTGTGTGTGTGGGTGGGGGGGGGGGTGGGGAGGGGATGCTACTTTCCCAGCTGTGGCTTGGGACTGGGAAATTTGGCAATTAGGCCTAGCCGTTTTTCTCACTTGAAAACTGCATATTCTTAAGTGTTTCACACCATACTTATGTTCTGAGCAAATACATTCGTTTATTTAAGGTTAATGAGTATTAACCTTTGTTGCTGTGCCGTCCATGTTTTTCACAAATTCCGACTGCAAAGCGCTCGCAGTCGGAAGAACGATGTTATCACAAAGAATGTTTATTCCCAGACATCAAGAATGCAGCAAAGCTCATTGGAAATCATTTGTAGACTAAGCACCGCCTTGTGTAGCCTGACAGTCGTCACTGACATTGTCATGAAGAAATGTAAATTTGAAGAAACACACACACACACACACACACACACACACACACACAAAATCAAACTGCATAAATCTTAACCCTTAATCATTATTTCCTCAGAACGCCCGAAACCGGATGTCTAGAGCCACAATTTCCAGTCACATTTCCTGTGAGTTCTCAATAGCTAACCGAAATCGACTGATTTTTAGAAAAATGTTCAGAGGCAACTATAACACAATGTGTGCAGGTTCAACGATATGAGCATAACATACGCTGCATATCATTGGGCGTCATATGTCAGACGGTAGCCTAAACCGTAACTCGACTTGCAAACGTCACATTAAAGAACATTCGATTTTACAGCGTAATATTAAGAGGTTAATTATAGCCTACTCACCGCAGGGACATGTAGGACTAGGCTACAGCACCGGCCTGTATTTACCGGAGGTGTAACAGAGCTTCTTCTTCTTCTTTAATTTTATTGGCGGTTGGCATCCAACATGGTGCATTACCGCCACCAACTGTTGGGTGGGTGTGGAGCATCAATGGGATTAGACGTTTAACAATATAAATAATTATAATAAATAAAAAAAATAAAATAAACGTTTGCTAAATCCTCTCAAATAATCTGGTTGATTTTAAAAAATCCATGAGGTGTTTCCAGGCTGATGGTATTACAGTTGAGAAAGAAAGTAAACTTTACAATGTGATACTTAGTGATTTGTTTTCTAACATGATTGTTCTCTCATTATTAAATGGACAATCTAACAAAACATGTTCTACAGTTTCACTTTGGTTTTGGTTACATAAAGTGCACTGACCCGTATCATGTTTCCCTATAATGTTGAGGTTGTGATTAAGACTAGTGTGACCTATCTCAATTCTCTGTTTTACCCCTTCCCCTTCCCCTATCCCTTCATCTTACCCCTAGCCCTTGTCCCTCGAAACCGAGTGGCAAGGCATAGGGGTGAAGAATATTCCCCTTGGAAATGAGATACACTGTAAAAACTGAGACTGGGGTTAATTGATATTTAATAAATAAATTATAGTGAGCTATACATAATAAAAAAGGCTATGTGTAGTTTGGAATCAAATTGAGTGGAATTCAACCATTTTTAAGTATTTGTTACTTGCATTTTACTCAGTTTTGTGTGAATAAAATTAGCTGTGAATCACTGAGTAGTATTTAATTTTATTTAATCAGGAAAGTCAAAGATACAGAAAATTAGTAAATTTTACTCATTGGGAGATTGTTGTTTTTAATCACCTTAGTTACATTTCCGCTCAAGGCATTTCGCGCCACATGGATGGAACACACACATATGGAAACTTTCCCAAAGGTAAAACCCGTTTAATTTATTGTTACACATATAGCCCTATGCAGTCGAACATTATTTTTTATCTAGGCCTACTGTAAGTTTGCAAATCAATTTTGCTGCGCTGTAGCCTAAGTCAAACTGAAGCTGGTTATATTCAGTTTTGACTTTGTTTCTACTTAGCCTAAAGCAAGGGCAGGGCTAAACAGTGTTTGGCTAAAATATGACAATTTCATGTGAAAAGTACAGTATAATGTTATAGGCTACAGCAGGCTATAGCCATATGCTGTCTCTTAGGATGCAGGCCATCCTACTCAAGGTATCCTTTAATGAGTTATGTTAGCTAATATTTTATTTAAGGAAGGGTTAGGAATGGGTTGGAATATTGTTTGCATTACTTAAATGTACAAGAAATAATGCTAGCCTGCAATTCAGGCTCAGATGCTATGCACTATTGCTTTGCTGGGACCAATGACTTCCTGGAGTCATAGTTGGTTACCTGAAAACGTCAGGTAACCAACTATAAATACAGGAAGTGTTTCAATAGACGGGTCCCTGAAACAGCACATCAAGGAGCCTTGATGAGGTTTCATATACCGGTAATACAATTTCAGCTTTAAAAAGTTTTAGGTCAGTGGATGTTTTCCAGCCCTTGAATAATGTTTATTTTTGTCATTTCAGGCTCCAACCAATCCTAACGCTAACTTGACCAGAGATGTTGTCATTCGGTGTTTGGGGGATCTTTAGATCATCTTCTAAAAAAGTATGATGTAAGTACATATTAAATATGAAGGTCATCCCTATATAAAGTGTATTTCTCCCAATAATCCTTGCCACGCTACTGATGTTTGCAGATTTGCACTACTATGTCTCTTTCTAATTTGCCTCTAAAAGTTCCTTGCTAAGGTTTTCTTTCCAAACAGCAGCCACTTTTACAGACCGTATTAATAAGCAGAGCAGCAGAGTTAATACAGTTGCTGACCCTTGGCTTCATGAATGCCTTTAGAGATAGGTTGATAGGTGACCAGCCTGTCTTTGTGAATGTAGAGTAAAATACTCATCAATACAGTGCAGGGCTGAACAGTCATATACTATATACACAATGTTCTTACTATTCCAGGATGCTGATGAAGATAGTGTGCCACAGGACCTTGCTGTACAAAGAATGGAAATCAACAGCATCAAGACCAATACATCAGAGGGTCCCGATGACGTTGGTATCGTGGTAGAGGGAATGAAAGTTCTGACTGCTCTGGAGAACTTTCCAAGGGCTTGCTCCATGCTCCTTGGGTGGACATATGCAGTGAATCCGGCCTATACCAAGGAGCCCAGATATACGTTTGAAATCCTCCAGAAACTCCTCTTTGAGCTTGACTGTTCAAAGCCAAAACGTGAACATTCTCAAGAACAAACTGCTAGCTTAGGAAAATGTACCCTTGCAAAATGAAAAGGAATTGTTAAGTCTCTGTCAAATGTCACATGGTTACCTTCAAATGCTTGAGTTGCTCAACCATACTCATTTTAAGAGAAGTGACTTTTTTACTTAATATTGGCAATTATCTTGTGATTCTACTGTGTACAACGAGGATGCAAATTGGACATGATTTATTCAAAGAATTTTTAGTTACACATATGAGTAATGTGATCGTTCCAGTTCTATTTAATTCTATCTGCTCTGTCTCTTAAGTCCAAATGCATTTTGCATTTGAAAAATGTTGGGTAAACCTGTGAGACAAAGTTGCACAAAAAAATGAAATGATACATGTTTACCTCTTATTATTTTTATGCATGGTGATCTGTTGACATAACTTAAGTACATTTTGGTATTATAAGAAGGTATGATATTTAGTGATTTAGAAGGCATTAGACAAGGCACTGAAATATGATTTATATAATTAATTTTATTTAATGTTTTATTTAATGAATGCAAATAACCTTCATCCAGACATTTAGTAATCTTATACCAAATTCCACCAGATAATTAGTAAATATGAATAACTTTTGCCCAAATAATTAGTAAATATAAATTAGGTTGGACCAGATATGTAGTAAATCTAAATCAATTTTGCATAGAAAGTTAGTAAATGCAAGACAGTTTTGCTTGTGAAATTAATTTGGATTTACTCAATAGTTTTAGGCTATATAACTCATCATTTGGCATGCAATTACTAAATCTTACACATTTTAGCTGTTGCTGTTGTTACAATGTATTTAAATCTAGTGTGTAAATCTAGTTGACTTATTCAATGAATTTTAATCAAAGTTGTACTTAAAATCTATTCAATTATATCACTTGTCACTTCGTTGCCACAATTTTTTTAAGTAACCATTGGTCACATTTTTTACAGTGTACCACTAGCCAACCATAAGGGAGAGCTGGATGATTGAAACACTTGAATTAACGTAATTTACAGAGATCGTACCACACTGAAAGCTAATATTTTGTCACTAGCAACCTGTTGTCTGTCAAATAGGCTATAATTGCATTTTCAGCTCAGAATAAAAAACGTTATGGGGGACAGGTATGGGGGACAAAATAAACAGTCTAGTCACTAGTTTCCCCCCTTCGATTCCAACTCCCCTGTCTTTTAGAGGGAACCTGCCTCTGAATCTTATGTAAAAACCTGCCCTTTGTGTTTGTGTTCCATTGTTCTTGCCACATTTGATTTACTTTGGTTTTAATTATAGTTTTGACTTCACCTCAGCTCAGGGTACAGTCAGGTTATCTACATTTAATTTAGGGGTTTTTTGGCCGTGTAACAGAGCTTGTCGGAGCCGAGTGTGTTCCTGCATCTTGGTCCATCACCAAAAAGGGTCCGTGGAACATTTCAGTCCCTCTCAGCCCTTTGGCCTATAGTAGGGGGGATTATCAACAAAAAAGGGCCTAATCGTTATGTGGTGGATAGAAGCACCAAAATTGGTACTGACACTCTTTATGATGTATCTCATCATTTGAGAAAGGGTGCCCAAAATGTCTGGTTCATTTAGGTCATTTTTTAAGGGAAAATCCAAGATGGCCGACTAAAATGACCCAAGGATAATAAAACATTACATAGTTGGGCATCATGGTTCATTCTGCTACTTTATTATTTTACATTTAATATATATTAGCCTGGGAAAATCCAGACCCTGGTAATCTAGAAAGATTAAGGGTCTGGCTGTGAACAATGTAATGGCCCAACTCGAGGGGCGGCACCAAGCATGCATTTGAAAATCTCACTGCACGCAATTGGATAACACTAGACCAATGTTTACTCTGAATGATTCCGGAGTTCGACGCAATTGGATAACACTACGACCAATGTTTACTGACCTCCAACATTGCAGCGCTGTTGTCATCAGTTTAGCTCGCCTCTGGCCCGCATATATCAGATACACCGATATGATTGGTTCCCCGGGATGCAAGGGGTAAAAGTAACGTGCATCATTGCTCATTGCCAGAGTGTCTCGCAGAGACAATTCCATTGTGCTCTCGCGAGAACTCTGGATTTCCAGGGTAAATATATATATAGATGGTTAACAAATAATATGTGCAAGATAGCCCATGAAAATAATCTTACATGCCTTTTATACAGCTTTAAAGGGGGGGAAACAGGCTTAAAATGGTCAGAATGACATGACTCCCCAAATGAATCCTCATCTGAGAAGTTAATTATTTATGTATGCATAACATAAATATTTTATATTTCAACTTTTGGAAGAATCACTTAATAATTTTCAAAAGACAGTTTATTGCAAAAATGTCCACATGAGCAGAGATCAAGCCCTAATTAGGGACATAACTCATTGTCCAAATGTTATTAGCCAATGTAGAACTGTCAGGTGGGATTATTATGCCTGATGAGACAGTATGGCTTTATGTTTATTTTTCTTGGTTGGCATGTTCACAATGTGATTATATGACACAAATGTAATAGAGTGTGAGCACGGCAAAGATTGTGGTGGCGATGTGCAGTGTTTTCTTGATTGCAATTCAGCATGTGTGTTTGTTTACAAGTTGCACTAAAAGACTACTGCGGACATTAGCGACAGCTCCAGGTGTCCCCCATCAACTTATCAGCCATCACGCCTCCCAATCAGCCTAAACACTATTGCTGGACTTATTTAAGAGACTGAAATACTAACGGCTCCTACACACAGCTGCGTTCCGTCAACGCATGCCAGTGGGTGTTCCCGACGGTAGCTATGCAAATGACTTGAAGTATAACCGTACTTTGATTGGTTGGTGCCGTCCATCGATTGGCTTGATTGGCCGGTGCCGTCTGTCGGTGCAGCAACAGCTGAACTTCTCAACGTGAGCGACGGGAGAAACGCGACGCAACGGACCCACAATGCAGTTTGGCAACGGATGACGTAAGCCCATGTAAAGTGAATGGGATGCGTCTCCAGCACTCCGATCCGGACGATGATGATCGTCACATTGCTGAGGTCTTCCTATTTACGTTTACAGCGTGAGCTCGCGGCCTGCTGGAGTCTATTCATCCGTCCACTGAACTACTCAACGAGGGGTTGTGACTAGGAGCACACTACCTATTCCCGAGCAAGGGCGCAAGAGGCACGGGGGACGTGGGGGATATGTCCCCCGCAGTGCTGAAGAGACGGCCGTCGTCCCCCTCATTTTTGATAAGGAAAAAAAGCCTTATAGGTAGGCCTACGCTAAATAAATAATAACCTATAGGGTTTGCGCTAACTAAAACTCGGGGATTCCCACCGTCTACGTCATTGGCCACGCCTACTTGGGGAAACCCTTACTCCGTTGCACCGGGAGCCGTGGCCTACAGTCTTTTAAAGGGACATTAAAGGGATACTTGGACATTAGGGGGGAATTCAAATTGCTGAGCTTAATTTTGTACTGCATTCTTGAATAATATATGTGCATTTTGTACTACAGTAACGGTAGCCAGCTAGTATTTAGCTGTGCAGTACTGTATGTACATTGAGTAAACCTCCCTCACAATACCTTGACGTACCAGTGAGAGAACTAGCAGCCTGGGCCTTTTAGCTCAATTACTAGCACGCTTGCCTCCCGATCTGAGGTGCTAGAGAGCATATACATTCAGCCAGCTCAAAGCGCAAAAATCTGCTCTGTCTTCCAGAGAAGTATACACTACAATTCCAGCTGTTACTTGTCAACCAAAGGCCATCTCAGTGCCAAAAGTTAACCAAACCAATACCTGTGGTGAACTTAGCATGGGCAATAACAGAGGAGGAAAGTGGGCTGAGCATGCAATCAAACTGATGCTTCACTTCAGCCAGAACATTCTGACCCACCTGCTACTCACTCCTTCCTCTCTTTCATGAAACAGCTGCCAGCTTTGCCATGGTCAGACATGGCATGAATGTTGTAAAACAATTGACAGAGCACCTAAACCCCGGCCAAGTCCCAGTTATGGCATTTGACCAACCACTATATACATTTACAAAAGTGGTTCAGTGGAGTGATCCAGACTATTATGGAGAGAGAAGGTTTGTGATGCTTGGTGGGTTACACATAGAGATGGCTCTATGGAAAACAATCAGAGAACTTTCAAGAAGTAGCTGAACAACTGCACTATGTGATGCTGGGGTGGCTCTACTCCATCCCCCACTCTTGAAACTTTTGTGTATGCTTGTTTGGCATGCTGTGTGTGTGTGTGCAGGCCGCACAGAAAGTAGCCTACTGGCGCTGCAAAGGTGAATAGATTTGTAGCACTAGCCAAAAAATGTGTAGCATTGTTATAAAACCTTTAAAATCTCTAAACAATCTACACAAGTAGGGCAGTTCATCACAGTTCATCCATTGCAACTGGACTGATGAAAGGTCATGCACACCTGTAGGCTACATGTAGGTTACATTGTATTTGGCGAAAGCAGAAGGTATCAGCATAATGTTCTATTTTTATTTATTTATTTATTTATTTATTAATAAACAAAACAATCCCTGTCAGTTCCATGCAGTTTTCAACAGCTATCAAGAAGAGAGTTCATGCCATGGGTTTTTGTGAATGTTTCTTCTTCTACATATGCAAGATTTTAGTCATCTTTAGTTCATATGATATTCAACTTTATTGTCAATGCACAAATTAAGTAACCTGACCCTCGCCAGATGAATTTCGTTCCCCTTAGCTCCGCCTAGCTTCACTCACATCCATCTGGGACCTCTTCCATTGAGAGTGATTTCTGCAACCGAGTTTATGGTTCAGCCAATCAGGACGCAGGGCGGGAGTTTCATAGATGTGACGTAGTGGAGAAGCGACAGTGAGACTGTTATCAGCGTCACGGGTTGGCTTCGATGTGAGTGGTTGAAGTAGCATGTCAATAGATGACGGACAAGTGGCTTATTCAATCATATGCAAGCATTTTTTGATTAGGCCCAGCCTTCTGAAACACCATTCCGATGGATCGGTTCCAGATGGATGAGTGGAGCTAGGCAGAGCGAAATTCATCTGGCTAGGGTCAGGTTACAAATTAAGTACCAGTAGTCTAAAACGAAATGCAGTTTTACATCTAACCAGTGGTGCAACTGACATGTCCAAAAGGACCTTCATGAAATGCGTCGTTAGACTGTTTTACATACACATTTTAACGGGTCAAGTTGAAGAGCTGTTGTCCGTTATTGTTCGCTGCAAATAGGCTAATTCATGTTCCCTTGCATTTTGCAACTGTGAGGTCCATGGTTAGTCTGGCTTTCACCAGACCAAGCTCAATCTTTTAAGAAACTGAAAAAGAAAAGGCCAGCAGATCAGGCTGGGTTCACCCAGCCTAGACTATGGTAGGCGCCCGATATATATTGTTTAATTTTGCGATTGAGATATCCACGCTCTGGCGTCCCCTCTGCGACGTGTTCGCCTCCCAGTTTCAGAGCTATTCTAAATGCAAAAATGCATAAAGGGAGTTATGACAAAACCGTGACTGTTAACAAACTAGATCCTAATAAAAAAGCTGTTAGCTTTCCTAAGCTACATAAGGTATAAGCTAGGCCTATTACACAACATAAATTGTCACTAGGCTATGCTGGTGACCCAAATAAAATCTCCTTTGGGAACCAATGGCTTACAGTATCAAGTGGACTTCAGCTGCCACCTCGTGGCAAAAAGTTGTAATACATTTCATGCAGCTGCGAGAATCACAGAAAGTGCGAATGAAGTGGCCACTTCTAAATGGGACCCACTGTACAGTAGCTGAAGGTCTGTGGCTAAAGCCCCCATAAAGAAAGTGTTATCATTGTTTGGATACTTCACACACACATGCTTTTTAATCACTACTACCAAGCTGGTATCAAAGCACATCGATTCCTTAAAAACAAATTATTTCTTGAGTATATTACATACCATCAATGGGATATACTGTACATACCATTGTAATCAGAAGGATCAGTTCTATCAAATGGTGTAAAATACCTATGGTAATGTTGATATAGTAATCAGTCTTTGAAAATCCTCTCCAGATGTATACCGAAATTCGTTAAAATTTCATTCACATAAAAAATCATTTTCATCATATTTCTATACAAGATAGAGAAAAATATAGTGTATGACATGTTCAGCAAGTTGTGGGCTATTTAACAAAAAAGACTGAATTGGAATATCATTAACCTTTCAAAAGTTATGATAAATTTAGTGATCAGTGTAAAAAAATGCAGGAAACGGGATTTAGAATGTTGAAAGAATTCACATTCTCTTTCTCACCAAAAACATAAAAGTATGCATAAAAACTAATAATGAAGTCAGTCAAATTAGATTTATTTAGTCCATAAGAATAAACCATTTATTTGTATATAAGCAAATGCTACAGTCAATAATAATGATATATAAAAAAAAACATGTACCTTACCAGTAATACAGGAAGTAAGTATACTGTATAGTTATTGAAGATCTTTTCGAATAGAGACATAAAATACATTTGATTCAACAAAAATAACTTCCTTATATAAATCAGTATAATATGAAAATGAATTATTGTATAATAATGTATTATTACTTATGAAAAGCTAGGAATACAATCAACTTCAACATCACTCAAAAATCAATGTGTTCTAAACATTTGAAAGTGGATTACATAGAACAAGGCTGTTGAGAATAAACACATTTACACACAAACTCACACACACACACACACACACACACACACAAAGAGGAGGATAGGGAAAGGTGGGGTGGGGATCCTGAAGGTTGAACACAGAAGACCTGTGACTCATAACGAAACGCATCCCCTCCTGTAGAATGCCAAATCTGACAGCAATTTTGTTTACCAAAAAAACGAAGTCACCTACCGCTAAACTCCGGGCCATACAACTACTAGTGTTATTATGTATTATTTTTTATAACAAAGCCAACCATTTTTCTTTGGCTCCTGCTGTACAGGAATATGTACTTGATGAAAAGACGACAGATTAAAAGTTGGAGCAGCTGAAGGCGAGGCTGAAATTTTGACGGAAATGCCTGCCAGTTGTTGTGAAGTCTTTCTGGCTGTAACTACCAAACCTAGTAATTGCATATCTTTCTTTCACAAGCGTCTTACACCATATTTTAAGCAAATACAATACCGGACTCGAGTCTGAGACCGGACTCGAGTACTACATCACTGACTAGAAAACAAACTTACTTACAGGTTATATACTAACAGGTTTTTAAATGAAATTGTCAAATGAAAAAAACTGACATCAAAAGCAAACGAGAGTACTGCAAGCAGTTCAGAGTAATGCAGCTAGCTAAAGTTACATGACGATGCACTTAGCCCCCGCTATGCCATAATGTTGACGTTGATGAGAAAGCATATTTCTGTCAAATAACATGATTTTAGGACTACAAATTAAGATTAACCATAACTACAACCAATGTAAAAACATATATTACCTCAGTTTATCCAGCTGTGTGGTTTCCAGTCGAGGTAAACTCCAACGAAGTGCAGGTGGCATCTGGCTGTCCATATCAATATATACGACTGAAGTGAAAAGTTTTTTTCCACGACTGATCTTCAAGTATCCAAAACATTTCATACCATAAATCCCTTTAACCAATCATATCAAATTGAAGCTTATGTTGTCAGCATTACGGGGAAGATTTCAGAAATAAAATCAGTCATTGGACAGCTGAGATATTAAATAATTGGTCATTGTTAAAATTTTAACGAAATTAGAACGGTCGGGCTTGTAAGGGTTAAAAGTTGTTGACAGACTGAAAGTTTAATGAATGTCGATATTCAAATAGTTTAATGGCTGTGTATAGGTAGATATTTGATGATAATTGAAAGTTGGAATGGATCTAATGTTTGCTAGCAGTTATGCTAAAAAAATAACTATGCTAACATTGTTAACTATGCTAACCATGCTACTTAGCTAACTAAGCTAATGTTTTCTAGCAGTTTTCTTGAAAATGTTAATGCTAACTATGCTAACCATGCTACTTAGCTAACTTAACTAATGTTTTCTAGCAGTTTTGCTAAAAATGTGAACTATGCTAACAATGTTAATTATGATAACCATGCTACTTAGTTAACTTAGCTAATGTTTTTAGCAGTTGTGCTAAAAATGTTAACAATTCTAACTATGCTAACCATGCTAACTAGCTACAGTGGGTAGGAGTCATAGTTGATGACAAGTGACAGTTACAATGGCTGAACAGTTAAAAAGTTCAGTAGTTTAAAGGGTTACATTGTTTAACAGTGAATTATTGTAGTGACGACTTTTATTTTGAAACAGTTTTTGGCAGAGGAAACAGTTGAACAGGATGTGTAGTCAAGAGAGCCAGTTTGTATGGTTAAAGCCTGGCAGTTGCTGCAGGTGGCCTGGCCACCTGGCATAGGATTCTAATTGCTTAATGGCCGTATTGTGATGTCACAATCGGCAATGTTAAGTCTATGGAGATTTTTAAAAAGTTTTTCTTTAATAGTTTAAAAAATATGAAAGTTTCAAAGTTGAAAAGACATAGCAACCTGGTCCGTTTGAAGACCTACGTTACAAAGTTTGAATGAAGTTTCTACTGTAAGTTAAACTGTTCAAGAGAAATTGCATACGGAAAAAGACAAAAGAAAATGACAATCCCTATATGACCGCTTTGCTAGCTACACTAGCAGCCAGGGTCGGACTGGGAACAAAATTCGGCCCTGCTGGGAACAGGCAGGGATGGGCAAAAATACATCAGGATGTATTTTCAAAATAAAATACCTAGTACCCTTATTTTTAATGTAACAAAATAAACTACAAAATACAGTAACCATATTATGTATCAAAATAAAATACTGTATTTTTGTATTTAGAAAATACTCAAAATAAGTTTTTCAAGGAAGTATGGAAGCACTGCAAAAACTTTTAAGCACTTTTATCCCAAACATTTAGCCTATTAAAACTATATGTTAGTAAAAAACAATGTATTCTTTCCTAGCGTTCATGGGCTTCGGAAAAACCTTTTTCCCAGTGAAAACATCATCATTCCGCGTCATTCACGTCACGTAATGTGTGAGTCAGAGGTCGGAAACTGGGGCTAGATTTTGCTAACCGAGAGTTGCCCAGTTAGGGGCTCGTCATCACTTTTGTCGTCACGTTGTAGTTCGTTTGTAGTCCATGTGGCCTTTCATGTCCAAAAGTTTTAATGTGAACTTGGGAATTTGCCGTTTTTGTCACTTGAAAGCTGCATATCTTTCTTTCACAAGCGTCTTACACCATATTTTAAGCAAATACAGTTGTTTATTTAGGATTAGTGAGTGTATGTTTTAACCTTTGTTGTGGCATCCGTGTTTGTCACACATTCCGACGGCAAAGCACATGAACACTTGCTGTGGGAAAGACAAAGTAGCCATGGGGACAGTCCTTGTCATTCCAAAGTGCCCTGAATGCACCATTTCACACAAACATAGGGGTATTTGTGGCCGTTTAACAGCGTTTTTGGGAGGTAACAAGGTAGGCTACGTCATGCTTTTTGAGGTGCAAACAAACGCTGCATTGCCATTGAGATCACATAGTAAGGAGCTGGCTCAAGGGCTATAAAAGTATTTTCTCATGTTTAGTTGTAAAATGAAGGCACAGTTTTTATAGCCATACATGCATGTTCACTTCTGGCTCCTTGGCTATCAATTTGGTAACGATAACGGGCTATTTGACATCTTTAGAACACTAAATATATCGGAGGCGTCAAATGTTGAGTTCTTCCAGTCTACATTTTTTGACGTTAATCACTCCTATGATGTATTGCTATTGTCTATCCAAAGTAAAATGCCTGTGTTAAAGTTAACTGATGGTTAAATAACCAAAAATCTGATTGTTAGCACCTCCAAGTGGTGTGTGACGTAGGTCTGTGACCAGTGTTGGGAGTAATGCATTAAAAAAGTAATGTAATTACAGTAATGCATTGCTTTTTGCTGTAATGCAGTAATGTAAGGCATTACCAATACAATTTCAGTAATATTTTACTCAGTACAATTCTCAGTAACAGAAGTTACTTTGCTTTTTAATCCAAAATTGAGAAATGCTCAATTGGCACCAGAGAAGATTATCCAAGAATTAAAAAAAAGTCATCTATGCTGGTCCTGGAATTTGATTGCCTTGTTTAGATGACTGTAGAAAGGGAATTTGAGTTATCTCTGCCATTCATGCAACAGATCTAACATGGTTAGGCTATACTTCTCATTTCAAGCAGTGAGAATAACTAAAATGTTGCTTTTACAGACAAAGATCATAGCCCTTATTCTCAAACTTTTTGCATTAAGTCTACACCACTGTAAGTGAAAGGAAAGGCAACCAGCAATGATGAGAACCATTTAAAGTCAACATACAATTTCACTATGGCTATATTTTACTATATTAAGTTGTGAGTGACCTTTGGCCTTTGGGGCCTACATTGTCCCATGAGCCATAACTGCAACCATTATATTGTTCTTTTGTTAGCCTTAAGCCTAGCGCAGTCATTTTGCCATACCACATCACCTCCTGCCGTGTAATGAGCTGCATTGAACACATGAAGATCTATTGAGAACACCAAATCCATATTTCCTGTTATTTTGGTGAAAGTAATGTAAACGTAGTGTAATGCCTTACAATTCAAAGACAGTAATATTGTAATGTAACAAATTACTTTGAGATGACAGTAACAAGTAATAAATAATGCATTACGCTTTTGAAGTAACTTGCCCAACACTGTCTGTGACGAGAGTTTGTGTAAAAATACAATTCTGTGGAAACACACTTTAGGTCAATATCACACCGGAATTCTCCTTTAATGTCCACTGAATTATTTAATTGTGCTTTTGACATTAATAGTACAGCGGTTAAGGCCAGATTTTTACCTGAATCGTTCAGTTTTTGCAGAAAGCACGAAACTTGGTACAGGTATAGGACTACCCCTAGTGATCAAAAATTGAAATGGACCCCAACACATAGCGCCCCCTAGTGGCCCCTATCTTGACTTCAAATATGGCCACCAAAATATGCCCTTTTTTTCTACATTTATAATGCTATGCTGCTTTTAATACATAATATGACGTGTCTATAGCCCTCTTTCAGCATTATGAAATACATAATGAGACAATCATGCATAATTAAACCGGGGTGCATTTAGGCTATGTGTGAAGTTTCGACTGTGTGACTAAACCCTGCACTTGGCTGGGCTCAATCCTTCTAATTTGCCCCCTAGAGGCTGGCATGCTAGCAAGGAGGCTAAAACCCATGAATGCTAGCGTCTGTCAAGTCTCTTAAACAAGGATACAAGGAAGTTTATTGTCACATGCATATAGTTACTGGAAGGAAGAAATGCAGTGAAATTATGTCTGGTGTCAGCCTATTTGTGCAAAGTGGGGGGGTAAAAAGTGCAGTAGAAGAGGGGTTTAGTAGATTAAGTGGCAAGGGCTGCATAAGAAAGGTGGGGGAGGATTTGAATTGGGGGGCACCAACAAGGAGCACCCAAGAGTAACAGGGGCAAGGAAAAACTCCCTTACCAAGGAAGAAACCTTGGGCAGATCCACGGCTCAAGGGGCTAACCCAACTGCCAGGGGTCTTGGTGTGTGTGTTGGGGGGATGACAAGGGAGATGGGATAGTGTGCTGTGTATGTGGGGAGAGGGCAGTGTGCAATATGTGTGTTGGAGAAGCGTCCTCATGAGACAACGTGCTGTGTATTGGGGGGGTGCTGTAAGTATGTTGGGGATGTGTGTTGGAGAAGCTTCCTGATGAAATAACGTGCTGTGTATGTAGGGGAGAGGGGGGGGGGCAGTGTACTGCAAGTATGGTGAAGGGACTTACTATTGCAAGCAGATTACTGTATGTATGATGTATGTGAGTGATGAAGATGTGTGTGTGGGCGGGAGGGGAGTGTAGCAGTGACTGTGTGTGTGTGTGTGTGTGGGTAGGTGGGGGCAGTGTGCTGTAAGTATGTAGAGGATGTGTGTTGAAGAAGATCCTGAAGACAATGTGCTGTGTATGTAGGGAGGGGGGGGGCAGTGTGCAGCAAGTAGAGGAGGCTTACTGTAGCAAGCAGTGTGCTGTATGTATGTGAGGTGAAGACAGTGATGATGTAAGTGTGTGTGTTTTTTGTGTGTGTGTTGGGGATAGGGGTGGGGGCAGAAAGGCTAGGCAATCAAGGACATGGGTAGATGGAGGAGAAATCAAAAATAATACATAAAAAGTTCTATGGAGATGTGCAAAAGTTGGAGAAAGTCAGATATGTGTGTGTGTGTGTGTGTGTGTTTTGATGTGTGATGAAATAAGAAAATAAATAAAAGGTCTGTAGCATAGGGTGAGGGATGTAAAAGTGCTAAAAGTCTTGTAGGTGTGTATGTGGGGGGGGGGGTCAGTGCTGAGGAGGAATGAGTGCAAAGTCAGTATAGTGTGAGTTCAGAGTTGGGAAATGTTTGAGAGTGCTGAGGAGTGAATGTGTGCAAAGTCAGTATAGTGTGAGTTCAGAGTTCGGATGGCCTGGGGATAAAAACTTCTCCTGAGTCTCTCAGTTCTGGCTTTGTGACTACATAGGGGTCTTCTTGATTTCAGCGGTAGGGATAATCCATTGTTAGGATGAGAAGAGTCCTTCAGAATCTTTTGGGCTCTTAGGAGTACTCTTCTGGAATAGATATCTTGTAGAGCAGGGAGTTGAGTTCTTATAGTACGTTCAGCTGAGCGCACTACTCTCTGCAGAGTACTACAATCTCTAACTGTGGAGTTCCCATACCAGGTGATGATGCTACCAGTTAGAACACTCTCAACCGCTGACGTGTAGAAGGCCTTCATGATGGATGTAGAAACTTTGAATTTCCTTAGCTGACGAAGGAAGTAGAGTCGTTGTCTGGACTTCTTCAGAACATATTGAGTGTTAACAGTCCATGTTAGGTCTTCAGTAATGTGGACACCAAGGTATTTAAAACAGGTCTCTCTACAGGTTGCCCGCTGATCATTAGTGGGGTGTAACTGTAGTTCTGCTGCTGCCTTCTGTAATTCACTACCATAAAGAAACATATGCTGCCATTTGGGAAATTAGCTATTTTGTCTTCTATCCTAGAGTTAGATAAACTAGATGTACCGCATAGCGGTACAAAATATGACCGCCGCTCAGTCCTGTACATCCGTTCCGTGAAAATAAATCACACTTCAATTTGTCTCCATATTTTACTCCATCCCCCACTCTTGAAACTTTTGTGTATGCTTGTTTGGCATGCCTGAGTGTGTGTGTGCGGCTGCACAGAAAGTACCCTACTGGTGCTGAAAAGGTGAATAGATTGTAGAATAGCCAAAGAAGATGTAGAATTGTTATAAAACCTTTAAAATCTCTAAACAATCACAAGTAGGGCAGTTCATCACAGTTCATCCATTGCAACTGGATTGATGAAAGGTCACTTACACCTGTAGGCTACATTGTATTTGGGAAAAGCAAAAGGTATCAGCATAATGTTATTTATTTATTTATTTTTTATGTATTTATAAACAAAAACATCTCTGTCAGTTCCATGCCGTTTTCAACAGCTATCAAAAACAAAGGTCATTTTTTGGATGGATGGATTTTTTTGTGAATGTTTCTTCTTCTACATAAGATTTTAGTCATCTTTAGTTCATGTAATACTTTATTGTCAATGCACAAATTAAGTAACAGTAGTCTGAAACGTTATTGTTAATGCACAAATTAAGTAACAGTAGCCTAGTCTGAAACGAAGTGCTGTTTTACATCTAACCAGTGGTGCAAATAACTGACATGTCCAAATGGGCCTTGATGAAATGCGTAAGCTAGACTGTTCATACACATTTTAACGGGCCCAACGTTGAAGAGCTTTTTGTCCGTTATTGTTAGTGCAAATATAGGCTGATTCATGTTCCCTTGCATTGTTTAACTGAGGTCCATGGCTAGTCTGGCTTTCATCAGACCAAGCTCAATCTTTTAAGAAATCAAAAAAAAAATAAATAGCGGGCAGATCAGGCTGGGTTCACCCAGCCTAGTCCATAGGCACCCGATATTGTTTAATTTTCGATTGAGATATACACGCTCTGGCTATTCTAAATGCAAAAATGCATCAGGGAGTTATGACAAAACGGTAACTAACAAACTAGATCCTAATAGAAAGTTGTTAGCTTCCCTAAGCTACAGGTAGGATTATAAGGTAGGCCTATTGACAACATAAATTGTCAATAGGCTATGCTAGCGACACAAATAAAATCTCCTTTGGAAACCAATGGCTTCATGCTTACAGTATCAAGCGGACTTAAACTGTCATATCGTTGGCGAAAAGTTGTAATAACATTCACGCAGCTCCATGAGTCAATGAAAGCGCCAAATGAAGTAGCCACTTCTAAATGGGACCTACTACACAGTAGCTTAAGGTGTTTTGCTAAAACAGCCATAATGAAATGAAGGTGTCATTGTTTGGATACTTCACACACACGTGCTTTTTAATTTCACAGACTACAACTACCAAGCTGTAATCAAAGCACATCGATTCCCCTCTCACACCCTGCACGCACTTAAAACAAAATAAACAGGCGTCTCAGTCTCACGCATGTATATAGGCAAAACTGCATCAGACCCGGTTAAGCGTTGGTAAATCTTCCATTGCACAGAATGATTTTGTAGCACGTGCAATAAATGACAGTCGAAAGATACAAACAGTGCTGCTATACATTTGCTTGGTATAACCGCATTTATAGTTTTCTACAAATGCAATAAATCAAATGCCTCCATCACTCAACCAACAGCTAACGGTAACATTACCTAGGTCCTTATTGATATTACAAGATTAACGTTACCTGCAGTAAAACCAAGCATGTCCGATAAACATCCTCAGATTTATTTCGGCTTCAAGAAGAAATGGGAATTACACTTCATGTGAACATCGTCCTATCCTTATTAGATGTTAAGCTGCGGTAAATTACAGTCCTTGTATGAAGCGTCCATTGTTTTTTCCAACCCCTTTAACTTCCAACAAAATTACGTCTCACTGCAACGATGCGCCATCTAGTGGACAAACGACTACTTCTAAATACTGAAAATGCAGCCATGATGATGATGATGAATATTTATTTTGGCTTTCTTTTAATCCTACTGATTTTCATTTTTTTTGCGGGGAATCACAAATGAGTGATTATGAGCCAGGTTTATGTGGGCCCTTGAGACCAACATACCATAAAAGATTCACAGAGAACTGTGTCTGCCCTACACTCCTTTCGGGGGTCCAGTCCAGCGGGGGGCTGCAGATGAAAACGAAAAATGACGGTTCCATGCTATCCATATGGGGGTACATGCTCACCAAGTTTTGTGTACCCGGTCTTTCAGTGTCCCGAATCCTTGTTGGTGTATGCGTCACTAAATGTACACATAAATTATTTTATTGTAAGGCCCCCATGAACGAAAGTACACAAAACTTGGCATGCATTCAGAGGGTGTCATAATGATCCTACACTTTTAATTTTGTGCAGTTTTGACCTTGTCAGCCAGAGATATTGAGATGAAAACACCTAATTTTATGCTTTTTAATTTTTAACTAGGTGGCGCTATACATGAAATAAGTGGTAATGGGATGGGTTGACATGCCCCTTAAGACCAACATACAAAAAAAGGTGGACCTCCTAGGCCCTACGGTTCTCGAGATATTCACAGAAAACTGTCTCCGGCCACCTACAGGCCAGTTGGTGTATAGTAACATAAATTAATTTATTGTGTGGCCCCCCATGAACGGAATTCCACAAAACTTGGCGTGCATACAGAGGGTGTCATAATGATCCTACACTTCCAATTTTGTGCAGTTTTGACTATGTTAGGTCACAGATACCTTCAATTACACCACCTCATTTTTACTTTTTTGTGTTTAACTAGGTGGCGCTATACATGAAATGAGTGGTTATGGAATGCGTTGACATGGCCCCTTGAGATCAACATACAAAAAAATAATGGTCCTCCTAAACCTTACGGTTCTCGAGATATTCACAGAAAACTGTGTCTGCCCTACCCTCCTTTCGGGGGGTGCAGTCCAGCGTGGGGGCTACAGATCAAAACGAAAAACGATGGTTCCATGCTATCCATATGGGGTTACATGCCCACCAAGTTTTGTCTACCCCGGTCTTTCAGTGTCCCGGGAATCATTGACGGAAATTTGAAAAAAAAAAAAAAAAAAAAAAAAAAAAAAAAAATCTGACTAAACCTATATGACCGCCGCTTAAGTGCGCACTCATAATTAGTACATACACCCAGTCATAGTTAGATAAATTAGTACATAACCCAGTCCAACACATCCTACTGTTACTCCTAATTCAATTGAGGCGGGTGGGGCCAATTAGCATATGCTAAGTTTCTTTTAAGGCTTATAGTGATTGTTTGAAAAGGTCCATTTTGTTTTATTGTAGTTTAACATTTTGCATCCCATAAACTGATTATGCCTGTCAATGAAGCTAATTTAAATACGTAACACCTTATGAGTTTAGCTCCCTCCTGACACATTAGGGCTTGTGCTAGTCAGTGAACCAGCACTTTTAGGACACTGGCTAGTGTGTTCAGCGCCCAGTCCTTGGGTGTGCTTTGTGGTGGAAACACCAAAAGCTCAAGACAGGTAAAGTTCAGTATCGTCCGCATAGCAGTGATAATCAAATTCATGGGAGTGAATGGTCTCACCCAAGGAAGTGAGTAAATAGAGAAAAGTAGGGGCCCTAATACTGATCCCTGAGGCCCACCTGTGGTGAGGTCATGTGCCCTTTAAGGTAGGATTAGTGTAGAAAGGAGAATGTCATGGGTAACAGTATCGAAGGCTGCAGATAAGTATAGTAGAATGAATACTAATGACTTAGCAACTTAGATGAGGACTTAGCTATATATAGTAAGTCCAAGACTTGCTTGAAGACCACTTTCTCCAAAAACTTTGACAAGAAAAGAAGAAGGGAGATAGGTCTGTAAAAACAGGAATGGTTTTAGAGGTGGTGGCAAATGATACATTTTCCATCTTTATCCTCCTTGACTGAATTTTCACTAGTGTCACTACTGGTAGCATAAGCCAGTACCTGGAGCCTACAAACGTTGCACAGGTAGTCTAACTCCTCCAGAATGGCACACCAATACATTCCATTGCCAGAAGGATTGCTGTGTCACCCAGCGCAGTATCAAGAGCATGTAGAAGATTCCAGGAAACAGTTGCTCTAGGAGAGCTGGGCAGGATGGTAGAGGGTCCTTAACCCAGCAGCAGGACCAGTATCTGCTCCTTTGTGCAACAACAAACAGTAAGAGCCCTGCCAGAGCCCTACAAAATTACCTCCTCCAGGCCGCTGGTGTGACTGTCTCTGACCACACTGTCAGACTTCATGAAGGTGGCCTGAGGGCCCGATGGCCTCTGGAAGGATGCTCACTGCCCAGCACCGTGCAGCTCAATTGGCATTTGCCATAGAATACAACATTGGCAGGTTCGCCATTGACGCCCTGTGCTTTTCACAAATGAGACCAGGCTCACCCTGAGCATGTGACATCTAAAGATGTCTCTGAAAATGTAATGCTGCCTGCAACATCATTCAGCATGACCAGTGATGGTCTGGGGAGGGATATCCTTGGATTGATCATTTTCATTCCCAAATAACAAAGTGGCATCCTTTTGTTCCTAACATTTTACCCAGTCCATATCAGTTTGAATCCTACCTCACAGGTTGTTTAACGTATCATGGCTTGGACAGCTGTCCGCACCTCACCATCCCACCACAGGGGTCCCCCAGGGCTCAGTACTGGGCCCCCTTCTCTATGCTATCCACACCACTTCTTTGGGACAGATTATCTATTCGCACAGCTTCTCATTCCACTGCTATGCAGATAACACACACAGCTTTATCTGTTCTTTCCACCTGATGACCCCTTTCAGCATGGACCTCGGGTTGCCTCCCAGACATATCTACATGGATGAAGGCACACCACCGCCAGCTAAACCTCTCAAAAACCAAACTGCTGGCTGACTGCCCAGCTAAACCTACTGCTCCCACCTACTCGAATGCCCTCATACAGGCATATGCTACCCCCCGACCGTTGCGCTCTTCAGACAAACTTCGTCTAGCTCTGCCACCGGTACGCTCAGGTCAATCCAAACTTTTCATCTGTTGTTCCTCATTGGTAGAACGCGATACCAGTTCTACTACAACTAGAGCAGGGACATCCCTCTCCATCTTCAAAAAACTCCTGAAGACCCAGCTCTTCAGAGAATATCTCCTCTCGTAGCACTACTTACAACTAGCTAATTTTAGCACTTACCACCTGACTTGACTGTATAAAAACAGCACTCACTGGTGCACTTTTCCCTATTGTACTCTACCTTTTTGAATTGTTTTAAATTGTTCTAGAATTGTTGAGAGAATTGTTTTAAAAGCGTTAAACTGTTTCCCAGGTTGTAAGTCGCTTTGGCTAAAAATACGTCAGCCAAATGTAATCTAATGTAGATATCCAGCATGATGTTTTTAGTTTTTGAATGATATTTCTATCATGAATAACAATAGAGATGGTCTATATTTTCACATTTGGTATCCACCATATTGGATTTCAAAATGGCCAACATTAAAGGGGTCAGGATTTTGGACATAGACCTCATTTCCAAGTAAGCAAGTGTGATATTTATCAGTGGAGACCGTTTTCAACACGTTTCATCCAGTCGTTCTAATTGCAGAGTTAAGCAGGTGCTAGGCTAAGCGCAAGTCAACGGTATGTGCTAGCCTGCCACTAAAACAGTCTTACCTACTCCAAAAGGACACTCGAGGCAAATTCCAGACAATCGATGTAAATGTCTGTGTTGATAGAATAGTGTAAGAAATACAACTACCCTCGCATCGCGTTGCAATAGTTATACTTTGTTCCCTGAAGTTGGTAGTAGTCATTTTGCATCTCAGCGGCGGACTGATATTACCAAGGCTACTACTAGGTATCCCCATTGGAGTGTGTTTTACTGTTTACTTTTTGGCGCAGTACTACTAACTGGAGCAAGTATAATTCCGCCGCTGCTAAGACACTAGTCCCTCAAAATGTAATGCGATCGTTGAAATGCAAGGATAGAATAATGTTAGAAATAAAACTATCAATACAGACATTTACATCGATAGTCTGGCGTTATAATTTATTTGCCTTGGGTGTACTTTGGAGTGGGTAAGAATGTTTTTAGTGGCAGGCTAGCACATACCGTTGACTTGCGCTAGCCTAGCACCTGCGAACTCTGCAATTAGAAGGACTGGATGAAACGTGTTGAAAACGGTCTCCACTGATAAATATCACACTTGCTTACTTGGAAATGAGGTCCTATGTCCAAACTCCTGAACCACCCCTTTAAGTTTGTTTGGAAATCATGTCAATAGCTTCCTTGATCCTAAAAATTAAGTGTTAGAACTTAAAAGACTTTTTTTATCTTGTTTAATTTTGAAGTTGTATCAACAATTCTATTAAGAATGGTAGCCATATTTGAATTCAAGATGGCGGCCACTAGGGGGCGCTATGTGTTGGGGTCCATTTCAATTTTTGATCACTAGGGGTATAGACAGGTCATCTGCTGGAAACATTAGACCTAGTTTTTGGTCAAAGTTTTCTCTATGGATTCCTGGTCAGAACCCCTATTGGAACAGATTAAAACTTGGGGCATGTTGAATTTTGTCCAAAAATCCAATATGGCCGCCGTATTCCAAAATGGCACATTTTTACATACTTTTTGCTATGCTATGGGTACCTTAACTTAAACAGATTAAAATATATGGCATTTAGACATTTTCCAAAACTCAATATGAATTCAATAATATCCCCAAAATGGCGAATTTTTGGGCCTACATTTTTGGCTAAGCTAGAGGTTTTTTCCCTATTAAAAACATTTTGACAAATGTTAATTGATATAAGAAACAAGATAGTTCCATAAAGGTGATGGAATTATAAAAAATCTATTTATCACTCGACTAGATATATTGTTACTATTATTATATTATTAATAATAATAGTAATACTTAGAGCTGCTGAGAGAAAATTACGTAAATCCAGAGATGGAAATGATCTTAGTAACTACCAGTCTTTGCTATCACCTTTTCCATTCACTGTCATACACTTGCAAAAAAGACATTCAGAGCCAGATTGAGAGCGCAGCTGACAGTAGAAAACTTTTTTTAACTTTCAAGTCTCTTTTCAATCATCCACCAGTTATTCAGCTACTTCACTATCAGCAGATGACTTTGCAAAATGTTCACTTATAGTTGCTTAAATAAGTGCTCAGTTTGATGAGCCCATTAGGAGAGCTTTGCCCTATGAGTTGTTGGACTCTTTCTCTCCTCTTGATGAAGAAGAGGTTTCTCTACTGCTTCAGCGAAGTCATCCAACAACATGTTCCTTCTTTTAAAAAGGCAAGGCTAACAAAAAGTAAACTTCATACAATTGATGAAGAACTATAGACCGGTCTCCCTTCTTCCTTTTTTGTTGGCTTTGGAGGAAGTGTTCTTCAAGCAAGTCTATTACTTCCTGTATCAGAACAACCTGCTAGACCGTATGTAGTCTGGTTTCAAGAGTGGTCTTCTACTGAAATTGCTCTGTCTGTGACTGAAGCATTGAGAGTAGCTAATGTAACCTATGTTGTGTTTAACCTGCGTGGTTCAGCCCTGCACACGCCCGGACTCAAACCTGTAAAACAGTAGCACCTCAAATCAGGAGTCTTCTCAGTCATCAGTATTAATTCTACTAGACTTACCTGCAGCCTTTGATACTGTAAACCATGACATTCTCCTTTCTACACTGTCTGAACTGGGAATTTCTGGGAAAGATCTTGACTGGTTTGAATCCTACCTTAAAGGGCGTTCTTTCAGTGTGTCTTGTATCAAAGTATCATGACCTCACCACAGGTGTGCCTTAAGGATCAGTATTAGGGCACTATTTACACCACTTCCTTGGGTGAGACAATTTGCTCCCATGGATTTGACTATCACTGCTATGCGGACGACTTTACCTGTCTTTACCACCTGAGGTCTGTTTCCCATCAGATTTTTGCATGCCTCATATTTCAGTCTGGATGACAGACCGACACCTTCAACTTAATCTCTCAAAAACTGAGCTTTTGGTGTTTCCAGCTAAAACAGCTATTCCCCAACAGATTACCATCCAGCTTGACTCCTCTTCACTGACCCCAACTAGATCGGCACGTAACTTTGGCGTCATAATTGATGACCAACTTAATTTCTTTGAGCATGTAGCCTGAATTGCAAAATCATGGTTAGTCCTTTACAACATTAGGAAGATCAGATCTTATCTGATACAAGATTCCACACAACTTCTTGTGCAGGACATGGTTATCTCCAAACTAGACTATTGTATTTCACTGTTAGCTGGCCTGCCTGATTGTGTAGTAAGATCGTTGCTACACAAAGAGGACACATGTAACTCCTCTCCTAGTTACTCTACATTGGCTCCCTATAATAGACCTTGGCCTATAGGACACTTACTGGATCTGCTCACGACTATCTCAATTCTATGATCCAGCTCTACATCCCCAACCACTCACTGCGGTCATCTGATGAGCATCTGTTATGTCGACCAGCCATAAACGCTAGATAAAATTCTAGACTCTTTTCCTCAGTGGTTCCTCGTTGGTGGAATGAGTAGCCCAGTGCTCTCCGTTCCTGTGATTGTTTAGGCCCAGAAATTCCCCATTTTGGCGATATAATTGAATTTTTATTGCTCGCTCCTAATAGGCTCATCAAACTGAGCACTTACTCAAGCAACTTTCGATAGATAGATAGATAGATAGATAGATACTTTATTGATCCTCAAGGGGAAATTCAAGACTTTCAGTGAAAATATTGCAAAGTCATCTGCTGACAGTGAAGTAGCTGAATAACTGGTGGAGGATTAAGAAGAGACTTGAAAGTTGAAAAAAGTTTATTACTGTCAGCTGTGCTCTCAATCTTGCTCTGAATGTCTTTTTTGCAAGTGTAACAGTGAATGAAAAAGATGATAGCAAAGACTGGTAGTTACTAAGATCATTTCCATCTCTGGATTTACCTCATTTTCTCTCAGCAGCTCTAAGTATTACTATTATTAATATAAATATAACAGTGGTGATTTAACGGGGTCCGAGCAAAATGAACATGAGGTAGCATAGCTTTTTAGTTTACATATGCTTTGATTGTTTGGGCCCAATTGTTCAAAAAAACGTGATTGGATTTCGGTTATCGGATTTCAGTTACCGGATTTCGGCTATCGGATTTCAAATCTTGAAAATGGGTTGTTCAAAGGGAAACAAGGATCCTGAAATTGGATTAGATCACATAACCTATTCTTGGTTTTGATCTGGATAAAACCTTTGTGTTGTTCAAAACTTTTGAGTTGGATTGGAATAAATTTGATCCATAAAATTAGGATTACCCTGTGCTGTAACGTTATAGTGTGCTAACCTCCACAACCCAACAGTATTGTAACAGTACTGTATTCTAGTGTGCTAATCTCCACAACCCAATAGTATTCTAACAATACTCTATTCTAGTGTGCTAATCTCTACAACCCAATATTATTCTAACAATACTCTATTCTACAGGACTATGCATTTGTCGTGGATAAGATGAAGGGTCTGATAATGGAAGGCAGTGTTTCCCACAGAATTGAATTGTATTTGTGGTGGTAGGTGAAGGGGGGTGGGGGTGGGTTCTGTGTTGGAGTCAATAAGATGAACAGCCTATAATTATACAGTTATACTTGCCTTGCACGACAAGTCCTGACTAGTAGCTGTAACGTTATAGTGTGCTAACCTCCACAACCCAACAGTATTCTAACAGTATTCTATTCTAGTATGCTAACCTCCACAACCCAACTAAAGGAACTGTAGGGGGCAATGTGGGTTGAGGTAGAGTGAGTATGTGGCGAGCAGGCAGAGCCTCGGTCAGAAGGCTCAATGGTATGGAGTGATGACACGGAGATGGCAGCCCAGTAAACAAAATAAAGTCCTGGCGACGTCCCCTAAAGGTCCTCTGGCGAACGCCACCTCCTCGACATTGTGTAGGGTTCCCTTGACGTCCCGCGGACCTCTGTTCGGGAGGTCTAAAAGACGCCCCCGAGACTTTGAGGGGACGTCCTGTAAGGTCACCGCGACGTTATGTGCGCAACGTTTATATTTCCGCGATCATTTAAAAAAAAAAAAAAAAAACATGAATCGTGATTTAGCAGTATATCAATCTATAGGTTTCACCGCTGCTAGGAGAGAAATTGTCGGAACATGAACACACAGTTATGATTTGTAGGGCAATTACTCAATCAATTACACTTACCTCATGTTTTCACGTTGTCCAGTCATGTATGAAATCACGTCCTCCTTGTGCATTACACTAATGATGAGTAGACATGGACCTATACCGGGCTAGGATGTGTTGCTTTCACATCTACGGTGTCTTTTTCTTCATAAACTACGTAACTTTTTAATGAGCATATTCCGTAGCATATTGTTCAAAACATCATCAGAGTAGGCCTAGGCTAGCCTAAGCTAAATTGTTCAAACCATATTGTTTCAAAATAAAAACTAATAGCCAAAAATATGTAAATGAATCGCAATGCATGCTGGGAAGCAAAACTTGACGTTATATCCACTCTAAGGCGTTTTCTTGGACCTGTGATCAAACAGGGACAGACTAAAAATAGCCTATCTTCCTGGAACATTGCAGATTAGGGGTTTGCACGGACGTCACGTTCTGGCCGGTACCCATGGCAACCCAGCACGCGCAGCCATATTGGCGATACTCAGTGAATGAAGTACAATGGAGTATTATGCACTTTGGATATGTTACGTGATTGTAGCCGTGTCTAAACAACAGAAAAGCTCATCAAAATGCGTGTAAGATGCAAAGGCATATAGGGCAGGACTTGGACCACAAGAAAAGGCGCGATATTTAGAGAAATTACGGTTTATTGGCAGTGCAGATCCATATGAGTTGGGTGAGGGAGACAAAGTACCAAGTTCAACCACAAGCGCCCCCCTTCCTCTGATAACTTCTGTCATTATTCTCCTTTCTCCCTGGTTTTTTAATAACTTTTGGAAGTCGATACCTACACCAGATGTTTTTCTCAGTCTGACCTATTGGTCCAACCTAAAACACGGCAATAATTAACAATTTTCCTTGACGATCTTAGGGATTTACTTCAGTGCCTAATGCTTTCTAATGAGGCGAGTATCTCCAATATGGCGACATCCAGATCTGATGACACGCCGTGCAAACCCCTAATAAAGAAAAATTTATCGTTTTCTCTAGGCTATGAATGCTCTTTGTAGCCAACTTTAAGATGAAATAAATAGATTCCAGATGTTTCTATTCCATATCATTTTTTATTCATAAACAGTAAGGCAGAGATCTCGGGTAAGGCAGAGATGTTCTGCTCCTCGTCAGAAATCTCATCGGATATGTGCACTCTTCTTTGCTGTTTCCACAAGGAGCTGCTGTGACATAGGGGACAGCTATGCGTGACAGTTTTAAACGCGAGCCTGCGTCAAATAAATTACAATGACATTTAAACAAGTCACGAAGAAGCAGTATCCTTAATTCTTCTGCAATATAGAGCTAGATCGTTTTGCTTTACAAATTAAGTAGTCACTTCTTTTGCTAGGCAACCCTAAACAAATGCTACGTGGTCTGTTTTTAACATTTCTCTAGTTTTATTGCATCGTATTCAGCTCCAAAAGTCCTCGGTTCAGCCCCAATTCGGCCGTGTGTGTGTTTCTGAAAATAAAACAGATAATAAGTACGTGACTAGGTTAGATAAACCACTGCCTATTTAGAGCATGTTACATGCATCACGTAATGACAGTTATCTGAAGAAATGCGCATTGTAAGCTAGAAGCTAGAAGCTAAGAACAGCGACTTTGCTAACGTTACACCAAGCATCACATCAGCTAACATGAATTTGATAAAATCCATTTCCTAGTTTGTAACGTTATACATTAACGTTAAACTCCAAATGTATGTGCTACATAATTTACATATCTGCAGTGAACCTAGCATACTTTGTTCATAGACCGCACAACTTCATAAACTGTATGATGTGTTGACTTAGATTAGGCTACGGTGGGCTAATGCAGCTAGCCTACTGCTAGAGACGTTAGATAGATACTTCCTTCATCCCCAGAGGAAAATTACAGAACGTTACGTTATACGTTAGCAGCTGACATTATGACAACTTTTCATTCAGTTATTGAAAACTTTATCAGCTACATACACGGCCAAAAATGTTACTTACTTTCATCGGTGGCCACCAATGGTGCATTTCTTCCGAATGCTGTGGAGTTCACCCTCGACCTCAATGTTGCTAGGTAATGACGTGTAACGTGAAGTCGCGCATGGATGTGATGTCTCCGTCCTGCAGGCTGTAGCCAGAGCCAGAGTCCTTATTAGACATTCTCTGCCAGAGCGCGCTCAACTCCACTGCCATGTGTGAATAAACAAACGTCCCCTTGATGTCCCCGGTATAACGTTAATGTCGGGTCCTTAGGACGTCTTTGAAATGACCAAATGCAAATGTCATCCGAGGGACCTGACGGTGACGTCCCCAGAAAGTCCTGCAACGGACGTCACGCAATAACCAAAGGATAACTTGCTCCGGACGTCAATAAGGTCACCGGAACGTCCGCTAGAGAACATGACATTCGGGACCAATCGGGGACGTCGTGAATGTCCGCATAAGGTCCGGGGGACGTCCCGTGTTTGTCGGGAGGTTTCGGTGCAACAGAAGTGAACTTTATTTGAGTTTCAATTCATCTGTTCTTTTGTTCTTTACTTGTATGTGTGCTGCATCAAAGAGGAAACAAACAGAAAATGGAGTAATCAGTGAAATGGGGTAAATCAGTACAGATCAACTCACAACAATAAACTGAAATCATATGGCTATATAAGGTACAACTAAACAATACTTGACATCCCAAGTCAACCAACATCATCTAATCATCTCTCACATGGGACTCCAACACACCAAACCAACAAACAAAGACCTTAACTTTACACATGATGGCAGAGCTACTCTACAAACTGATAAACATCACAAAAGTCATAGTGAGGGTCATTAAAGTGATGACTTACGTTAACTCAAAGACGCACACAAAGCAGGACACACTGGAGTGCTGGGTTGAGATGAACAAAAGAGTGAACTGAGGGCGAGCAAACAATTTATCCTGGTCTGAGCCCCTGCTCCAGAGCTACAGGGTTTTCCAGCAGGTAAACTGGGCGTGGTTAGATGGCAGAGCCAAACAATCCTGCAATTTCTCTACAGCACTTTCACCTCAAGGACTTTGTGCAGATTTAAGTGTACATTCGAAAATGAGAAACTATAAACTATAAAAATATATACCCAGATAGCAAACATACACTGGGACGGAACTGGACCACACCTACCACAACGTCCGGCACGGATCTGCATAATGGACCTGATCCGGAGTCCAAACGCACATCGGTCCAAAACTGGTCTGGATCCGTTTGACGGATCTGGTTCCAATAAGGGCTAAGACTGGCCCAGTTCCGTATGATAGTCTGTGTTACTGACGTGTTCCAGATCTGCTTATCATATGCAATACGGATCCGCTTATTGTGTGTGGTACGGACCTGTTTATCAGATATCAGCTGGCTTTATTTGACATGTGAAATGTGATTGGTAATTAATTATCCTGAAAAATCTGTTTGCTACACATTTGCTAACAGGTTCGTTATAGGTTCACCCAGGCTAAAGTTCGTAAGGTTTTCCCAACAGCTCAAATAATAAACATAAGCTAGGCTACAAACACAATAACGTTAGGGGGGTAAAAAAAACTTTACACATAAGTGTCTTATTATTTTTTTTATTCAACAACCTGGCTGTAGAAGTGCAATCCCAGACAAAGTTTAAGTCGTGTTAATTCCACTGTTCCCATCGATATTCAGGCTGTCTTCCTCAGTCATCTCCATGGTCAATCTGAAACAACAAAAAATAAACAATAGCCACGTATTCCTTTTTGAAAATAGGTTAAGTCACAATTACACTCGTTTTTTTTCAGTGATTCAGTGATCCTGTTAGTGTTAGCTGTTACCAAAATAGGCTAGTTATAGTGATGGCTGTTTTGCTCAAGCTAAGCTAGTAGCCTAGCCTATATTGCTGGAAAATAATAGTATAAACTTACAGTAAAGTTATCAATCGCTCGGCTGCTTGTTGTTGTCTCTGAATAAACCAACAGAGATAAAAAGCAGATAGCCTACCTTGAAAAGTTGGGCTGTGTCCTAGTCCAACCCCAGGCTGGCAAATCATGTCAAAAGATTGATAGTGAGCAAACCAAAGAGCCTTGATTAACGTTACTGCTTGGACTTCTGCATGCGTGGCAAGAATATGGGGTTGTCTCATAGCACTGTTTGATCTGACACAAACAACAATTGACTACTTTTACCACTGCTGGGTAATAATAAAAATAATGCAACGACCATATGATCAATATTGAGCCAACTATATATTCTTTTCCAGCCTTACTGTAGAAGTATGAAGTGGCCATGGGAACATAGTGCACCCCCATAGTTTCTAAATTTGTGCCATTCCAAAATACCTTTTTTTTTCTTTAGCAGCCAGTTGACAATGAAGTAGGGAAAGGTCAATTTAGCAGAATCAGCACCTCAATTAATACCATTACACCGTATCACAGGTTTGGGCCAAATCAGTGTTTTGTATGTTAAACGCATTTCCTGACTTCCAGTTGAGTTGCGGAAATCGGACCTGGGACAAATCTGTAAACCGGGGATAAAACAGCATTACTAGCAGAGCTGAAACCTCTATCAGGACCAGATCTGGCCCACAGTCAGATACCGTATGTCCGCTACAGGCGGATCTAAAGGCTTTTATGCGGATCCGGCCCAAAGGAAATTGCTATCTGGGTATATATATATATACCCAGAGTTTTTTCACCAACTGTATTCTAACAATACTCTATTGTAGTATGCTAACCACCACAACCCAACAGTATTCTAACAGTACTCTATTCTAGTGTGCTAATCTCTACAACCTAATAGTATTCTAACAATACTTGATTCTACAGGACTATTTATTTGTCGTGGATAAGATGAAGGGTTTGATAATGGAAGGCAGTGTTTCCCAGAGAATTGAATTGTATTTGTGGTGGTAGGTGGGTTCTGTGTTGGAGTCAATAAGATAAACAGCCTATAATTATACAGTTATACTTGCCTTGCACTACAAGTCCATATTGAAAAGTAGCTGTAATGTTATAGTGTGCTAACCTCCACAACCCAACAGCATTCTATTCTAGTATGCTAACCTCCACAACCCAACAGCATTCGAACACTAATGCTTTAAGTGGGATTTGAACTCTCAACCTAAGGATCACCAGTACAAGGCCAGTCGGCCAGTTGGCCAGTCACATTCACATGGTGAAAATGTGTATTGGTAAACACACAACAACAAAAACTCCAAGCATACATTTGACAATAAAATGAAGGGCTTTCCTAAAAGAGTACACCTGAAAACTTTTTGAAATTCTGGGGCAATTAGACATTTGTAGAGATGAACACTAATGGATGAAATATAAATATGATAGACGTAATGATGAAGGAAAAATAGTAAACAAAGAAGTTCCCCTAAATGTAATAGAGAGTCCTGGCATTCTGATTCCTGGCGAACTGATGAGTGTGAATGTTGATTGGCTGATGTCATTCAGATGCTGTTCAATGGTGTGAATCTTCAATAATCAATAGCATTCGAGCATGAGCCTAAAGCTCTACCAGAGGGGTATTTCACAAAGGCAGAATTAAGACATCCAAGATAAGTGGTAAAACGAGGTTTGACATAGTGTTGTCTGGTCATCCTAGCTCAACTTGTTTCACTAATGCCAATCCAGGATGAGTAGGAGCGACTATGTCAAGCCAGGTGTAAGTAAATCAGGATGTGTGCGCGTTCTCGTTTCTGCTCCAAAGTGCCCACGGTTGGAATAAAAAAGACGCGGAAAATAGCGTCGTTCACACAAAGTGAACAACCGCTTTTATAAGGCTATCACAATTAAAACTAGAAATGCAATTCCAAGGAATTACCAGTGCATGAAAATGCTAAAGTTGTGATGTAAAATATCATACAGAATAAAAACAAACTATATTGGTTGCTTGGTAGATGAGGTTTAATATAGTTGGAATGACTGAACAGTTAAATAGATAGGTAGATAGTGTAAGGTTAAATTATTTAGGTAGATAGTTGACGATAACTGACAGGTGGAATGGCTCTAATGTTTTCTAGCAGTTATGCTAACTATGTTAACAAAGATAATAATGCTAACCAAGTTACTTAACTTAGTTAATTTAGCTAATGGTTTCTAGCAGTTTTTTTATGTTAATAATGCTAATGCTGTTAACTATGTTAACAATGCTAACTATGTAACTTAGCTAATAATTTATAACATTTATGCTAAAATATTAAGAATGCTAACATGCTAACCATGTGACTTAGCTATTCATTTTTAGCAGTTATGCTAACTATGCTAAACATATTACTTAGCTAACTTAGCTAATGTTTTCTAATAGTTTAGTCAAAACTATAATGATAACTATGCTAACAATGCTAACTAACATGCTAACTATGCTAACCATGTGACTTAGCTAACCTAGCTAATCATATTTAGCAGTTATGCTAACTATGCTAACTAGCATGCTAACTATGCTAACCATGTTACTTAGCTAATCATTTATAGCAGTTTTGTTAAAAATGCTAACTAGCATGCTAATAATGCTAACATGCTGTTTAATAATAGTTTAAAAGTAGACTGTTTAAAAGTTGAATGTATAGTTTAAAAGTTGAATGTAGATAGTTTAAAAGTTGTTGATAGACAGCTAGTTTAATAGATAGATAGTTTAATGATAGTTTAAAAGTAGACCGTTTAAAAGTTGAATGTAAAAAGTTCAGTAGTTTAATTGGTTACATTGTTTAACAGTGGATTATTGTAGTGAGGACTTTTATTTTTAAACAGTTTTGGGCAGAGGAAGCAGTTGAACAGGATGTGTAGTCTTAATAGGGCCAGTTTGTATGCTTAAAGCCTGAGACTGGCAGTTGATCCAGGTGGCCTGAACACCTGCCATAGGATTCTAATTGCTTAACGGCCGTATTATGATGTCACAATCGGCAATGTTAAGTCTATGGGGATTTTTAAAAAGTTTTAAAGTTGAAAAGACATAGCAGCTTGGTCCGTTTGAAGACCTACGTTACAAAGTTTGAACGAAGTTTCTAAGTTAAACTGTTCAAGAGAAATTGCGTACGGAAAAAGTGGTAAGCGGAATAATAATAAGAAGTTGTTGTTGATGTTGTTGCCTTGGAAGAACAGTACAGTGCATTTTCATGCACTGTAAAAAAGTTGTTGTTGCCTAGGAAGAACAGTACAGTGCATTTTCATGCACTGTAATAAGAAGAAGTTGTTGTTGTTGCCTAGGAAGAACAGTACAGTGCATTTTCATGCACTGTAATAATAACCATATGGTAGTAGGCAGACTATCTGTTTTGTTTTGCGAGCAACTACATTTAGCAAATAGTTTATAAATGGAATAAAGCTCCTTAAAAAATAACACAGAGGTCTGATGTGAATGACAGCTAGCTGAACCAATAAGACGACATAATTACTATTAGAATTAACTTAGCTTGGCTGTCGACCAGGCTAGGTGCAGAGAATAAATACCCATGGTAACTTATGTGCCATCTCTTTTGTGAAACCAAGTCAAGGCTAAATTCATCCAGGATAACCTAAAAATCCCAGCTTAATCCCTTATCTTGGTTTTGTGAAATACCCCTCTGGGATTCAAACTCTCAACCTAACAAACACCAGCACTAGGCATTATCCCACTGAGCCACTACCAATACTAAATAAAGGGCAGTCACATTCACATGGTGAAACAACATCAAGAAAATTCCTAGCATACATTTGATAATAGAATTAAGGGCTTTATAAAAAAGAGTTGAGATCTGAAAATGTGCAGTGTTAATGGTATCCACCTAATGATGGTTGTATGGTTGTTATCCAAGGAAAAAAAATACTCATATAGGAATATAGGTGATATAGGAGAAATGGGCTGAGAGAGACACCTCTCTCTCTCACACACACACATACAGCTAAAAGAGGGAAGAACCTGCAGACACACACACACAAGCCAGAGAGAGAGAGGCACACACACCTGTCTTACCAGTGGGGTGTACTACGAATCTCGATTAGTGGGTTAGCGAGGTATGTTGCGCTCAAAGCCAGGCTACAAGGTACAAGGTACAAGGAAGTTTATTGTCACATGCATATAGTTACTGGAAGTAAGAAATGCAGTGAAATTATGTCTGGTGTCAGCCTATTTGTGCAAAGTGGGGGGGTAAAAAGTGCAGTAGAAGAGGGGTTTAGTAGATTAAGTGGCAAGGGCTGCATAAGAAAGGTGGGGGAGGATTGGAATTGGGGGCACCAACAAGGAGCACCCAAGGGCTATGCTGTAACACGAAAGTGGATCTGTTTTAGTGTCGCTATATCACCATGGTATCTTATGCTGTCAACCAAACCTGGTTGTGAGGAGGTTATGTGCTAAGTTATAGCTCAAATCGTGTAATCTACCGCACACTGACCAATCAATTGTCTTAAAAACGAAGTTATCTCACGTGTAGGATTCTGTCACATATTTTACAGGTGGAGCTCCGCCTCTACTAACATTTTGGATCTCGGATGCGCTTTAATAGTGCTGTGCGTGCAAATATCCCACTATGGACGTGCATACCATACAACAACTGATGACAATTGATTTATTTGATGTTATAGGTTAGACACAAAAAAAGGCCGCAGTGTAGATTAAGCTATCGCTCATGAATGCGGAAGTAATTGTTTTTAAATAGAGGTGGTCTTGTGCGTCTCCACGTTTCACGATTGGTCAACGTCATCCCAACACCGAGAACACGCACAGATCAGAGCTGAAAGCCTAGTTTGACAAATATATCACATAACTGCTATCGTAGTATCACTTAACGTATACCCCTGAGTCAAGGCTTTGTCAAGCCTCAATATGTCTACATAGCCTAGATATGTCTAACGTGCTTCGTAGTATACCCCACTGGTGACAATGTGTGCCTTACCTGTGGCATATTGTGTGTGTGTGTGTGTGTGTGTCTTACCTGGCATTCTTGCTCCAGATGTGGATGAGTTTGAGCAGAGGCGTGGGGGCATAGGGGCTCTCTGAAGGCAGACGACACACCTTGGGGAACATACATAAATATAAATATAAACAAACACACACACACACACCTTGATCTAGCCTAATTTGGCTATTTAAAGGCAATTTATTGTCAAAACACAACACACAATGTAAATTAACTATAACAATAAATATAACAATGATGACTTGATCACACACAAACTACTATTTTATTGATTGATTGATTTGATTATTGATTGATTTCGCCGTGGTATCGTTGCAGTATCGAGCATAGGACTCGAAGCTGCTGAAGAAGTCTTGCACCCGCAGCAGCCCCAAGCGCCTCAGGTTCTTCAGAGGGGCAATGCAGCCTGGCTTCAACTGCAGCAGAGAGAGACACGAGTCAGAACACACACACGCCTTGTCCTGGAACCACACAGCACGCTTTACTCTCTTTTAATCGCACTACATGTTAGGTGACATACATAAACAAAAACTACAAAACAGGCTAGGGTAAGAGTGGAGTGCAGGTAGATGCCTCATCAGGTGTCTATCTGCATGCCTCACTTATTTTAATGCACACATTGTTGAGGCATACATCTTACACAGGGTAAGTGTGGTGTGCATGGGGAAATCCTGACAGATATTCACCATGCATGCCCACTTCTTTTAATGCTACATTCTAGATAGACCCCTCAACCTAGCCATTCACATACTGTACATATTTAGGTCAAGAGTGGCGTGTTGGGTGAAGGTCTGGGGGCGAGGTGTGGTTGGTCGTGGGTAGTGGGGATGTGTGCATATGCTGGGGGCCTGAGGCGATGGGTGGCACGCAGGTCCTCCCCTCTGTCAGCTCGTCGCAGTATAACTGCAGGGGCTGGGTGGAACTGTGGCCATTAATGGGTGCCCAGGTTGGCAATCAGTCAGGCAATCAACCAGGCAATCAGTTATTCCTATTATTATACTTATCATTAATAGAATAATTACAACTCCTCTCCTGAAACCCTCCCTCTCTATGTTCCAGCTTCTCTCCTCCTGGCCCAACAGCAAACCAGCCTTATACATATGCGCACACACACACACACACACACACACATACATCCTCACATACTCACTACCCCTCACCCCCCATCCCCACCCCCATCCCAACACCACCTCATTCACACTCTTAGAGCTACCATCCGCACCCCCCCCCCATCCCCCCTTCTTTTCATTCCGGTCATCAATTTCATCCCTGATAATCATATCTGTAATCATCCTGGACGCAAATCATCCTTAGCCTTTCTGTTATTAATGTTATGTTGTGTTATGTTTGTGGAAGCCAAGTCAATGTGATGTCTTGTTAAGTTGCAGTATGTGTTTATGTAATGTACGTCTGTTTGTCGTATGTAGTATTCATGTGCATGTCGTAGTGTTGCATTTTCTGTAATGTCAATGATGTTTGCAAATAAAAAAAAATAAATAAATAAATAAAAAAAAAAAAAAAAAAAAACACACACACACACAGTGTGGTCGAACTTTATTGGCCTATTTCTGTGAAATGGAACAACATATCCAAATTATTTTGATAACTTGTGTGAGGCTTGGTCTAAACATTGTCTGTGAGAATTTTGGTGAAGATGTGATCATTTTTGAAGCCTGTGAAACTTTTTATGATGTTTGGCTTTTCTCTGAAATTGTGGCAAAAGTAAACATTTTTAGAGCATAAGACCAGGGTGAAAAAGATGCATCTGAATTTAGAAATTAATATGATGAAATAATTTTGAGTCTAGGTCAATTTGGTAAGGAGAAATAAGCGTTTTTGACAAGAGCGCCACCTTTGGGTGCAGTACCCCAAATTTTGGTTATGGGTAGTGGGGGGTACTGGTAACAATACTTGAAAATGTCAAGTTTCTAGGACTTACGGTTTATAGGAATATAGGTGATCTAGGAAAAAAGGCCTAAGTGGTCTAACTCACTGGTTCTCAACCTTTTTTCAGTGATGTACCCCCTGTGAAATATTTTTTCAGCCAAGTACCCCCTAACCACAAGAATTACAGACATATGTGATATGCGCCTTACAGAAATAAGTGCCATTTTTTTATTTAGTGATTAAAAATGACCTTTCTGCGACTATCTGTGACAGAACTGATCTGACCTGACTGAACCCGAGTTTGCGTGTTAGCCAATGTGTCTATGGTGTCTGCACCTATGATTCTCTACAACTTTTTACTGCATTGCCATGAACAAAGTAAAGGCAAAGGTGTTTCTTTGTCGAACAAATTGGGATGCAATATGAGCCTTGAATTGGATGCCATGCAAGAATTTGCTAGGATCCCAAAACCGGATTATTAACATTCTTTGCCATAGAGAAACAATAGCGTTGGATAATAAACATGCTTTGCCACAAAAACAGACAAAAACGTGAGGTAAGTCGTGCTATATGAAGTTATTATTTTGCTGTCACGTCTGTTTTATAACCCAGAAGGATGTACTTGGTATCAAATGATAGCTCTGTGTCTCCTCTTTCATCAGACATGCGTGGCATATCTATGCGATCACAGGTCCGCGAGTAATTCTAACGAGAGTAATGGGTGTGCAGCATTGTTTTTTGTACATGATCGTTATTATTTTGCAGACACTTTGTCTGTTTTCATAAGCCAGAAAGATTGACATACTTGGTGCCAATGGATAGCCCCGTGTCTCCTCTTTCATCTGATATGCTTGCCATATCTATGCGTTCATGGGTTCGCGAGTAACGGCTCCTATACACACAATTGCGTTCCGTCAACGCATGCCAGTGGGTGTTCCCGACGGTACCTATGCAAATGACTTGAAGTATAACCGTAATTTGATTGGTTGGTGCTGTCAGTCGATTGGCTTGATTGGCCGGTGCCGTCTGTCAGTGCAGCAACAGCTGAACTTCTCAACACGAGCGGCGGGAGAAACGCGACGCAACATACCCACAATTCAGTTCGGCAACGGATGACGTGAGCCTATGTAAAGTGAATGGGATGCGTCTCCGGCAACGCAACGCACGCAGCTGTGTGTAGGAGCCGTAATTCAAACGAGAGTATAATGGGTGCGCAGGTGTACGCAGAGAAGTGTAGACTGTAAATATGATGCAATTTGATTTAATTTCATGATTTTTGTTTTTTTTATTTTCATACTTTGACGTACAGACAAATGCGTGGTCTAGTTGGAAAGCCCCACTTTTGCTCTGTCACACAATAACGGTTTCATCTCGCTGTGATGAACAGTTGCGGAGTAATGTAACAGAGAAGAAAGGGTTTGTTTTTTGACAGACTTTGCGTCAATTGGGTCTGGGTTAAAATCTCACGTAGGCTACCCCCTGGAGTGCCTTCTCGTACCCCCATTTGAGAACCACTGTAGTAGTAGTATAACTGTGCCAAGATTCATGCTTTCTGCAAAAACGATTCCGGTGCTTAGCCGCTGTATTATAATAGGCTATCCTAAACTTACGCATACAGTTGGGAAATTCTCTGCCAAGCAAGGTCCTTTAGCAGACGCGCGCTCAAGTAGGCTATTACTCTTTTTTGTTATTACAGTTCTCTCCTCCTTGTATACGAAGAGATTGCTACTTCGCCTCAAAGCAAAATACGGTGCTGTCTAGGTTAACTGTTGATTGAACCAGAGAATGTCTAATAAGGCCTCTGATTGAACTAGCTGAAGGAAAAGGTGTGCGTGGCTGTCAGATTGAAAGAGGCGCGGTAGTTTATGGGATGAGTAGTTCCTTCGCTCGACATGAAAATATGTACATAGTCTTATATTTTTGGGGGATTTTCTGCTCGTTTTTTCACTCGAAATGATATGTTGTATCCTTATTAGACATTCTCTGGTTGTATGCTCATGAGTTACGTCGTAGCTCGTTAGCTCATGGTCTAAAACTCTTTAATACGGATTTTCCCAGACGTCGATGGGATAAATGAATGGGAAACTTACTTCCGGAAACTACGCCCTCCCGGAGGAGGGGCGGGGAAGTGAACAGGCCATAGTAAACGGGCCATAGACGGGTCCTGGCAGTATGTTCATACCACTGACGTTGCAGTAGTAGTCAGCTGTCCTTTAGCAGTCTGAAAGTCTGAAAAAGAACTAGCTACCTGTTATTACCACTATTGTTTTCTGTGTTTACGTCCAGAGCAAGGTAAGAGTATGCGGATAAAGCTGCATTAAAAGTTTCTTGCTGTATAATCCCAGCCTTCATTTTGTCAGTAGCAAACGATATGCTAACTTGGTTAGCTATTATGAATGGTCAATGAAGAAATAACGCTTAATAACTTCTGTAAAGTCTGAGTCTAAGTATAACGTTACGAAAATGTTCGAGCAATTGACTAGCCTACTGCAGGACATGTCGTGACCGGAATAGAAATATGTGGCATCAGTGAATTCTGTCTTAGAAAGGGACTGTTTTGTGCATTGTCTAGCTTCCATACACTTGTTATTCAGCAGACATATGAGATAAATTCTTGATGTTTTTCCTTCCCTCCGTGTCATGCATATTATCCTCCATTCGTGTTTCGAAATGTTTGATTGTCCTCCGGTAGTTTGGTGCTTATGCTTTTTCACTGATGTAGGCTACACATGATTACCAACATAGCACAATGACAATGGACTATTTCTCTTTATTGACACAGGTTTTGAAATGTCAAAGAAAATCAAGGCAGGACCTGTGGTTGAAATGCAAGGAGATGAAATGACCAGAATTATTTGGGAGCTGATCAAAGAAAAGCTAATCTTTCCCTACGTTGACATGGAGTTACATAGGTGAGATGTCTGTGTCAGACAAACATGCCATCTCAATTCTGGTTTAACAAGCTTGCTTGCTCTTTAGATATTAGACCTGCCAGTTCTGGCCACGTGATATGTCAATGACCTTTTGCACAGAAAATTGTTAGAGCCTGGCCAAAGTGCATTATATCATGGCATAACTCCAGACTAGCATTTCAGGCTTTTAGCACAAATCTCTGCAAGTATTTGCATCACCTTATTTACATATAGGCATGGCATTTTGAGCACTGCATTTAACAACAATCTGAATATGAAACAATCAAATACAGCATCTGATAATTTGTACAGCTTGCCAGATCAACAACAACTTCCATAACATTTTATAATCTTGTGTAGATGTGCACACAATGTTGAAGCACAGTGAGGTACATACACAACAAAATTGACAAAAAAATAAATAAAATAAAAACATTTGTTAAAGAATAGCCACAAGTAGTGTGGATCTGACATGAACATCCAGATCATTGTTTCCCAACTTTTTCAGACCAAGGACCACTTACAGTAACCAATAAAGAAAACCCTCACAGACCACCTAGCTAAAAAAAACAAACAAAAAAAGTTGATCTACTTCAACAGTATATTACACAATAGGCCTACTCACTGAACCACCTTGCCTATTGTCTTTACACCTTGCTTATTGTGTCAGAGAATTCAATACGATTTAAATTGGTGTAGCTTACATAGGCAGTGTTGCAGAACTGTTTGGATTTACATACAAGTTGGTTCAATATTGCAAACAACTCCTCTATATTATATTTTACCACGTCTGCTCGCGGACCACTTGAGAGCTTGTGAACCACCCATTAAGAAACACTGACTTAGGTAATCCAAACTGTGGACTTCTTATCTCTCATACATGCCTTTGAGCTACAACGGGTCCACAGCCCTCGGACTCGCATAGCAAGCAAAGAGCTTGATCTCATTATCGCTCAAAACTGTGACACAGATGACGTAACAGTTACATCGCTGCATCTCTCACATGAATTAATTTGGTTCAATCTGTGCCTCACGGAACGGCCCTCTGTTCTTCCATCCATGGTCTTCCAACACAACCTCTGCAACCTGTCACCTCTCCATTTCTCCTCTCTATTAGCCTCTGGGGAAGATCACATGCATGTTAAGATCTAGGGTAAAAAATAAAACTTTATACATCTCTACAAAACACATCTGAGGGGTATTTCACAAAACCTAGATAAGGGATTAAGGTGGGATTTTTAGGTTATCCTGGATGAATTTAGCCTTGACTTGGTTTCACAAAAGAGATGGCACATAAGTTACCATGGGTATTTATTCTCTGCACCTAGCCTGGTCCCGACCAGGCTAACAGCCAAGCTAAGTTAATTCTAATGGTAATTATGTCGTCTTATTGGTTCAGCTAGCTGTCATTCACATCAGACCTCCGTGCTAATTTTTAAGGAGCTTTATTACAGTGCATGAAAATGCACTGTTCTGTTATCCGAAGACTTCTTCTTCTTCTTCTTCTTCTTCTTCTTATTACAGTGCATGAAAATGCACTGTACTGTTCTTCCTAGGCAACAACAACTTCTTTTTCTTATTACAGTGCATGAACATGAACTGTACTGTTCTTCCTAGGCAACAACAACTTTTTACAGTGTTATTACAGTGCATGAAAATGCACTGTACTGTTCTTCCTAGGCAACAACTTCTTATTATTCCGCTTACCACTTTTTCCGTACACTATTTCTCTTGAACAGTTTAACTTAGAAACTTCATTCAAACTTTGTAACGTTAGGTATTCAAAACGACTAAGCTGCTATGTCTTTTTCAACTTTTATACTTTTTAAACTATTAAAGAAAAACTTTTTAAAATCCCCATAGACTTAACATTGCCGACAGTGACATCATAATACGGCCCGTTAAACAATTAGAATCCTATGGCAGGTGTTCAGGCCACCTGGATCAACTGCCAGTCTCGGCTTTAAGCATACAAACTGGCCCTATTAAGACTACACATCCTGTTCAACTGCTTCCTCTGTTTCATAAAAAAGTCAATAAAAGTCCTCACTACAACATTTCACTGTTAAACAATTTAACCCTTTAAACTACTGAACTTTTTAACTGTTCAGCCATTGTAACTGTTACTTGTCATCAACTATGACTCCTACCCACTGTAGCTAGTTAGCATAGTTAAGCATGTTAAGATTGCTAGCATTTTTTAGCAAAACTATTAAAATGATTAGCTAAGTTAGCTAAGTAACATGGTTAAGATAGTTAGCATGGTAAAGATGCTAGTTAGCATAGTTAGCATAACTACTAAAAATTATTAGCTAGGTTAGCTAAAATCACATGGTTAAGATAGTTAAGATGTTAACGTTTGTTAAGATCTTTAGTTAACATAACTACTAAAAATTATAAGCTAGGTTAGCTAAGTCACATGGTTAACATAGTTAAGATGTTAGCATTGCTAACATAGTTAGCATGTTTAAGAAAACTGCTAGAACATTTTAGCTAAGTTAGTTAAGTAAAGATGGTTAACATAGTTAGCATTGCTAGCACTGCTATAAAACATTAGCTAAGTAAAGATGGTTAGCATAGTTAAAAATCTTAGCATAACTGCTAGCAAACTATAGAGCCATTTCAACTTTAGATCAAATTATATCAAATATCTACCTATACACATTCATTAAACTTCCAGTCTGTCAACAACTTTTAAACTATCTACATTCAACTTTTAAACAGTCTACTTTTAAACTATCAACTTTTATTAAGCTATGCAGCCACCATGTCTATCCTAGCATCACCGTAGTAACCATCTCTGTATTATCTATTTTAACTATACATTATATTTTACATCACAACTTTATTCAAACTTTATAATGTAGGTCTTCAAACAGATCAGGTTGGTATGTCTTTTCAACTTTTATACTTTTTAAACTATTAAAACTTTTTAAAAATCCCCATAGACTTAACATTGCTGATTGTGACCTCATAATACGGCCGTTAAGCAATTAGAATCCTATGGCAGGTGTTCAGGCCACCTGGATCAACTGCCAGTCTCAGGCTTTAAGCATACAAACTGGCCTTATTAGGACTACACATCCTGTTCAACTGCTTCCTCAAAACTGCTTTCAAAATAAAAGTCCTCACTACAATATTTCACTGTTAAACAATTTAACCCTTTAAACTACTGAACTTTTCAACTGTTCAGCCATTGTAACTGTTACTTGTCATCAACTATGACTCTTACCCACTGTAGCTAGTTAGCATGGTTAACATAGTTAACATGTTAGTTAGCATTTTTAACAAAACTGTTAAAAATGATTAGCTAAGTAACATGGTTAGCATGTTAGTTAGCATGGATTAGCATAACTGCTAAAAATGGTTAGCTAGGTTAGCTAAGTCACATGTTAGCATAGTTAGCATGCTTTAGTTAGCATAACTGCTAAATATGATTAGCTAGGTTAGCTAAGTCCATGGTTAACATAGTTAACATTGTTAAAGTTAAACTTCATTCAAACTTTGTAACGAGGTATTCAAACGATCTAAGCTGCTATGTCTTTTCAACTTTTATACTTTTTAAACTATTAAAGAAAAACTTTTAAAAATCCCCATAGACTTAACATTGCCGACAGACATCATAACACGGCCGCTAAGCAATTAGAATCCTATGGCAGGTGTTCAGGCCACCTGATCAACTGCCAGTCTCGGGCTTTAAGCATACAAACTGGCCCTATTAAGACTACACATCCTGTTCAACTGCTTCCTCTGTTTCATAAAAGTCAATAAAAGTCCTCACTACAACATTTCACTGTTAAACAATTTAACCCTTTAAACTACTGAACTTTTTAACTGTTCAGCCATTGTAACTGTTACTTGTCATCAACTATGACTCCTACCCACTGTAGCTAGTTAGCATAGATAGTTAAGATGTTAAGATTAAGCAAGATTTTTAAAGAAAACTATTAAAAAAATGATTAGCTAAGTTAGCTAAGTAACATGGTTAAGATAGTTAGCATGGTAAAGATGCTAGTTAGCATAGTTAGCATAACTACTAAAAAATTATTAGCTAGGTTAATAAATCACATGGTTAAGATAGTTAAAGATGTTAATATCAAGAAGATGCTAGCTAAAGATAACTACTAAAAAATTATAAGCTAGGTTAGCTAAGTCACATGGTTAACATAGTTAGCATGTTAAGATTGCTAACATATAGTTAGCATGTTTAAAGAAAACTGCTAGAACATTTTAGCTAAGTTGGCTAAGTAAAGATGTTAATATAGTTAGCATTACAAGACTGCTATAAAACATTAGCTAAGTAAAGATGGTTAGCATAGTTAAAAAATCTTAGCATAACTGCTAGCAAACTATAGAGCCATTTCAACTTTCTTTGGCCAAATTATCACAAATATCTACCTATACACATTCATTAAACTTCCAGTCTGTCAACAACTTTTAAACTATCTACATTCAACTTTTAAACAGTCTACTTTAAACTATCAACTTTTATTAAGCTATGCAGCCACCATGTCTATCCTAGCATCACCGTAGTAACCATCTCTGTATTATCTATTTTAACTATACATTATATTTTACATCACAACTTTATTCAAACTTTATAATGTAGGTCTTCAAACAGATCAGGTTGGTATGTCTTTTCAACTTTTATACTTTTTAAACTATTAAAACTTTTTAAAAATCCCCATAGACTTAACATTGCTGATTGTGACCTCTTACATACGTTAAGCAATTAGAATCCTATGGCAGGTGTTCAGGCCACCTGGATCAACTGCCAGTCTCAGGCTTTAAGCATACAAACTGGCCTTATTAGGACTACACATCCTGTTCAACTGCTTCCTCAAAACTGCTTTCAAAATAAAAGTCCTCACTACAATATTTCACTGTTAAACAATTTAACCCTTTAAACTACTGAACTTTTCAACTGTTCAGCCATTGTAACTGTTACTTGTCATCAACTATGACTCTTACCCACTGTAGCTAGTTAGCATGGTTAACATAGTTAACATGTTAGTTAGCATTTTTAACAAAACTGTTAAAAATGATTAGCTAAGTAACATGGTTAGCATGTTAGTTAGCATAGTTAGCATAACTGCTAAAAATGGTTAGCTAGGTTAGCTAAGTCACATGTTAGCATAGTTAGCATGCTAGTTAGCATAACTGCTAAATATGATTAGCTAGGTTAGCTAAGTCACATGGTTAACATAGTTAACATTGTTAGCATGCTAGTTAACATTGTTAGCATAGTTATTATTATAGTTTTGACTAAACTATTAGAAAACATTAGCTAAGTTAGCTAAGTAATATGGTTAGCATTGTTAGTATAACTGCTAAAAAGGAATAGCTAAGTCATATGGTTAACATGTTAGCATTCTTAGTATTTTAGCATAACTGTTATAGATTATTAGCTAAGTTATATAGTTAACATAGTTAACAGCATTAGCATTATTAACATTTAAAAAAAACAGCTAGAAAACATTAGCTAAATTAACTAAGTTAAGTAACTTGGTTAGCACTATTATCTTTGTTAACATGGCATAACTGCTAGAAAACATTAGAGCCATTCCACCTGTCAGTTATCGTCAACTATCTACCTAAATAATTTAACCTTACACTATCTACCTATCTATTTAACTGTTCAGTCATTCCAACTATATTAAACCTCATCTACCAAGCAACCAATATAGTTTGTTTTTATTCTGTATGATATTTTACATCACAACTTTAGCATTTTCATGCACTGGTAATTCCTTGGAATTGCATTTCTAGTTATTCTTCCCACCAAATTTCTGCGTCAAATTCAGCTTTAACCGTTTAACGTAGAAACTTCGTTCAAACTTTGTAACGTAGGTCTTGAAAAGGACATGTGGGGAATGTATTTTTCACTTTTGTAAACTTTATACTTTTTGAGATGTTACTAAAAAACAAGCTTATTTTTCCCCATAGACTTTGTATTAGCACTATGACATCACAATGGACTAATGAACTTGATTTGCACCTGTATCATCTTCCAGCTGCTCACTACTAGGACCCATCAAAGGGCCAGTTAAACTGATTGCACCTGTATCAACTGCTTTCTGCTTAACTAGGCCAACTCTCTCTGTGTCTCCATTCTACAAGGATATAAGGCACATTCCATCCAACTTTCTATCCATTCATCCTCTTCAAACCATTCTCATCCACCTATCTACATTCAACTTTTAAACTATATACTCTGTCTCAGGCTTTAATCATACAATCTGGCTCTCTTACCACAACTGTTTCAAAATGCATGTCCTCACTACAATAATTCACTATTGAATAATTTAACTATTTAAACTACTCAACTATTTAACTGTTCAGCCATTTCAACTGTCAGTTATCAACTATGACTCCTGCCAATTGTTTCCAAATAAAAGTTTGTTTGGCATTTTATGTTAATATACAGTATGTTTATATTTTCATGCACTGGTAATTTCCTCGAAATTACATTTTCTAGTTCCATTTATAAACTATTTGCTAAATGTATTTGCTCGCAAAACAAAACAGATTGTCTGCCTACTACCATATGGTTATTGTTTTAATTGTGATAGCCTTATAATTATTAACATAGGCCTACTCATTGCTTGCTTATTTTATTGATAGACGTTTGATGAATAGCCTACTGTAGTTGATTGGAAGTGGAGGGGCAAGTTTTCGAAGGTATTTTCAACTATAATATTAAGGTATATCAAATGTGCATCTTTGCAGTGGCAAGCACTTTCTTAATGATGTTGCGTGCCGAGACAAGGAAGCACTCACACGTGGGTGCATATGTAAATTTGCATTCAGTTGGTTTACCACAGTGGTTCTCAAATGGGGGTACGTGAAGGCACTCCAGGGGGTACGTGAGATTTTAACCCTTAGAACCCAATTGACGCAAAGTCTGTCAAACAAACCCTTTCTTCTCTGTTACATTACTCCGCAACTGTTCATCACAGTGAGATGAAACCGTTATTGTGTGACAGAGCAAAAGTGGGGCTTTCCAACTAGACCACGCATTTGTCTGTACGTCAAAGTATGAAAATAAAAAAAACAAAAATCATGAAATTAAATCAAATTGCATCATATTTACAGTCTACACTTCTCTGCGTTCACCTGCGCACCCATTATACTCTCGTTTGAATTACTCGCGAACCCGTGAACGCATAGATATGGCAAGCATATCAGATGAAAGAGGAGACACCGGGCTATCCATTGGTACCAAGTATGTCGATCTTTCTGGCTTATGAAAACAGACGAAGTGTCTGCAAAATAATAACGTCATGTACAAAAAACAACGCCGCACACCTATTACTCTCGTTAGAATTACTCGCGGACCTGTGATCGCATAGATATGCCACGCATGTCTGAAAGAGGAGACACAGAGCTATCATTTGATACCAAGTACATCCTTCTGGGTTATAAAACAGATGAAGTGACAGCAAAATAATAACTTCATATAGCTCGACTTACCTCACGTTTTTGTCTGTTTTTGTGGCAAAGCATGTTTATTATCCAAAGCTATTGTGTGTTTCTCTGTGGCAAAGAATGTTAATAATCCGGTTTTGGGATTCTAGCAAATTCTTGCATGGCATCCAATTCAAGGCTCGAGCCCTACATTGCATCCCAATTTGTTCGACAAAGAAACACCTTTGCCTTTACTTTGTTCATGGCAATGCAGTAAAAAGTTGTAGAGAGTCATAGGTGCAGACACCATAGACACATTGGCTAACACGCAAACTCGGGTTCAGTCAGGTCAGATCAGTTCTGTCACAGATAGTCGCAGAAAGGTCATTTTTAATCACTAAATTAAAAAGAAATGGGACTTATTTCTGTAAGGCGCACACCACATGTCTGATGATGATATTGCCATATTCATGACGGTCTGCCCTACACACATGAAATGCATGTAGAGCTATGAGCTTGCTGTGGTGTAAGTCAAAATATAAGAATTTGTATAAAACGCTTTTTATATTTTTAATTCTTTAAATATCAAAATAAAATGCTAGTACTAATACATGAAAAATTTAAATATACATATATTTGAAAAGTAGAATCCATGCAAAAATACTTTTAAAAACAATTATTTAATAAATATTTCAGGAAAATATAAGTTCATAAAATTAATTTTATATTTCAGTAGGCTATTCAATTTCATTATCCTGAAAAACCCAGTCACCCCCATACCAGGATGGTTCGACCCAACCTGTCACATGCCACCCGCCATCACCTGTCATTCACTGTCAAAACTCAAACGATGGCATCGTGGTTGAAGTGTAGCGGTAATTCTTGTGCGCTGGTTAGGGGGTACTTGGCTGAAAAAATATTTCACAGGGGGTACATCACTGAAAAAAGGTTGAGAACCACTGGTCTACAGTATATCAAAAGCAGTTGTTCACTTTGTGTGAACGACGCTATTTTCCGCGTCTTTTTTATTCCAACCGTGGGCACTTTGGAGCAGAAGCGAGAAGGCGCACACATCCTGAATTACTTACACCTGGCTTGACATAGTCGCTCCTACTCATCCTGGATTGGCATTAGTGAAGCGAGTTGAGCTAGGATGACCAGACAACGCTATGTCAGACCTCGCTTTATCACTTATCTTGGATGTCTTAATTCTGCCTTGTGAAATACCCCTCTGGTATTTCACAAAGGCAGAATTAAGACATTGGGGTATTTCAATTACTCTGCTCTTAACCCTTAAAGGTGTAGGTTTTTGAACGTTCTAAGTTCCGCAACAATTGAAGGTTCTAAAATTCTATGTTGAATTCAATGAACCCAGATATTCTTTAGAACGTTCATTTCTCAACATTCCGTGACGGTACTCCTTTAAGGGTTAAGAGGTGACTACTGCCTCTGGCCACTGACCACCACAACAATACTCCCGTGGAACCTTACGGTGTTGCCGAAAGCTCTCTCCAGTGTACCCTCCGAGCCTCTGGAAGAAATTCAGCTGAATTTACCATCACTCAAAACAGCCCTTGTCCTTGCCCTGACTGTGGTCAAGTGGGTGAGTGATTGAACATTGGATTTCACATCAGGTGTTACATGGTCGCGAATCCATTTTACCAGCCCAAGGCACTGGCCTTAGCCCTTAACCCTTAAAGGAGTAAGGAGGGAATGTTGAGAAATGAACGTTCTAAAGAATATCTGGGTTCATTGAATTCAACAGAATTTTAGAACCTTCAATTGTTGCGGAACTTAGAACGTTCAAAAACCTACACCTTTAAGGGTTAAGAGCAGAGTAATTGAAATACCCCAATGTTCATCAGGGAGAGAAATGGCTACTTCGAGCGCTTTGTGCATACACCGATCTTTCGCAGGACTGACAAGCTGTTCATCTGCTATAAGGGTCAGGCAACTGGCCGTACAAAAAATCTGAGTGTGGCTCCCTTTGGGGTAACAATGGCACAGACATGTTAAAGCTCTATCTGCCTCCAGGCAGTGCTTTGCCTGCTTTTACAATCTGGATGTCAACAGTTCGTCTGTAGCCTGCTCTGAGCCTCAGCTTCACACATGTGAGAATTGTCTTGCGCCAGCAAGTTGCCGCTGTCCACTGAGGATTAGAATCGGCCGATGGGCATTTGTCTAGCCAATGTTATCGTTGGCTATACAAATTGAAGAAAACCCAGCGTCAGCGAGCTACCACTGTTCATTGAGCCTTAAAACTTTGTGCTGAATGTGTATGCAAACCAACCAGTCGCTGTAGAGTAGAGTTTTTGTAGTACATTTCGCCTGTATTGCTGCTGAAACAGACGTGTTCGAGGAACCCGCTATCGGCTCTAATGCCATATGCAGCAGTGTTTCCCATACGTTGACTAATCTGTGGTAGGGTGCTACGAAATCAAAACAGGCCGCCACACATTAATTTTGTATGTTGTACTATTTAAATTAAAGATAAGAGAAAATCCTTTCATTGAGCTGCGCTTTTTATGCTGCAGCCTTTCCTTGCCCCGTCTCGCTCTCTCTCATAACGAGCCCGTTGACCCTACTCTACATGTGCATTTAACAAAACATTAACAATTGGTGAAGAATTGTTGTTGCCACATAGATAGATAGATACTTTATTGATCAATAAAGAACCATTGCATAGAAGACGGCGGGCTAAATTGTTATTAAATCCGCTTAGCATCGTGACAATGCTGCGCAAATTTGTTCAAAACTGCTGATTTTAAAGTTAACTCTGCTAAGGTCTTATCACAACATAGTACATTGAGGAGACTAAGTTAAGTTATGCAATCAAGCAGTATCTCAACTAACGTTAGAATACTGTTTGGATGTCGAGTTTAGCATGCTTACTTATAGCTGCTTGTCAATTTCGTTATTCATGCAGGGCTCATTTTATTGACTCTGACACTGTGAATGTTTGCAAAATCCCGATGTAAATGGAAAAGTGTTTTCCAAGACTCAAAAATGCTTGTCCCAAGGAAAAGTATGAACCTTTATTTTAACCCCCGTTGTCAAAGTCATGCTACCGCCACAAATGCAATCACATTCTGTGGGAAACACTGTGCTGACATGGGAGCCTCGTCCTGCTGATGGTGTCACTGTGTCAAACTCAGCTTAATACCACTGACTCACTGCTTAAGCAGAGGTCATTGGGAACCTGCCATTTGCCAGTGTAAATGTGGACGTGAAGCCTCAATCCGCTGATAATTCTCTTTGTGTCACAATGCATGCACCAGCTCTGCTTGTGCTGTATTGTTGGCTTATTACCTGCCAATGCGGAAGTGTAGGAGAACACTCTGTCATTGGTGGTAATGTCAGAATGTATATGTGACTCCACTGATGACTTATTAAGCCAGAGGCAAAGGTGTATACTACCTTGATTATTGGTTCCAGGTGAACTATGTGGCCACAGCTGCAATGAGGGCTATGGTATACGTGTTTTACCATTGGTTGACAATCTCCTTGTCGAGGAGGCCCTAAGCCTGCAGATCATAGACAGAGAAAGCATGCTCTGGGAACAGAACACAGTTGCCTGTCTAGTGTAGCCATGGGCCTGTCTACAAGGAAAATGACAAGTGTCTTAGTGTGCTTCGCGGGTGGGGGTGCGACCGCACGCACTGCAACCCCACTTCCAACGTCACTGCACATTATATGTCTCTTTACATTTATTTGTTACCGTTTCATTGTGGCTTTACTGAGAAACAAATAGTTCGCAACACATGCTGAACTTGAATCAAACATTCTTTAGAACACAGCTGATCAACCGTCTGTTTTAACGTTTGAATGAAGTTCCATTACAAGAAGTGACCAGACTACTTCCGGAGTGATATGAAAGACGTAAATCAGAAGCACAAAACCCGTTGCCAAAACCCGTTGACAGCGGTAATTATATGATTCAGTGGTAATTACATGAATATATTTGACCGTAGAACGATGGGAAATCCCATTTAAAGTCAATAGAGCGTTCTACTAGCATTGTGAAGAGCCGTATAATAAGTGCTATTAAATCTGAAATTATGTTTTCTTTACTTGCTGGTGGTCCATAACTATGTATACACAACATTTCATTGTGGAAATCACACTTTTTTTATTATTTGATGGTGTTCCTTAGGTAGCTTCCTCAGTCCCTGTCACAATCACCTGATCTAATCTAAAGTGTTACCGTCTTACCCATTATTTGCAGCTATGACCTGGGAATCGAGAATCGTGATGCAACTAACGATCAGGTGACCGTGGATGCAGCTGAGGCTGTTCAGAAATACAATGTGGGCATCAAATGTGCCACCATTACTCCAGATGAGAAGCGTGTGGAGGAATTCAAGCTGAAACAAATGTGGCGATCACCCAATGGCACTATCCGCAACATCCTGGGCGGCACAGTGTTCCGTGAGGCCATCATCTGTCAAAACATCCCACGGCTAGTTCCTGGCTGGATCAAGCCAATCATCATAGGTAGACATGCTCATGGTGATCAGGTATCACGGGTCTATTTTTCTCCTCCGTCTTTAAAAAAGCAATGAATAAAATCCTTACATTACACCATCAGTGATCAACATAGTCCTCACGTCGGTAACGTAACGTCATTGTCATTCATGTCAGATGTTTGACAAGCTAGAGTTTAAAGTGTCAGTCTTAGTAGGTCTCTAATCTTGATTGACATATAGTAACCCCCCAAAAATTACTAAAAATAATAAGTTCACTAAAGGTTACGGTGTGCTAAAATGCCAGCTATCATTATCAGCTGAAATTAACTCACACAGGCATTATGTTACGGCCATACATACTGTACACAGTGTTATTACCTGCAAAAATAACTTTTAAAATGATTTTAATAAAGTAATAACATGGATAACAAGTAATAAACTTGTTTTACCTTAGTTGATCCAGCTGTTTCTCCTTCAGATGATGTGAAGATGAACGATCATAGCATAGTGCTGCTTGCTCCTCTAGTGGAAGGAGACATTAACTCTTGATTTTATCTTCACGTAGTAAAAGAAATTCGCGCCACAAATCCCTTAACCAATCATATCCCCAGAAAGCTTATGATGTGACATTTATAAGGAAGTTTCCATTAAGAAAATCGGTTGGGGCATGGCGGAGCTATTAGACTGAACGTCTCCGGTAATTGGGGTACCGAATTTAGAATGAGTCGTCTGCAAAGGGTTAATATCATAAAAGCTTGACCTTAACCTCGTAACATTTCAACCTTTATAGTGTATGGCTGTAACTCTGCGGAATTCTACTTTTGACTTTGGACGAATGAGGTGGCGACATGTCATTCCATTATGATGTACTTAGCAGATATGATACCCACACTTACAACCATATGTCTGATGTAATAGCCTCAAGTTGCCATGGCAACTCTGGGCCTGCTGGCTGCTTGACCCCCTCATTGCTACTTGCAGCTATATTTATTCATCTTCTTTCCACTGTATTGAGAGTTTACACCGTATGGAAAAAAGTTGTAACATTTGCTAGACTGATTGGGGACGGTCACTCGATTAATTTAATGTGTATTCATTTCAAGTGTCATGTCTGAACCTGAAGTGCTGTAGTGCCAGCAGTGGGTCAAATCTGGAGTTCCATCCATGTCCGTAACTTTTGAACCATATGCCCTAGGTTCAAATAAAATTACGGTGACGTTAACACACCAAAATCAATTACAAGTTTTCACAGGTCACAGAGTTTGTACACTGCACTGATGATCTTCAGACCAATCCTCACATACGTTTCCTATTGTCAACATTTTTTAGGCCACAATTTCTGTCCAGTGTTTAGAAAATTAGTTTTATGATAAGTCTTGTGCTCTGAAGTAAACATAGTAAACATACCATCCACAATTTAGGCTCAATAAGGCCTTTAGAATGTCATGAATAAAGATTATTTTTTTTAATTTGAGAAGTACGAGAAGTTTACATCTAGATATCTCCTGTGATTTGTTCATGGTATTTTATGAAGTTATGAATGTATTCCTTTAACTTTCACCTCTTTCTACAGTACAAAGCAACAGACTTTGTGGTTTCTGGACCTGGAAAGGTTGAGATGAAATACACACCATTGAATGGGCCCCCAGTGACTTTTGTTATACATGATTTTGAAGGTAGGCAAATACCTATATGTTGATGAATCCACAATTGATTATGTTGGTTGACATTTTCTTGTGTATGACCGAGGTAATGGTAATGGTAGTTCCACACAGGTCTAAGTTGGAATGGCCAACATTACACCACCAATGTAATAGGTCTGTCCTACACCTGTTCCTGGACACTAACTTGTGTCATACATTTTGCTGTTAAGTGGTTAGTTGTATAGATGTGGGTTCCGACGAGTAGATCTCAATTATCCATTCGGATTATTCAGTATTGGAGGAATGAACAATACCATGATATAAGTACAAGTAGAAATCTAATTCCTGTCAAGTAGCAACCTATTGGGGGAATACTGAATATTGTATTATAATACATTATAATAAATATGCATGTGAGCAGAATTTAAGCATGGTTGCAATGTGACATTTCTTTCAGATTAAAATGACATAGCCTTAACTCAAAACAGCTGTTAGGCTTATATGTGAGGAGCTCTTTTCCAAAACGCTATAAATCCATTTCAATAGTTTTCAGGAAAATTAATTTTTTTTACCTAGACCCACACATCATTTTTTTTCCGCACATTTTTTTCAAAACGGTATAAATCTATCCCAAGTCTTCAATCCCATCCCATCTTCAAAAGTGACCTCACTGCTAATAGATTATTTAGAGGGCATGCCAGGTAAAAGCCTGTCCAGTCATTTAATTACCAATGTAAATGGCTGGAGTTACTGAATGGTACAGTGTCTTTGTCTGGAAGTGTGGTCTATTGTCAGATGACATGAAAATTGCTCTCTTTGGGTAGAAACACTTTAGGTGTGTTTGGCGTACATAGACGAAAAGAAGCCCATGCCTAATGAGAATTATGGCAGAGGTGCTGTGCTATACTGAATACACAGACACGTCCTGGCATTTCTCAACATTTACTGCAATATTACAACAATAAAAATAGCTTGTATACTGTCTTAATTGAAACATGCTTTGCGCACAAATGATAGCCTAGGGCATAGAGAATGGACATCTCAACATAAGGATACATTAGAAGATGATTGGTGTAAACTTTGTCACGACGTGATAAGCAGTTCTGGCGCTTAAAAACGCAACGTTCCATTCAGTCTTCAATCATTTAAGCCGTAGTGCTCGTCATGAAAAGAAAACAGCAGCTTAATATTTTTCAGGTGTTTAACAGTAATCGGCGCACTGTTAGCAGTTATGCCGAAGGCAGTGAGATTAGGCATTGCATCCTACAGTCACTCTGTTTGTAACATCGCAGTTCGGGTTGATAAGATTCAGTTAATGCGAGTATGGATCGTCAAAGTTTAGGACGACCAAACAGCAGTGTAAGCAAATCCTAATTGTTAGGTTACCATAGCTGTCTCTTCTCTAGGCCTAGACCTATTGGAAATCACGACATAAGCTCATTGGTTTCTTTTTTCTTTTCTTTCTTGTTCGCGTGTTGGGTAGTAAAGCGATAATGCATTTACGTACATCATGTGAGCCAGAGCCGATATGGCCAGAGCTGCTTGCTCTGTAAAGGTATTTCTGTCCCACCCAAATTTCGTTAAAATGGTTTGTTTAGAAGCCAGAATTTTAAAAAAAATCTCGGGGGTGAAATCTCCCTCATCCCAGAACTTTGAAAAAGCTTGAAACAGCGCAAATTAATTTAGTCTTTTATGCAGTGGAGAAAGTGACAGCGCACAAAAAGAGAGTGCGTCCAAATTCACCCATTCTTTGCTGAACTACTTGCGAAGTAGCCAACTCATCACAGACATCACATCTATCACATGAAATAGCTTTTTCTTAGCTTTTAAACAATGTTAGTCATTAGTTGTTGTGGTAAACAGTTCGCGAGAAAAATAACTTTAATTTAATCATATAACATTCTGCGCCCGTCTTCCTACCCATTCATCTTGGTGGAATACTTCACGAACTTTCCCTCAACACATGACAAACCATATATCAGAATAAACACAGAAGGATCAGGATGCTCTCTGTCTTGGATGCGCTCAGGCACACACGCACCACCCCTCTCTCTCTCTCTCCCGTCGTGTGCGGTGCGTGCTACACTCACATGCACACGCGCTCTCGCATGCGCTCTCTTAATCGCTCACTCTAGATTCCGGGAGATTTTATCTAATTTGTGGGTGTCCGGGTACGGTGGCGCATTGCATTCACATCACAAAAAAAAAAATCAGATTATCTCGTAATTATGAGGTAATTATCTCGTATCTCATAATTACAATCAATATCAATTCTGCCCCCAGTACACTTGTGTGAGGCAATGACATGGTCTATTAGAGAAGACCTAAGCTTCCCAAGAGAAAGTCTGAAGCTGAAGTTCCTTTCAAACCTTTACTTAGGATTCACTGTAAAACTATGCAGACCAACAGAGTACATCTCAGTTATTTCCTTCGATGTTTTGTTTAAGAGCAATCATGAAGACTAGCATTTCAAGTTACAGAATAGAAACTAATGTGTTAGCTTATGGCTAATGTATATGAGAAATCCCATAGAGATGCTAACGGTTAGCATAATCAATAAAAGTAGATATGTAGATCCAACTTCAGTCCATTTACGAAAGGGTTACATAAGAAGAGTTCTTTGTTTACAACTGACTATTTCTCTCAATATAATACGTGTAGAAAAAATGTGACTGTTTAACTCATCAATGCCACTTGAACAAGTAGCCTAGCTGCACAAAATAAACAATAGGCGTGCGTGTGACAACGTGGATGGAGGTAGCCCTAAGCGTAGTAGTACCTCCACCTACTGGTTAGGACTGTAACGTGCAACATTGTATTGCCTTTGGGCAAAGAGTAGCCTATAGAAGCTTACTCTTTGCTTTGGGGTTGTTGGCGATTTGACAGGCTTATTTTTCATGCCACTTAAAGACATGTTAATCTGAACTCACACTATACTGACTTTGCACACATTCACTCCTCAGCACTCTCAAACATTTCCCAACTCTGAACTCACACTACAGTATACTGACTTTGCACTCATTCACTCCTCAGCACTCATGACCCCCACCCACACACACACACACACACACACACACACACACACACACACACACACACACACACACACACACACACACACACACAAGACTTTTAGCACTTTTACATCCCTCACCCTATGCTACAGACCTAATTTCATCACACGTTATTTATTTTCTTATTTCATCACACGTCAAAACACACACACACACACACACACACACACACATACATACATATCTGACTTTCTCCAACTTTTGCACATCTCCATAGAACTTTTTATTTATTATTTTTGATTTCTCCTCCATCTACCCATGTCCTTGATTGCCTAGCCTTTCTGCCACCCCCCCCCACCCCACCCCCATCCCCAACACACAAACAAAAAACACACACACTTACATCATCACTGTCATCACCTCACATACATACAGCACACCTCCCTACATACACAGCACATTGTCTTCAGGATCTTCTTCAACACACATCCTCTACATACTTACAGCACACTGCCCCCACCTACCCACACACACACTACACACACACACACACAGTCACTGCTACACTCCCTCCCCGCCCCACACACACATCTTCATCACCCCCCCCCCCCAATACATAGCACATTGTCTCATGAGGAAGCTTCTCCAACACACATATTGCACACTACCCTCTCCCCACATACACAGCACACTATCCCATCTCCCCTGTCACCCCCCCAACACACACACCAAGACCCTGGCAGTTGGGTTAGCCCCCTTGAGCCGTGGATCTGCCCAAGGTTTCTTCCTTGGTAAGGGAGTTTTTCCTTGCCCTGTTGCTCTTGGGTGCTCCTTGTTGGTGCCCCCCAATTCCAATCCTCCCCCACCTTTCTTATGCAGCCCTTGCCACTTAATCTACTAAACCCCTCTTCTACTGCACTTTTTACCCTCCCACTTTGCACAAATAGGCTGACACCAGACATAATTTCACTGCATTTCTTACTTCCAGTAACTATATGCATGTGACAAACTTCCTTGTATCCTTGTATCCTTGTAATCTCTCAAAGTACGAAAGTCATTCAAAGCAGGAAATCAGTAGGAAATATGTGCTTTCTTTTATTGAAAGGCTGTTTAGATCCTCAGCATGGATCCTATCCTTATCTCATAATTAAGAGACAGTCTCTTCCGGGAGTCTCCAGCATATTGATAGTGGCTCCCTAATACGGTGGCGCATTGCATTAACATCACAAAAAAAAAAAAATCAGGTTATCTCATAATTACGAGATCTATACTATTCTTGCACGCTGCACTGTTTGTAACAGTGACTTTAGCATTGCCCATGGCGGGTTAAATGATTGCAAAAGACATGTTGAGGTGAGTTTAACAAGTGTCAATTCATGTGCATTATTCATGCCTATAGTCTACTAGGTGGCTAGTTGCCAAGGCTACATGAAAAGACCAAACTGGGGGCGTGATGCCTCCCTGAAATGACTTTTTGCATGTTGGGATGTCTGTAAACAGCAGACCTTACCGGACACAAAGGTGTAAAGCATTCCCCTGTACAGTTTGCCATTCCAGAGTAATCCGGTTTTATATATGCAGCAATGTCTATATTATGCATGTCTCCAACTTTGGGGTTCACAATGTGTTTAAATTGTTCAATACATGATTTTATAACAGGCCAAATACAAAATAAATGTTACAAATATTGCCTAGATATCTGTAAACATTAAAATCAGAGGATATACAGTACATATAGGGCAGACAGACGCTCATGAGTTCATGCTTTGTTTTATCGCTGGATTTTAGGATGGCCTATGGCAACCGATTGCATTCTGAGCTACAGTCAACTCTAGCAGGTGTTAAATGACTGGAGACTTTGTGAATTTAAAGATTGTCATAATGTGCTGTCTCTGCTGCTTTTGATCAGTTAGATTTATTTGCAATCTCCTGTGGGATTCCAAAAATAATTCAGTGGAAATGCATGGATTCCAGTTTCTTTCAGTAGCAGCAACTGGAATCCATGCATTTCCACTGAATTATTTTTGGAATCTGATACCTTATCATACCTGTTAATTCTTACTCGTTGCTCGACTTATCGTGACTAAATTCAAGATGGCTGCAAATGCTAAACTTCGTGAAGATACTGTCTGTATAAATCGTCTTTGTAAATAAACTACCAGTGCTTTTTCAAAGTTCTCAATGTCTCGTTTTAAATGTCAGGGCCCTCGGAAGTCTACCAATGAAGTGTGGAGATACATTGAGCCTCGTAAATGGGTGTAAAACAGTGATTTATTTGCATGGCTAGCCCGATGCCGAAGCACCACTATTGAAAACTCCAGATTTTGGAGTGCAGGGGACAAGCCGAGATGGGCTATGAGCAGTAGCGGAGATTTGGGGGGGGCTGCTTGGCCTTAACAACCCGGGGGCCTGCGCCCGCTAGAGGGGCCCCCACTGGTAGGATTTTTTTTTTTTTTTTTAAATACAGTTTATTGACCACATATCCATTCGAATTGTTTACTACTTAAATGTTCAATAAAAATATATGTAGGCTGGGTTAGGCATAGTTTTTGTCTGTTTAACACAGCCAGAAAGCTGGCTATACTGTGTGAGGGAACTACCGATTTTGATAGGGGAAGAGTTAAGTAAAAAAAAGCGTTTGTGTTCAGATGAACACGCAGATGAGATTTTAGAAGACAGCAGGGACAGATTCAGAGTCGATGTGTTTTACTACATACTTGGCGTCTTTGTTTCTCAGTTTGAACATCGATTTGCAGATTTCAAGAGAATGGCTGGAAAATTTGCTGCTCTGAACCCAAACATTTTACTCTGATGATCCTGAAAAAGTTAAACTTTGCGGACTTTTATTCACAGGATCTATCAATGCCCGGCCAGAAGTGGTTAATGAATTTGTTACATTTTGTGCAATGTACAGTGAGCTGTGCATGCATTTAAACACCCACAGAATCCTCCCATTTCTCATCGCATAAGCGACATGGATCGGGCTTTTCCTAATCTTGCCGTTCTTTATCATTATTTACTTGACGATTCCAATTAGCAGTCGAAGGCAGAGAGAAGTTTTAGCCGACTGAAACTCATCTTGCGCTCCACCATGGGTGAGTCACGGCTGTCAGACTTAGCGCTCCTCTGTATCGAGAGACATTGAGGTCAATAAGGATAAAGTTATTGACAGATTTGCAAACATGAAGGAGAGAATGCTGAAACTCAAAATAGATTAAATGTTTTTTGCAGTGTGCATGTCATTTTAGGCCTGTAAAGCTACGTGTCTGTTTTTTCCTTTGTTGAGAAATTCTTAAAAGTGGGCCAACTTTTAACGTTCTTGAGTTCACAGTCGCTCATTTTCTGGCAAGGGCTATGGGATATTGTTTTCATTTACGTTTCTTTTCTTTAAAAAGGATGGGATAGTTGTTGTCCCTTTAACATGTTAAATGAGTTGAAGTTGTTGAGCAAAGTTGTTGTTTGTTTGACCGGAATAGGGAGCTATGATCAAAGGCTTTATTTTTTATTTTTCCTGGAATAAACATATATTAAATATTTTGGTTGGTTGGCTACTGTATATTACATGTGTGAATGAAAAGGTTGGTGAAATTACGCTAGTGCAAGCCAACGCGACAGTGCGGGTTACTGCAACAATCAGTGAGGGGGGGGCAAACATCTCCCGCCCCCCCTCACACAATACCCGAGCTCCGCCCCTGGCTATGAGACATACGTTCACACTCGTTATCATGTTTCAATACACTTTAGGTCAATATCACACCGGAATTCTCCTTTAACACAGTCTTTTGTGGCTGACCTGCAATCAAACACCTCCCAGTCTGTGCCATAAACATGAACGTTGCCGAATTGCTGCAGGATGGCTTGGTATTCCCGTGGTAGCAGAATTGTGTCCATTTTCCTGATCTTCTGCTCAATTCTGCCAAAGACTCGGTCTGAGAGATAACATTATCTTTTGCCTGGTAACTGTTGTCCCCATGGTGCACAACCACACCAAACAAGTACAGATACATCTGGCGTAAATAATAGGCCTGTCCACCAGGTTTTGCATCATATCAAAAGGTCGCATGACCTTCAGCAACCTTGCCTAACATGTCATAAAAAACGCGTGCTCTGCGACAATGCAAGATGAATTATGCCGATCACATCCTCTTCTCTTTGTCAGTAAGGTTTGGGTCTGTAATCCTGATCTTGTACTTGGCATAGTCAGCGCATGTATCTGTAGCTGGGTGACCGAAGCCAAGATTGAATTCCTTGGAAAACACTTGAGTAATAGAGGGGATAGCTGGTTTGAGCATGGCTCTGAGCCTCAAAGAGCTCATGCATCTTGAGCACATTTAGGTCACTGGGGAGCTAACCGCTGATCATTTTGCTCCCATACGAAAGTTTGAACTCGCTATCATCAATAAATAGACCCCAGCTTGTTTTAACTCCGGATCATCCCTTTAATAAGTGTTACACTTGTAAAGGAGACGTTGGAAATGTTTCTCCCTTGTGTTCCCTGTCCATTAAAATGTTTCAGAACCCCAGGTCTAAAGCTCATGATATACCAACGTATATGATTTGTGTGCATATTCATATATATTTAGCATTGTGTGTGTGTGTGTGTGTTTGTTTGTTTGTTTGTTTGTTTATGTCTGCAGGTACTGGTGGAGTTGCAATGGGAATGTACAACACAGACAAGTCCATTCATGATTTTGCCCATAGTTCCTTCCAGATGGGCCTGACCAAAGGAATGGCAGTTTACCTCAGTACCAAGAACACAATTCTGAAGAAGTATGATGGCCGCTTTAAGGACATATTCCAAGAAATTTATGAGAAGTAAGATAAGACCTCATCATGGCTTAAAGCTTTAATTTCTCGAAATCAGCTCACCAGTAAAATGGATTCTCTTTAAATGGTTCATAATGATCGCAACCAATTGTAGATGGCATTCAATGGTTTCACATAGACATCATGCAATCTTGAGAAAAATAATGAGTCAAGAGTCAAGTGGTTGAAGGGGGGAGAAGTCCCACAACACAATGTCTGTTTGACTAATTATTTACACCTTTTTAAAACTAAGGCTTAGACTCATAGGACCTAGGTATAGCCTATAGCTTAATTTGGACCAATAGCCTAATAATAACTAGATGTACCGCATAGCGGTACAAAATATGACCGCCGCTCAGTCTTGTACATCCGTTCCGCGAAAATAAATCACACTTCAATTTGTCTCCATATTTTACTCCATCCCCCACTCTTGAAACTTTTGTGTATGCTTGTTTGGCATGCCTGAGTGTGTGTGTGCGGCTGCACAGAAAGTAGCCTACTGGTGCTGAAAAGGTGAATAGATTGTAGAATAGCCAAAGAAGATGTAGCATTGTTATAAAACCTTTAAAATCTCTAAACAATCACAAGTAGGGCAGTTCATCACAGTTCATCCATTGCAACTGGATTGATGAAAGGTCACTTACACTGTAGGCTACATTGTATTTGGGAAAAGCAAAAGGTATCAGAATAATGTTATTTATTTATTTATTTATTTATTTATTTATTTTTTATGTATTTATAAACAAAAACATCTCTGTCAGTTCCATGCCGTTTTTAACAGCTATCAAAAACAACTTCTACAGCTACTTCCTCCGATATAGCCTATAATAAGAGTTGAGCTAATGACGGGATCCGTGAATTATATTCATGTATTTTATAAGATACATGTGCAACCTACAATGCATGCGTTTCAAGACACAGCTTACTCAAAACGAGTGAACAATAATGAAAATGTAGCCTACACGTCAGTGTTTTACATATCAACGAATGACTAAACCAGGGGCATCCAAACTGCGGCCCGCCACGCACTTTAATCCGGTCCGCCGAGCATTTATTTATCATAGATCCGGCCCGTCACACTTTAATCCGGCCTGCCAAGCATTTAATTATGTTATCATAGGCCGCTCGCTATTTTTTTTTCCAGCGACAGACGACATTGTGGTTAACTTTAGGCTACTGCAAACTGCTTTACACTCTTCCTAAAGAACGTTTACAATTGTCAATGTCACGTTGTTGTGACAATGAACGTTGTCAATGTCAAAACAGCTTGTTACATCGAGATACATAGCATCTCCATTGCAGCAGATCTAACTACCTTATGCTACTCCATTTAATTGGGAACGCATTTGAGCACAACAGGGAGAGAGCCCAATTGCAACTATTTGAGTGGAGCTGGCAAAGGGTCTTAAAGTGCAGTGCACCATTTATAAATGAATTAAAAAACATCAAATTAACAGTATTTCTAAAGAAATTAATTTTCTACAACAAAATTACTTTGTTGTAATTACTGTGCCGTTAACGTTTCCCCAAATATTAACAAAGTAGCACACTCCAAAAATTTGTTTGGAAGTTGTTTGGATGTCGCAGTCAATCTATATTTGCTGTAATTTTGGGGAGTAAATGTGAGGGGAAGAATTTGGGTGAGCCAGATAGCAAGTCCAATATGTTTAAGGGAAAAAATATTTTTGTCTCTAAAATTAATTAATAATCGTGATCTCAATATTGATCAAAATAATCGTGATTATCATTTTGGCCATAATCGTGCAGCCCCATCGCACCATCGGGGTGCCAGTCACACGAGGACTCCTCAGGGTGGTCCATTCCAAAAATCCCTGAGGTGGGTGAAGTTCCACACCGCACCATACCTAACTATGGGAGGCAGTAAAGAGGTATGTTTTAAGTCTACACTTAAAAATAGGGAGGGTGTCTGCTAGTCGAATTGAGGAAGGAAGATTATTATTAATAATAATAATAATAATAATAATAATAATATTATGCCAGGATAGGGGAAATATGTTCATATTTTTTAGTTCTAGTGAGTGTGCGAGCAGCTGCATTTTGTATAAGCTGTAGGCTCTTTAGACAGGTGTTATTGCAGCCAGCGTATAGAGCATTGCAATAATCAATCCTTGAGGTGACAAAAGCATGGATTAATTTCTCAGCGTCTGGTAAGGATAAAGACTTCCTTATCTTTGAAATGTTCCTTAAGTGATAAAATGAAGTTTTGGTAATCTGTGTTATGTGATTACTTAGTGATAGGTCTTGGTCAATTGTAACTCCTAGATTTTTAACACTTGTGGATGAGGATAGTCGAAGATCAGTAAATGTAGCCTGTGATGAGGATAGGATATCCCTCGTCTTTTTAGGACCTAAAACCATGACTTCTGTTTTATCGGAGTTCAAAAGCAGGAAATTATTTGTCATCCATGTCTTTATGTTTCTTATACATGTGTCAAGTTTGGCTAACGGAGTTAATTCGTCAGGTTTCCTTCTTGTCAAGGGTTGAGCGTAATGAGTTCATCACATTATCAGTTAACAAGTCGACCTTGGCTGGATTAAGGAAAGGGCCTTCTGATAGGCCTACCACATGAGTCCGGAATGGGGCAGGCGTAAGCGAAATTTTTTCTAGAAAGTCTGCATTAGTTTTTTCAGATAAGCCGTGGCTGTAGTATTCAGCTAAATTACATACTGCATGTTGTAATGTCATTGTAAAAGTAATTAGATGGTGGTCAGTTAAGGTGTTGTGGCAAGATTGTTAACTGCTCTATGCTTATGCCGTATGACAAGACTAGATCAATAGTATGGTCATCTCGGTGCGTGGGTGACCACAGCCTTGATGGCCACCTCCTTGTTGTCCCTATCAAAGCGGCCATAGAAGTGGTTCAGCTCATCAGACAGGGAGGTGTCGGTGACGGGGGGGTGGCGGGTTTGTAATCTGTGATGGCCTGGATGCCTTGCCACATGTGTCGGGGGTCAGAGTTGTTCTTGAAATGATCCTCAATCTTTATCTTGTTGTTGTGCTTGGCCTTTTTGATGCCACTTTTCAGATTAGCCCTGGATGAGCTATAGTATTGAGCATCACCAGATCTGAATGCGTTGTCTCGTGCCTTCAGCAGAAGTCTGACCTCACTGTTCATCCATGGCTTCTGATTAGGGAAAGTCGTAATCCGTTTGAGGGTGGTGACACTGTTGATGTTGGAGTTGATACAGTCCAAAACAGAGGAGGCATATGAATCAATGTCCGTGTGGAGGTCATGGGTGGCCTGAGTTGCGAACACATTCCAGTCAGTGTTTTCAAAACGCTGCTGAAGTGCAGTCAGCTCCCTCTGTCCACACTTTGACTGTTCTTACTGTTGGTTTCACACATTTGATGAGTGCTGAATACTTGGGCAGTAGAAACAATGAGAGGTGATCTGAGTGTCCTAGGTGGGGGAGGGGAGCGGCTTTGTAGGCATCAGCTATGTTTGTGTAGAGATGGTCTAAAATATTATCTTCTTGTGGGGCATGATGCATTTTGATTAAATTTGGGCAGTACAGTTTTTAAATTTGAGTGGTTGGTCACCCACGACAATGAAGGCTGTCTTGGGATGCAGAGTTTGTTGTTTACTGATAGCATAATGCAGTTCTTTCATGGCAAGCTTAGCATTAGCATCCGGTGGTATATAGGTTACTTTTACTACAGTTGATGTAAACTCTCTGGGCAGATAGAAAGGTCTACAGTTAACCATGAGATACTCTAGGTTAGCTGAGCCGTGACGCTCGGTGATGGTGGTGTCCATGCACCACGTTTTGTTAACATAAATGCACAAACCCCCACCTCTGGTCTTACCGGAGTCAGCTGTTCTGTCAGCACGGAGAATGCAGCGTCCAGCTAGCTTGATGGCGTTGTGGGGTATTTTGCTGTTAAGCCAAGTTTCTGTGAAAATCATGATGTTGCAGTCCATAATCATTGGAATCATTGGAACCCAGAAGGTTGTAGTTTTCTATACATACCATAAATGTTAAACACTAAGGCCTTAATACAGTAATACACACAGATCAATCTAGAATAGCTAATTAAAATAACTGCTAGCATTTGTTGTTTTGGAGAGTCTCAAAATGGATGACGAATTTGTGCATCTCTACTTGTCTGTGTTTGCAATAATAAAGGGGCTTTTGTGTTAAAGGACAATTCCGGTGTCGTGTCGAACTGGGCTACCCGTCGAGTTATGCTACCACGCAAGCGCAGTTGGGGAAAAAAGCGTCACAATTGCTTGTTGACAGAATGACTGTAATTTTGAGCTACCTCAAATGCTCAGATGTGTTTTCCTAGCAACTTAAATGCTTTAGATGTGTTTCCCTAGCAACTGCACTGTAACTTCTGTCGCGCGACAAAGTTGTCAAATTCATTCTGTGGCAATTTGTCGAAGAGGAAAGACGCATCTCTAGAAATAACAGTAAGTTAAATCTAATTCAGCAAAATTAGCGTACCGTAAGTGTCCTTATTTACAGTGTATTGTAATAACCTATAGGGTATAATAACATTAATCGTTTTTACGCTGAAAACTGTTCATTTAAACCTAAATTACGGAAATAAATAAATTAACCTAAGGTTATGAATCAGTGAGGTTAACTAGCCTAGATACTCAACTTAAATGTAACGATAGACTAGGCTACTAACTTTAACTACCATTGACTTTAGGTCACGGGCTTTTGACTTTATTGACGAACGCTACAAACTAACGTTAACAGTTGAGTGATTCATGGTTGTAAGTTAGTGTAACGTTAAAGTTAGCAATCCAACAGCTAATGTTACATTTGCTCACATTTATGCCTAGAGTAGCATCGGTATGCATTTATTCACTGTTTTAAATAATTACAGGTTCATAGATCATTAATTTGATGGCAGTGTTATTTTGTGTTCAGTTTATATTAAAAATATCCATAATCGCTAAGTTAATGTTAGTGCAATGACATATCTTAGCGCCGAGGCTACCCTGTATCACTGTCCTGTCTCAGTGTTCCCTCTGTTTTCCCGGTCTGAGCGCGTGCGTGTGGGTGTGCGCGAGTGTCTGTGTTTCCCGCTCCCTCCTGTGTTGTCAGAATGTATCCATCATGTTTGATTTGCCACACACACACAGCCTATGCACAAAAACAAACACTCATCAAGCAGCATTGTGTAATAGCAGTCAGGGCGCTTCTGTAAAAAACACCTAAATGTGTAAATTGTTTTTTTTTCACCTGCCGTGTCTCGCCTTAATTTATAAAAACAAACATGAAACGTAGGTGTCTGTGCTGCCTTTGTAAGACAACTTAAATTAGAAAAGCCCGAATAATTCCAAACACAACGGTCATTGGAGAAAGGCAGGAAGGCAAAGCAAAGCAAAGGCAAAGTTACATACTAGCGTATGTAACTTCGTACAGTAGCGCAGCTCGATAGGCAGCGCAACTCGATATGTCCGTGCTATCGATTTACGCTACGGTAGCTCATCTCGACAAAGGAGCCTAACTCGACACGACACCGGCGCAAAATAAACCTAGGGGTTAATAACATGTGTATTGAGTTCGACTGTTCTCTGGGACATGTTTTCATGCTAATCGAATGAGACCACTTTTATTGCAAACCGCTAATTAGCTTATAACACATGACAGTTCAGCTTACGTTGCACGGCATTCAACTTATGCATTCAGCCAGTCCAATGTGCAACGTGCAACGTGAGCTGAACTGTCACGTGACTTTTTCCAAGATGGCGCCCGCCTGCATTGCCTGTATACGTGAGCGGTACTGTCTTGCTAAACTATATCTTTTATAATAAACTGTCTGTACACTTACAAAGTTCACAATGCTTCGGTTTACATGTAGGGACCCACATTATGTTACCGTTGAAGTGTGGTACTATTTTGAGCTATAACGTCTTTCATGAAATATGAAGTGTTGCCTATAAACTTTCCGGGAAGTGATCAGCGAGACCTGGCGAGACTGCCACCTAGTGATAGACCCACGAATATGGCCTGGTTTTGAGATGACGTGCATGCGTCACTGATTCGACCCAAAGCGGCAACCGAGTTTTGATAAAATGTCCAGATAAAAATGTCCAGATTGTGCGTTTTCATGAGTTTTCGATCATCATATATTTAATTTCCATTCACCACAGAGTTCCCAAAATCACATATAAGGTGTGTTAGAGTGTCTAGTTTCGTAATTTAAAAAAAAAGCTAAAAACATAAATTACGTTTTTGGCACTCAACGCATGGGAAGGAAAAACGTAATATTACGTTTTTGCCACTCAGTGACCCCTATGTTCATTTTGTGCCGGACTTGTCCTTTAAGGATTGTTCAGAAGAACCAACTTTTAAATGATTTCTGAATTTTTGAATATATGTTTTAAATTTCAGTTCTGGTTATTGATTCCTGAATGCGATGACCCTGACCAGTTCTGATTATTTATTATCAATTCAGCTATGCCATTTCCAACTAAATTGTTTTGTGCATGTGTGCAGTTTTGTCAGTTTCTTTAGTTGCAAATGACCAAGTCATTCATCAATTTCACAGTGAGTACAAATCCCAGTATGAGGCCAGGGGTATCTGGTATGAACACCGACTCATAGATGACATGGTGGCACAAGCAATGAAGTCAGAGGGTGGTTTCATCTGGGCCTGCAAGAACTATGACGGAGATGTCCAGTCAGATTCAGTGGCTCAAGGTAGGAAAACAATAATGCTCACTTTTCTGAAAGCATTTAGCATCATATGGTTTCATTTATGTACTCAATTTATATCCCTCTCTTGTTCTTCCTGATCTTAGGCTACGGTTCTCTGGGCATGATGACCAGTGTCCTGATATGTCCCGATGGCCGCACTGTTGAAGCCGAAGCTGCCCATGGAACAGTAACACGACACTACCGTCAGCACCAGCAGGGCAAAGAGACCTCCACTAATCCCATTGGTGAGAGACACACTTTCCAGGCATTGGTTATGGAATAAGCTAGCTAAGGGCCTCACTGAAGGTGCTTTGTGGCAGAACATCAGTGTTGTTTTGCACTTACTAGCCATGTATTACAACCCCAAAACAGAAGAAGTTGGGACATTGTGTAAAATGCAAAATAAAAACAGAATGTGATAATACAGTGGGCATTACTTTCAAATGGCCACTTCAGTCGTGCATTACGCTGCGTGAAACTTTAGTACCACTTTCAGCCACTGTGCGTCGCTCTGCTACTGTACATCCCTCTGTCAGTAGCCTGCCTGCCGCCCCTTCTGAAAAAGCAGGAGGCTACCTTTAAACATAATTGTTGCCGAGAGGAATCCCAGCATACGAATTCAATAATAAAATAAATCCTGCATAATTAAACATTACCTTGATTTAGGCTACTTGAGTATGGTTTAAGGCTTGGCTACACAGTGGTAACGAAAATCGAAATCTGCTTTTGATAGCCTGCCGGTGCCGCTCCACAAAACAAACAAATATCTTAATTTGCTGTCTACGTTATTGTCAGTGTTGGGGGTAACACAACTACGCAAATCAAAACAGTGTCTTGTGCAAGAACTGTTCATGCAGACTACAACTGGCGCAGTGTAGCCTACACAACTTTGTTCAAAACTGATGCATTCAAGTTAACTTTGACAACGTTGTGATAAGTAGGCTATAACACTAACTTTGCAATCACAAACGCTAATTTATTCTAACGTCTCTATACGGAACTACCTGCTTCATTTGCAGAGGACGAAGAGAAAGCACCTTTTTGATAATTGAATCAGTAGAGAAATAACTGTTCAAAATTAATCTGTAGCCTTGGGTAGGCTTCTGCAGAAAACAATGTTGTTGGCGATTTAATACTATCTAGCAACGTTTTTATGTGTGTTTAATTTACAATGGCACATTATGTATTTATTTATTATTATATCTGCTGCACCAGCTGATTTTAACTCTGCTGAAGAGGATATATTCAGAACTTGTCATTATTTCAATAAATTTGACAATTTTAAGCTTGACCTACCACTTTCTTAGAGCGATGAGGGACAGGTGGGGCTCGAAAGGACTATGCCCCCTTGATCAAAGTGGGGAATGAAAGAAAAAGTTTGAGAACCACTGGCTTAACAAGTTACCTGCAGTCCAGAGCACACAGAATATTGCAACAGAAAGTTGCCTTTATAATCAACTACTATTTGTTCCAACAGCATTCAAACAAAGCCTTTATAAAAGTGAAAAAAAAAATATTCCATAAGAAGTAAAATAAAATACTGTTACTGTAGTAACTGTACCACATTATCCCAAGCTTCAAAGAGCTCCCCACGTCTGTGACAGGCAGACGTGACACCGCTAAATTCTCAACTTGTTTATACCCCGCACTGAATGCGTAAGACTGCTGGGGGGGCCATCAGACATTTGTGCCCAGTTAATCCGGCCCTGCCCCCAACAAATCACACCTTCCCACCTCTGTGACAGCTTAAAAGAAGTCGAGAGGACTCCTAACTCACAGACCTATTCACAAACCGGTTTTGTGGCATTTCGCCATGTTTTGAAATCCTATGCGGCTACAGGAGCTTCCAATCGTGAGGAAGCAATTTTGCATTGTAGGCATAACTAACATGCAATAACGCCACCAACAACAACCAAAACTAGGCTACTCATTGTCAACATGTAAATTAAATGTAACATTATTGTGAATCAAATTTAAATGTTCTCTTTTGCAAATGTAGGCATAGTAACAGATTAATTTAATAATGTTACAAAGATACTACATCAATCCGTATGTTTCATTAGGCTACTAGGCTATTTGTTTTGCCTTACTCTTGATTCATTTAGGCTAGACCTTTTTATTCAGTTATTCATCATCTTCAGTCCTTGTGTAGCGCACGCATTCTCAGACCTGTCACCTGCCACTCATCATCGTAAGGGAGGTGTTTGGAATCATTCACGCGTTACAACCATCAGCCAATCAAGGTGGTCACTTCAGTCAAGGTCGTGCATGAGTAATAACGTCATCCATAGCAACGAAGACTCACTCACTCTTAGTCAAAGATTCTAGAGCGCTCCGCTCCAGTCATCCAGTTCGGAATGGCACCCAGGCTAGAATACAAGTACAAAGACAACAAAATGCAGTTTGTGTCTAACCAGAAGTGCAAAAAAGCAGAAAAGTGATATACAAAGTATAGACAGGTGGTGCATAGACAGGACAAGACATAGTGCCGTGTAGACAGTAGTATACAGTTGGTTTATAGAAGGTGGTTTAGAGTAATATAAAGGAAATATGTGCAGTGTATTAATAGTTATCTTATAAGGGCAGAATAAATATGGCTAAATATGAACAATGTATGACAACATGTACAATGTAGTAACAAGTAATGGAATTTTGGAGAACAATGAGAACATTGAGAGATCCAGTTGAATGGAGAGAGACAGAGAAAAGGTTTCTTTTAACAGGGTTCCTACACATTTTCTATTTCAAAATCCCATACTTTTTCCATCCTTTAATTTACAAACTTCTTGGTAGATTCTCGACAATGCCACTCCAAAACCAAACGTTTGTCTCAGCATCCAGGAATCGTTGAGCACCTACATTTGTGCTTTAACATTGATGGTGTGCCACTTTTTAAATCCTCCAACTTCCAAATGTGTCCCATACTCTGCAACTTTCACAACTTTGCTCCTTTCATTGTGGCCATCTAAAACCAAATTCGGTGGAAGAGTACTTAAGTGACTTTCTCCAGGAGTTGCAGCAGTTACAGCAAGATGGCATTGTTCATGGAGGCAAAGCACTTCAACTGTCTGTGAAAGCATTCATATGTGATGCTCCTGCCAGGGCATTCTTTAAGTGCATTCTTGTTACCATTCTTGTGAGTGATGCACTATCAGAGGCACCTATGACGGAAGGTTTGTTCTTGGGGCCAAAGAGCCAGGTGCGGTTCCAAGGACTGAAGACTGTTTTGTTTAGGCCAGCTCTGCTGCCACACTGCCTCCACCGCACTGCTGCCACCTGTGGACAAGGAGGAGTGAGAGTTATACAACAAAATTAGTTATTAGTTGTTAGTGGCAGCACTAGTATAAAACCTCTAAAATCTAATACGAGAAAATGAATGTCTAAATCCCAGACCCTATCTCAATGAGGTCTGACGTTAGCCAGGCTAAGAGCGGCTATTCATGGAAGAGGCATGCGTGTTGGAAGTAGTTTTCAGCTGAAGAGACACTGAAAACATGTTTTAATCTGTATACCATTAACATTGCATAACAAATAACAAAGTAAAACATTAATTTGTAGAGTACCAAAACCAGTCTTTTGAGTGTAATCAGATTATGGCAATCATTTTTACAATTGTTTACAACTTAACTCTGTCCTCACTTGAACCCATTTGCAAGGATGGACGACGCTGAGTATAGAACGTGCTGGCAGCGACAGATAACATGTAAACGCGCCATATGTAAACACGCCATAGCAGTGACGGGACGCACACACCATACAATCGGCCTGACATTTTGAGTGAACTTAAATGAACTACCTAGCAACAATTCCAACACCCACAAGTTAAGGATGTCTTCAGAGAGTTACACTTGATAAGCATGATAGGTCTACTTTATTTGCATCAACAATTGAAATGGAGGGGCAGCGTGACTATTTCGGGAAAGGCTACAATCTTTGATAGGTGTCATCTCAAAAGAAAGTTCACTTTCTCCATCATCGAACTCTTGAATACTGTGATGGTACAAACCAATATCTGTAATGCAGTGGGTAAATTAACGTTACGTTAGCAGTAGTTTTTATGTTTTATGCATAAAATATATGGTTTATGTAACAAACCCTTCAAATTTGAGAGAGACTGAACAAAAATATGAGTTTATTGTATAGTTTTTGATGGGGAATTCAGAGAAACCCATGTAAAAAAAAAAAAAAAAAAAAAACGAAAAACTGATGCATTTAGTCCAAATTAACTGTGCTAAAAAAGTAAAGTGAATGGGTGTCCAACTCTTGAAATAGCATGCATCCCTTCCATGCAATCCCCGCCCCACCCCCACCTTTTTCCCATGCATAACGGTAGTGTTAGATAAATTACAATACTTACAGTATTTGAAGTAGCTGCACATTGTGCACAACCATGCTAAATAGTATAGTTTTAGTATAGTTTTGGCACACAGTACACAAAGACAATTCTGCCATCATACCGGAATGTAAACTATACTCGTAAACGTGCTAATTACCAACCATTTCGTTCGAAAATTCTAAAACAACAATGTTTTTTAATACTTCAAAATAACATTGTGGGTGTGTTTGTGTCTTTACATGGTGAGTGAACTCTCTTACGAGCTTGGACGTGGCACACATTTGGAATATTCCAGAATGCACTCAGTGTTCTTAGGGCAGCAGTCCTCACAACACACCACCTGCAAACAGAGGGAACAGAGGGAGACTAAGATTAATACGTTGCAAAACACACAAAACATGAAAAGACCATCACTGAAGCACTACTACACTCACAAGCATCTTAACACATGCCTCAGAGCAAGTCAGGTACATCAAACAAGGGGCAAATAAGGGCTATGAAATGAAGAATATGTAGCCTAACACTACCCTTCACAAACTAAAGATCCTTTTACTTGTAGCAGTTCTAGGCATGATATTAAGGTGCCACCCACCCATCACACTTGCCCCATTCACATCCATTAAATGACAGGTAAATCAGTGGGTAGATAACTGATATATTACTTCATTCATACTGGACCTCTTTGCAGTTATAGCAACACTACATGTATATTATGTATCAACACTAGCACTACATGTATTAAGTTTAAATAATGTGACCTACCTATGTCCCATGGAAGTTCGCAAGGTAACTTTAACCGTTATTAATTTTAACGTTAACAACTTTCATCTGTGTCTGCTAGCCTGCATGGTAACAGCCACTTTAAATGTAGCTAACGTTACTTTAAATGTATAACGTTAGCTAACTTACTTGCGGCTGATATTTCATTCTAAAACTAACAAACAGACAAACTTCAAACAAACAGATATTTCACATAATAGTGAAGTTAGTTACTGGAAAAGTTAACATTAACAGCTAACATCGCTAGCGTTATCTCACTAGCTAATTCTAAACATGACTAACGGCTTTGATTAACATTCCATTATGAAAACAATATATTTCGAATAAATTCACGTTTTCAATTGGCATACAAAAGTACTGTAATTCTTACCTGGGATATGATGTCGGCAGAGTTTGAACAGCTTACACATTCAGTCAGAGGCATGACAGAAAGTGACGGTTGAAGTCACTGGTGACTGCAGTTGAAAAGGAGCAAACTCAGCAAAGATTCTAGAGTGCTACGCGAATTTGAATTTGATCAGGGGTGGGGGATGGGAATTGCTGTGTGTGCGCATGCGCTTATCAAGTGGCGATAAGCATCCGTTAAAAACAATCGTGAAAATGATTACTGTTGGCATTTTAGTCTGTTATATTACCAGACTGGTTGGTAGAAGTGTCAAAACAATAGTAACATTAGCCTAGTGGGCTATTATTACTACTATTATGATTATTAACATTATTGGTTCTCATATGGTGGTCAATTCAATGACGTCAATTCCATATCATTTTGACGCCCTTTTGCTTGATATCAAATCAACGTTGATTTAACATCATCACTTGTAATGCTAAAATAGTATGAAATTATAGATGCTCAACATGGTGGTCAAAACCTTGACTAATTCTTGACATCAAATTGACATCACGGTGCCTGCTGGGGCTTGCGTTTAGCGATATACAGTAGCAGATCTAAAGTCCTCAGGGAGACAACCTACACGCTGATTTTATTAAGAGGATATGCACGCGGGGACTCGCGAGCAGTTAGGGGCATCATTTTTTATGACTCCTGAAACCCCATTCAATCGTGCATAGGGATTTTTCTTACGAAACGGAACATGCAAAAATGAACGCATACAAAACGACGGTAGCGTCTATCACACTCTTGATGAGTGACTCAGTTACGCTGTTTAAGTAGCTTAATTGTTTAAAACAATTTTTGTTGTTGATCGCAACATGTCTAGGCCATCATAGGCTACATTTGCCTGTCATCTAGGCCAGGGGTTCCCAAACTTTTCCACGACAAGGCCCCCCAAATACCACTAAGTTCTGGCCAAGGACCCCCTTGATGTGTTATTAAACCCATCGACAATACTACGGTAAATGTAAAAATACATTAAGCTAATCCTAATAATTATTTTAGCCACAAGCACTATGCGATAGAGCATACAGTGTGTAAAAATTGTATTTGGGGCTTTCTGCTATATGAGACCTATCACTCTACTATTATTCACAGTCATTATCATGGAAAATATAATGTCCAGATATGCGACACAATATTATAATGACGTTGTATAACAACCCTCATAGTAATAGGTATATTTCAAATTTTCAAATGTGTTTATTTGTTCCTTTTATTTTTCCTTCCAACTTGCTGAGGCCCCCCTGGCGGCCCCCACTTTTGAAAACCACTGATCTAGGCCCTATCAAACCCTTATGGGTAAAAAAAACTGCATTGTGTGACAAAACTGCAGGTTTTTCAATATTTTTGTGCCCAAAATATTGCATTGTGCAGTACAATGTAGGCTTGCGTTGTCAGTCAGGGTCAACTTTTGGTCTTTTGTTATTTGCACAGCTTTATCAGAGCAATTGTAGCCTATGCCTATTGTAGGTCTATGTTATTGTTTACACTTTTTTGCACAGCTGTGTTGGAGCAGTCTGAAATCATTCTAATTAAAGCTGGTTGAGTGAATACGAAACACTTAGCTCTTTCTGTTTAAAATATCGATATATATCGTATATCGCCAATCAGCTCCAAAATATATTGGGATATCAGTGTTGGTCCATATCGCCCAGCCCTACTCCTTGTGCAGTTAAATATTTCCAAACAGGTATGTGCTGTGTAGCCTACTTTTTTCTTATTTGCACAGCTCTATCTGTATGCCAATTGGTTTATTATATTGGCTTTTAACGGTAGCCTATGTTTTGTGTTACCTTTATTGTAAAGCTGTAGGCCTGTGTTGCCAATCAGGGTCTAACCCGAATATTGTTATTTGCACAGCCCTCAGAGCAACTGTATGCCTATTGGTATATGTTATTGTTTACACCTTTTTTGCACAGCTCTGTTAGAGCAGTCTGAAATGAATATAATTAAAACCGGCTGTGTTGTTATAATTGTTGTGTTTAGTGAATATATGAAGCACTTCGCTCTTTCTGTTTGAAATATCAATATCGTATCGACATCGTATATCGCCAATCAGCCCCAAAATATCGGGATATCAGTTTTGGTCCATATCGCCCAGCCCTAGTATGTCTCAATTAAGTTTAGTTAATAGCCTAATACCCTCCTCCTCTCCTTTGGTGTTTGGTGTTTCCCATAACTTCTAGCTGCAGTGTAGCCTATATCCTTAGCAATAAGTAGGCTAGATGCAGCCTTGGGTCTTGAACAGGGATGTAGGCTAGTGGAGGCCGCTAAACGCAAGCAGACTAAACGCAGTTTACCCACCACTGAAATTTCAGAAATAGTTTCTCCACCTCTTATTAGAGTTTATCCACCTCTCAAAAGACTTTATTCACCAATTACAACTGTTAGCATTTAAAAATCACACTGTATTTATCCACAATAACAATATGTACACTCGTCAACACTCTATGAACCACTTAATGCCATTTGTATTGTTATAAACATTTGACAATAACCGCGCCATCATCAAACATGTTCTGAATGCCTTTGCTAAAAATCTGATACCTTACTGTGATCACAGAATTCATAGTTTACCCACCTCTTATTTTACCACTACATTCCTGGTCTTGAAATATTCACAGGAATCCATAGGAATTAAATATTCATGTTGTTTTATCCAATATTAGTTGTGCAGATGTAGTCCATCTTATACACACGCATGAAGCCAACAAAGAAAATGCAAAAATAGAGCCTTTTGTGTAATTTTTCCATTTTGTGTAGTAATTCTAAATCAGAATCTGACACAATCCAAATGGTCTACAAGAAACCTCAGAAATGCAGAATTTTATTTCAGTATGCATTTTGGGTAACCAAAAGCCATTCCAAAACGCATGAGCATACCTTGGCAAATAATGGTCTAAAATACTGATTTTTCATTTTTATATTGATCTACTTTTGCACACAGCTTCGCAAGACCTGGTGCTAGGGCTCAATTGTGTTTCTAAAATCATATCAAGTGACCTAGAGGGCTGAAATGTAGTCAGTTCAGAGATGCTTGTTATCTCGCAGAAAGAAAAAAAACAATAGTCTAGGCTCTGTAACTCTGTGCCAGTGCTTCCTAAGAAACTACAGGATCTTAGCTTTCTAAAGATGTCCAGCATTTGGTGTCTTTACGTATTGTGGAGTGCTACAGCATGACGGTCATTCTTGAATTTTATGACAAAGAGGCCTAATTGGAGACGTTTGCGTGATGCGTTGTTATCACTGGTAACAACAGTTGTTATAAATTAATGCTTATTAAAATGCTCAAAACAATGCTCCATGAAGTGGGGGGATGGCGTTCCCCCGCGTCCAACGCCCACTACACCCCTGGACATACAATCATACTGTTGAAAATAACTGTTTTGTGAACTTTATTGAACATAGCCAGTGATTTAGGCGAAATTTATGGTGTTAATTACAGTGAAATATACAATAAAAAAAATAGGGTTTGAAACAGGTAAAAAAATGGAGTCATATTTTTTCTCCATGTTCAATGACTTTTAAAGACAGTCCAACCACTCTCAAAAAATGATGTGTACTCAATGTACTTGAGTAAAGTCATGAATACTCCCCAAAAATGATACTCGAGTAAAGTCCAGATCCCTCAAAATTGTACTCAAGTACTGTACTCAAGTAAATGTACTCCGTTACTGTCCGGCTCTGTATGGATGCTTGTCACATGTTCTCTATCATTCTCTCTATTCAGCCTCTATTTTTGCATGGACACGAGGTCTGGCCCATCGTGCGGAGCTGGACAAGAATACTGAGCTGCGTGTATTCGCAGAGGCACTGGAAGCTGTTTGCATTGAAACAATTGAAGCTGGATTCATGACCAAGGACTTGGCAGCTTGCATCAAGGGGTTACCAAAGTGAGTGAACTCATAAAAACATCTCAATAAACTGTGTTCATTCTTGCTGAATAACCGCTATGTATCTTATATCGTTTTCTGTTCTTTATGCAGTGTCCAGCGCTCAGATTTTCTCAACACCTTTGAGTTCCTAGATAAACTGGCAGAGAACCTAAAGACCAAGATGTCCAATCAGCCTAAACTCTGAATCTTCTCAGTACTCAGAAGATATACACACAAAGATGCATGAAGAAATATTAGAAACTTGTACGCCTTTTAATTTTGAAATTTGGAGATATATCCAGTGATAAGTACATTCACAGATTTGGTTAGACCATCCACATATTATCTGCCCATATGAGGCACTACATTCCAGTGGATGGACTTAAGTGCCTTTTCATGGCTCATGCTAAATTAAAATAAGACACCTATTGTCTAGCAGAAGTTTAAACAGAAACTGAAAGAAACCGCTTACAGCATTGACTGCACTTGTGTATGTATGGTTCATAACACTTTTTTTAATTGATGTACTAATAGTGAAATAGTTTTGTCTTTGTAAGGTATGTTATAGAATCTCTGAAATGCTGAAATATTTTAATAAAGTTGCACATCATATTTACTTTCAGAAGTCTCATTCAAGTCTTCAGTATTCAGTATAGATAGTATAACAAAGTGACTGTCAACACTTCTAGCATCGTAACAGAAATGTCTTTCAAGTCTCCCAACAGTGTAATGTTAATAAAAGAAAACATTCCACAAAGTTTCTGTTCTTGATGTATTGCTTTTCCTTGAATGGTGATGTTACCGACACCAACAATGTGGAAACAATGATTTGAATTATTAGCAGTATACAAGTTAGCCTAAAAATCTAGATGCACCCAAGCGGCAGCAAATGTAATTTGCAGTCAGGGTAGTCTAGCAACTCTCCGTTGACTTGCGAGCTCGAAAAATTAAACTTAGATCAGGCCAATCACATCGTGTATAGAGTTGGTGGGCGGGCTTAACATAATGATGATAAATGAGTTGCGACGGTTCTGCGTGAATTCCCTGCTACTTGAAAACAAAGAAGATGGATGCTGCTACTGGTGAACAGCGCGACACAAGTTAAGGTTTTTTTAAGTTGGCAAAAGTTTGATCAACTAGCCAACTAGCTCCGCTGATGGGAAAACGCATGGGACACATGAGTTGCAGCGCTATCCCATTGTGTGCAGAGGGAATTTGAAAGACAACCGTTTATCCTGCCCCCTCGGATTGAGCACTGCGAATGGTGAGTTCCCAGACCCTACATCTTGATGTGGGTCTGGCTCGTCAGACTAAGTTAAGTATTACCGGCCTCCAAGTCTAGGGAAGCTTGGGGCACGGCACAACCACGTTTCCTTACAGAATTATTGGTACCTCTACTAAAGTTGACTAAAAACCGGAATAAAAAATAATCTGTTGGTGATTTATTGTAATCTCACAATGAAAAAAATAGGAAAAATCCAACCTTGAAGGGAAGCAAATTTATTTTGCCGTAGCACTATAGAGAAGACGTTGCTGTGCCAAGCACATGGAGAATTGTGCCAGTAGCATCGCCGGTTCGAATCCGGCTCAATTTTACGAAAAGGAGGACGCCACTGTGCGGCGGACTTTGACCTACACACAATAGCCAGCGTCACGAAACTCTAATAATGTATATAATGCAGAGCACTACATTAAGCATCGCCCCCGTAGCACTGTTCAGAAGACGTTGCTGTGCCGAGCACATGATGAATTGTGCCAGTAGCATCGCCGGCTCGATGCTTCGTTGTCACGCGGTCTCCCGTTATATTACGCTATGCGGTCTGCCCGTGGTCAGCGCATTCCCGAGTGCAGGCGGGCACGCGAACTCTTATGCCAGCCAAGTGCGTGACTGTTTGCTTTCTGTTTGTTGTGCTTTTTACTGAGGGCATTCATATTAAAAAGTATATTTTTTGGGCTTTTTATGGCTTTAATTAAATAGGATAGTGGAGATTGACAGGAAGTGAGTGGGAGAGAGAGTCGGGGTGGGATCCGGAAAGGACCAGGGGGCGGGAATCGAACCCGGGTCGCCGGCGTACGGTGCAGGTGCCCCAGCCAGTCGCACCACTGCTGGGGCCGGGCATTCATATTAATCATTGATATCAATTGCAATAGCCAGAGAAATAAAAATCAATTTTACGAAAAGGAGGGCGCCGCTGTGCGGCGGACTTTGACCTACACGCAATAGCCAGCGTCGGCAGAAAGTGAAGTACTGAAAGGTTTCGGCACTAATTTATGTTCAAATTAAGTTTTAGATTGAAAAGTTGTGTTATATTTTCATAATCTTCATTCAGTGAACACATACAACCGTCAGTTTGTTAATTAACAGAGATTTCGTGAATATGACGCTCAGGCCCATAAACTATAAGTTTACCTGCAAACACCCATCTAGATGTGGAAGTAGATAGTGCAGTGGTCATGGACACAGTTTAGTACGTGGGAGACTGGTGTTCGATTCCCGCACAATACGGTTAGGCAGATTGAGCGCGCACGTGTACCAATGTCTCTGGAGAGAAGGTGCGCAATTTGAACAAGAAATCGGTTCTCAAAAGGAAGTTTTGATTGCAACAATTAGCTAGTTCATGCACCAGGGTGTAAATAGCATACATTAATATATACACCAGGGTACGAATAGCATCCACTTCTAACTATACATAGATGCAAACAGCATACCTTATTCATAGTGTATATTACACAGCTGAGCTATTCACACCCTGTGACGTAACAACAAAACATTTTTTTCGTTCGTTTTTTCGTTTTGTTTTTTTTTTTATTACATTGTGTGATCAATATGCCAGAATAAATGCACAGGGGTGCAAATAGCATACACTGATATTTGTACCAGACAAGGTATTAATAGAACACATTGCTGTGTGCACCAGGGTACGAATAGCATACATTGATATTTGTACCAGACGGGGGGTACGAATAGAATTCACATCTAATTGCACCAGGGTACGAATAGCATACACTGCTAATTGTACCAGGGGTGCAAATAGCCTCACCCTTTAAACTTTCTATAATCTCCTCCACTGAACCTGAAGTTGGGATTCCGGATATTACTCCTCTGCAGTGCTCGAATTACGACTGGCTCCCATGAAAGCAACCAAAGTCAAAAATCTAAGGGGGTTTCTCATATCTGAAGGTGTCTGGCATTGTAGTTAGGGAAAATTAGGCTTTTTTTTTACCAATATTAGCTTTTGAGATGTTTAACTAGAGGTTTTTAGGGGTGCTGAATCTATCCCATCCATTAGTTTTGAGTAAAAATGACTCCAGGTCCATAAAAAAATCCATAACAAGTGGTTTTATTGAACAATTACAAAACAAAACTTACTTAATCAGTTTAAAATTTAACAAACCTCATCCAACTCCCCTGCACTCCCTCACTCCTGTTATTATCTGGCTTGTTGAGTTGAGCAAGAGTTACCATGACAGTTCCCACAAGCAGAAATACATTTGACTCCTTGCTTTTTACTGCACCTGAGAGTGTCACAGTCTCCTGCACAGTTACAGCTGACAAACTTCAGAAGGTAGTCCGGGATCTGGTGTAGGGACTGGTGCATTATCGTGTTGTTCTTGTTTCCATCCATACTCAAGGACATCCAGTGATGGACTTTGTATCAGTAGCCAATCTCTGGTCTGGAGATATACCCACAAAGAGTGCTATGCTGCAGCTCCTGTAGTCTGAGGCAGTTGCTCAGGCTTGATACTAGTTATATAGTTACATTACATTACATTTGGCTGACGCTTTTTTTAGCCAAAGCGACTAACAACAGTTTAAGTTTTAGAGCAATTCTCAACAATTTTAGGACAATTTAAAAACATTAGAGTACAGTAAGAATAAGTGCATCAGTGAGTGCTGTTTTTAACAGTTACTTGTCAGTTTAAGACGGCTGGTGAGTGCTAGGATCAGCAAGACTTGTTGTAAGTGTTGCTATGAGAGGAGATGTTCTCTAAAGAGCTGGATCTTCAGGAGTTTTTTGAAAATGGAGAAGGATGTCCCTGCCCTTGTAGGAACTGGCAGTGTGTTCCACCAACGAGGAACAACAGATGAGAAAAAAGTTTGGATTGGCTTGAGCGTGCACCGGTGGTAGAGCTAGACGTCGTTAGTCTGAGGAGCCTTAGCGGTCTGGAGGTAGCGTATGTCTGTATGAGGGCATTCAAGTAGGTGGGAGCAGAACCTGAGACTACTTTGTAGGCAAGCGTTAGAGCCTTGAATTTGATGCGGGCCGCCATAGGTAGCCAGTGTAGCTGGATGAGCAACCCTTTTGGGTTGGTTGTAGACCAGCCCAGCCGCCGCTTCTGGATCATCTGAAGTGGTTTCACTGCGCAGGCTGGGAGACCTGTCAGGAGGGCATTGCAGTAGTCGAGTCGTGAGATGACTATTGCCTGAACCAGAAGTTGGGTAGCATCTTGAGTCAAGTAAGTCCTGATTTTCCGTTATGTTGTAGAGTCTTGGCGGCATGACCCGGGCGACTGAGGCAACATAATCTGAGAAGTTTAGTTGGTTGTCGAGAACAACTCCTAGATTTCTTGCAGTCCTGGTAAGTGAAACAGACAGGGAGTCAAATTTGATGTTGATGTTGTGGTGTATGGTAGATTTAGCTGGGAGGACCAGCAGTTCAGTCTTTGAGAGGTTCAGCTGGAGGTGGTGTGCCTTCAACAATGTAGCTATGTCTGAGAGGCAATCCGAGATCTGTGCTGAAACCAAGGGGTCATCAGGTGGAAAGGACAGATAGAGCTGTGTGTCGTCTGCATAGCAGTGGTATGAGAAGCCATGTGAACGGATAATCTGTCCCAAGGAGGTGGTGTAGATAGCAAAGAGAAGGGGGCCCAGCACTGAGCCCTGGGGGACCCCTGTGGTGAGATGGTGAGGTGCAGATAGCTGACCAAGAGAGCAGAACCGGAGATTCCCATGTTAGCGAGTACAGAGAGAAGGATGCGGTGATTCACCGTGTCAAAGGCAGCCGATAAGTCAAGCAGAATGAGTACTGATGACCGAGCGGTCGCCCTGGCTTCTTTTAAGGCTTCTGTTACAGACAGCAGAGCCGTTTCAGTAGAGTGGCCGCTTTTTTGAACCCAGACTGATTTGGATCCAGAAGGTTGTTCTGTGAAAGGAAGTCAGAGACCTGTTTGGAGACTGCTTTCGTTCAATGCCTTTGGATAGGAAAGGCAGGAGTGAGACAGGGCGGTAGTTCTCGACTTGAGCAGGGTTGAGAGAAGCTTTCTTAAATAACGGTGTTACCGGGCCACTTTGAACGCTGTTGGAAATGTGCGGGGAGGTTAGCGAGGCATTGATCACATGTGTGATAGCTGGGCGATGGTCGGGCTGATGGACTGAAGTAGGCTCGTAGGGTATAGGGTCCAGCGAGCATGTGGTAGGATGGCTGCATGTCAGGAGTCTAGATACTTCACTCGGAGAGAGGCGTGAATGCTGAAAAAAGATGTACCAGCAGTCCCTAGAGGTTGTAGGAGTCGCGGTATCTGAGTCAGATGCGTTGAGTGGGCATGTAGAGAATTGACTGCGAAATGAGGCGAGGGTATCTGCAGTAAGGCTGGATGGAGGAGGAGGCAGCTGAGGGTTGAGTAGCGATTTGAAGGTTGAGAAGAGTTTTCGAGTGTCTGTAAGCGCTGTTGATTTTGTCATTGTAGAAAGCCGCCTTAGCAGCAGTGATGCTGGCTGAGAAGGAGGTCAGGAGTGTCTGGTAGTTTTGAGGTCATCAGTTAGTTTGGATTTGTGCCATTTCCTCTCCGCGCTCTGAGTTTGGTGCGCCATGCGATCGGAGGGTATCATTTAGCCATGGATGAGAGTGTTTGGATCGAGCTGGCCTTGTGGTAAGAGGGCACAGCTCGTCTAGACACGAGGTCAGTGTGGAGCAGAGCGAGTCTGTGGCCTCATTAACCTCCAGAGAGGAGAAGGTGTTGAGTGGAGGTAGACCAGATGCAACCACAGAGGAGAAGTGCGTTGGAGACAGGTTCCGGATGTTGCGGCGGAACGTGACCATCGGCTGAGGAGCCGGAGGCTGTTCTGTCAGGCTGACGTTGAACTGGATGAAGAAGTGGTCAGAAAGATGGAGAGGCGTCACCATGAGGGTGTCTGTGCTGCAGTTCCGAGTGAAGATCAAGTCAAGCTCTTTGCAAGCTTTGTGAGTCGGTGGGCTTTGAACCAGTTTGAGGTCAAAGGAGTGGATCAGGGCCAGAAAGTCCGCTGAGCCTGGGGCATCTAAGTGAATGTTCATATCACCGAGAACAAGAAGTGGACAGTCATGCTCAGGGATGGAGGACAGCAGAGTGTCAAGTTCGTCCATAAAGTCACCTAGTTGGCCTGGAGGGCGGTAGATGACCAGCACGTAGAGTTTTGCTGGGGCGGTCACTGTGATGGCATGGAATTCAAATGAGACATATTAGTTTGAAGGCAGTAGCGGGTGAATTTCCATTTGTTGGAGATCAGCAGGCCCGTCCCGCCTCCCTCGTCCCAGATAGGCGAGAGGTGTGGGATAGTGTAAGGTTAGTGGAGAGTGCAGCCGGGGTGGCAGTGTTCTCTGGTTTGATCCAAGTCTCAGTGAGAGCAAGGAGTTCCAATGAAAGGTGGTTGGCATAGCCAGCTATGAAGTCCGTTTTGTTGACTGCGGATTGACAGTTCCACAAGCCCATGGAGAAGGAGGTTTCTGTAGGTAAGGACCGCTTAAGTTGCTGGAGGTTAAGGTGATTTCTGCCCCTTTTGGCATGATGCCGTTTTCTGCGATGGCCGGTGATAACAGATATGGTGGAATGGCACATTTTTGCCTTTGTCGGCGCCTGTGCTCGGTGAACTTGCACAGGTAAACTTGTCTTGACCGCGTCCGTCTTAAACGAGTACGGCTGAAACGAGGGCTGCCGCTTACGCTGACGCTTCATATAGTATCTTACAAAACTGAGTACACCCTTCACATTTTTGTAAATATTTTATTATATCTTTTCATGGTTTCTATTCAGCTTGGATAACAGCTTGGTGTAAATCTACTGTTTGCTCAAAACAACACAACACACAGCCATTAATGTCTAAACCGCTGGCGACACAAGTGAGTACACCCCTGAAGTGAAAGTGAAAATGTCCAAATTGGGCGCAATTAGACAATTTCCCCTCCCCGGTGTCATGTGACTTGATAGTGTTACAAAGTTTCAGGTGTGAAAGGGGAGCAGGTGTGTTGGTGGTGTTATCACTCTCACACTCTCATACTGGTCACTGGAAATTCAACATGGGACCTCATGGCAAAGAACTCTCTGAGGTTCTGAAAAAACATTGTTGCTCTACATAAAGATGGCTAGGCTACAAAAAGATTGCCAACACCCTGAAACTGAGCTGCAGCATGGTGGCCATGACCATACAGCGGTTTAACAGGACAGGTTACACTCAGAACAGGCTTCGCCATGGTTGACCAAAGAAGTTGAGTGTGCAGCGTCGTATCCCGATGTTGTCTTTGGAAAATAAGCATATGAGTGCTGCCAATATTGCTGCAGAGGTTGAAGGGGTTGGGGGTCAGTGCTCAGACTATACGCCGCACACTGCATCAAATTGGTCTGCATGGCTTTCGTCCCAGAAGGAAGCCTCTTCTAAAGATGATGCCCGCAAACAGTTTGCTGAAGACAAGCAGACTAAGGACATGGATAACTGGAACCATGTCCTGTGGTCTGATAAGACCAAGTGTAGTAACCGAGTCCATGTTTGATGCTTGATTGATTGGTAAGACAATGTAACCAAGAACAGTATCATCATGCAGCTTTTAGCTACTTTCTTACTGCATTCTGAAACACAGCCGTAAGGTTACCACACCCAATAACTAGCGCCATCTAGTGGACAACAAAACATTGCAAAGAAACCCCACTTTCCTACATCTCCCCCCTCTTAAGCATAAACATATTACCTAGGCAAAATTACAACCTCCTCTAACCCACCACCCACACTGATCAGTATTAAACTGCATTAAACTTCAAGTTCAATATAAAGTCCATGGGTATTCCTTTTTTTAATTTATTTTTTTAGTTAATCTCAAAATCTCTCAAATGTGCAGGTGGTCTTCTCAAACGGTTTGAGTGTCTTTCCACCTCCCAAGGTTTTTCCATCTCCACCTCCTGAGGTCTCTCCATCCCCGTTACGCATGGCACCGGCTCTGTCCCTGAGGTCTCTTCTGGATTTGCGGTGTGTTCTGGTGAGACGGGCTCAGGTAAAGGTGCTGATGGGACAGTGACTAGACCAGAAGAGGCAAAGCTGCCGACATCTGCATCCTGGATCTCTTCAGGTGACTCTGTCCGCTAATGAATCTGGTCCACATGCCTTCTAACTATTCGCCCATCTGCCAGCATCACCTTGTAGGCAGTCACTGCCAGGATGTTTCCTGGAACCCACCTCGGCCCCAGACCAAAATTCTTTGTGAGGACTGGATCATCATATACCATATGGAGAAGCATCACACGACAGCACAATCTCTTTTTCTGGGTCATAACGAACTAAGACCTCAGCAGACTGCAACAGTCTCTTTGATTCTTGAAATGCAGCTTGCTGCTCTGTTCCCCATGTCCATTTTGTGTCTTTACACAGCAACTTGTGCACCGGAGCCAAAATAGTGGCTAAGTTGGGCAGGAACTTATTATAGTAATTTAACAGTCCCAAATAAGCCTTAAGCTCTGTCACATTTGATGGTGGTGGGGCATTCTCGATGGCTTGTAATTTCTCTGAGACTGGATGTAGGCCCATGGCGTCCACCTTGTGCCCGAGGAAGACCACTTCACTCGCCATGAAAGAGCACTTGCTTCTTTTGAGCCGCAGCCCCGCATCCTGTAATCGCTGCAACACCAACTGTAGTGTGTCAAGGTGCTCTTGGTCATTCCGACCTGTCAGGAGAATGTCATCCAAAAAAATGGCTACATGGGGGATGCCCTGCAAAAGCTAGGACTTTATAGATGAATAACCCTTTGTGAGTGTTCACCGTCACATACTTCTTTGACTCCTCATCCAAAGCAATTTGGTGATATGCATGACTCATGTCCAACTTGCTACATTTTTCTCCCCCTGACAGGTTTGCAAACAAGTCCTCTAGTCTGGGAATAGGGTATTGCTCAATTTTTGACACTCTGTTGACAGTCAATTTATAATCCCCACACAACCTTACTGAATTATCTGGTTTCAGTACTGGTACTATAGGAGTTGCCATTTCTGAATATTCAAACTCAGCCTCCACTTTAGCCCGCATGGCATATGGGGCTGGTCGTGGTTTAAAAAATCTGGGTGTTGCGTCTTTATCCACATATATCTTTGCAGGTGGTCGCCTCAGCTTACCTAATTCTTCCTCCTCGTTTTGTGTAAGGACCTCCTGTAATGTTCGCATTGTTGTGCCAGTCATGTGATTAATTGCTCCCCATTCCATTCCCAGTTCTTTTATCCAGCCTCTCCCAAAATTTATTTTTGTTTCATTCACTGTCAAAGTCATTGTGAGGGGTGCTACTTTTGGAATTCCAGTGTCCAGTATGCTATTCATCACAAACATGACATCCTCATCCTCCGAATCATGTTCCTTTCTCCCACCTATATGGTGAGTTTTCTGTGTTTGCCCCCATCTACTAGTCTTTTTCCTTTCACTTTTTCCCTGTGACGACCCCAATGAGACTGTAGATCTACACATCTTTTTAATATGCCCCTTCTTGCCGCAGTTACGACCTTTTTCAGATATGAATCTACACTCATTTGCTCATTACCGCACCTGTAGCATGCTCTACTGCGCTCACCACTCGCCTCTGATCGTGCAGTAGCCATCTTGTGCACCTCCTGATGCCTTGCAGACCAAGACGACTCCGAAAATTGGTAAATGGTGTAAAACAGTGATTTATTTGCATGACTAGGCCGATGCCCGAGGCACCCCCATCAAAAAACTGTTGGTAGCATCGGCTAACTAGCGCCAGATTTCTAAGTGCAGGGGACAAGCCGAGATGAGCTATGAGACATACGTTCACACTCGGTATCATGTTTCAACACACTTTAGGTCAATATCACACCGGAATTCTCCTTTAATACTGGTTTTACTTGACTTTTCTCTGTTGTTCTTGGTCTTAGTATTCTATCTACTTTTGGTTTGGAGCTCAGTTTCTCTTTTGGTGCACAGACAGGGGTTCTCCCAACATCCAGGTCAGTTTCAGAGTCAGAGTGTTCTGTATCTGTAACTTCATGACTTTCTGTGTCATTTCTGTCTGGCTCACACTCATCTGCTGGACATGTTCATCACCTGAGCTCACGGAAATTCTGTCAGAAACTTCTTTCCTGCTCAGTAGACGTTCCACGTAATCCTTGTATGTCCTGTGTGGTCTGTCGTACTCCACATCAGATGAAGAATCGGTCATTTCTTTCACCTCTTCACAGTGTGTTGTCATCTTCGGTCTTTGTTTCTTTCTTGTTGAACGTGTTCTCGGTCTAGCAGGAGCCTTTTCACATGCTTGATCCTCTGGCATCCTCACTGCATGCCCAATAGGTAACAGGTGATCGCGATGGATGGTCCTTACACTTCTGCCTCCCTCAGGTCTTACACGGTACACAGGTAAGTTTGGTAGCTTTCCTACGACCACATGTGGTAGTGAACTCCATCTGCTCAAGCTTGTGTTTCCCTTTTAATCCCAAATTTCTCAGCAGAACCCGATCTCCCTCTTGTAAGTTTTGAAAACTAACTCTCTTGTCATAGGCTCTCTTGTTGTGTAGGTGGGTCTTGTCTGCAGCTTGATTTGCCAGTTAGTAAGCTCTTTGCAGGTCACGCTTCAAGTTTGCCACATGCTAAAAAGTGGTTTGCGTCTTCGTTCCCATCACTTGACGTTCTGAAGCACAGGTCTACTGGGAGTCTTGCTTCCCTGCCGAACATCAAGTATCCCGTCGCATCACTCTTGGTGCTGTTATACGCATGAACTAATGAAGCTACATGCTGACTCCAGGATTTCTTCTTTTCTTGGCCTAAAGTAGCCAACAGAGAGAGCAGAGTCCGGTTGAAACGCTCCGGCTGGGGATCCCCTTGGGGATGATACGGAGTCGTTCGAGATTTGTGTATGCCCAAGATCATCAGAAGCTCTCTTATCAACCGTGACTCAAAATATCTACCCTGATCAGAGTGAATCCTGGTAGGCAATTCGTAGTTTACGAAATACTTCTCGACCAGAATCTTTGCCACTGTCAAGGCTTTCTGATTCCTAGCCGGGAAAGCTTGAGCGTATCTGATAAAGTGGTCTGTCACATATGCCTCTGCTATCTGGTTCCATTGACAAAAAGTCAATGCACACAAGGTCCATTGGACCACTGCTGACAATTTGATGCAAGGGAGCAGCTTTCTTACAAGGGTTTTGCGTGTTATGCACCGTCCACAATTTCTGACATATTCCTCTACATTAATTTGCCATCTTTGGCCAGTAGAATCTAGCTCTTAGGAGGTCAGTGGCTCTTTCTACTCCTAAGTAGCCCATGTCATCATGTAGAGAGTGCAACACCAACTTTCTATATTCTGCAGGCAATACAAGCTGTAGTGCCTCCTCTGCAGCTTTCTTACTTGCTCTATACAAGAGTCCATCTTTCATCACTAGTCTGCTAACCCCCCTCTTCATCAACAGCATTTCAGCATCCAAATTTTTGTTACTAGGCCAAACTCCTTGTTTCACAGCCTCAATCACAAGCCTTCCTCTGAGCTTCAACCAAATCAGCCTTTGACAGCTTTCTTCATCAGTCTTTGGAACGTTGCAGGTGCTCCGGTAATGCCCTGTGACATCCTTTCGAATTCGAAGAGGAAAAATAAAGGCGTTTTTCTCCTTGTCCTTGTGAGAGAGAGGCTTAGCAACCCCCAACTCACATTTAAGGGATGGGCGTGTCCAGAAAACTCCAGTGGTTGAAGGGTTGGCAGACAACAAATAGCTCTCGAGTTTTAAGTGATAAAGGTGCAGGTTTATTTACAGTGCGCAGGTGCAATATATGAAATAACAAACAAAAATACTTTGGAAAAGAAAAGAAAACCGGCCATCATAGGCATTACAAACTCACTCATACAGCCTCGCAGCAAGCTGACGCAGTACTCTGCCATTCCAAACTACTCCCTCCATTCCACTCTCTTTCTCCCTTAAATAGGCCTACCAATCAAAAGTGAATTGGTAGAGCTCACTGTCCAACAGGGTGTAATACATAAGGAATAACTATAGACCTTTTCCATACACATACAACACATAATTTTACCATACAAAGTACATAAATGGCCACACATATACTTTACATACAGACAGGGACTTTACATGCAACAATCAGAACAAATAATAAACTAATTAAACACATGCCAACTCACCACCCCCGCGCCAAACAACCCACTTTCCACTGTGAATAAGGAACTGGCTCCAATGTGGTTCGTGTTTCCCCAGGGGACCAGTATTCGGACGTACCCAGCAGAACGTTGTTAAACAAGATGCGTGAGTGTTGTGTATGTTTCAAAAGTGAGTTTATTGCTACTCTGAATGAACAATGGAGCTGAATCAGTGGGTACCTCACTGTTAAGCTATGTATGTTGATAAATAAATGTAGTAGACTGAACTGACATGCATTGTGGTTGTTTTAAATGTAATGTTTGTAGCGGTCGCTAGCACGGTAGGCTTTGAAACGCTGCGGGTCGATGTATGTGATGCACGTTGGGAACTGTATGCGTTTATCAGTGTATATGCTATGTGGGAGCTGCGTGTAGGGAATTAAGGCTCACTAACGGTGAGACCCGTGAAAGCGAGACCTTCGCTTTTCACATTTCCTCCCCCCTCGGAAGGCTCGTCACTAGGGTGACGAGACAGGAAGTCTGCAACAGGGTTCTGTTTCCCTGCCCTGTACTGAACCTGAAATCTGAATGGCTGCATGGACAAAAACCATCGGGTTATGCGTGCATTTGAGTCTTTCATTTTTCCCAACCACTGCAATGCCCTATGGTCAGTTTCAAGTATAAAGTCTCTACCCAACAGGTAATACTTAAAAGTGTCCAAGGCCCATTTCACTGCCAGGCACTCCAGCTCCACCACAGAGTACCTGGTCTCACGGGGAAAGAGCTTACGGCTTATGTAAGCCACAGGCTTTTGCTGCTCCGCCTCCCCCTGTAGAAGAACCGCCCCCAGTCCGACTCCAGAGGCATCCGTCTGCACAGTAAACTGTCTCTCAAAGTCCGGACTCTGCAGCACGGGCTCACTGAGCAATGTCCTTTTTAAGTCCTGGAAAGCCCGTTCATGCACCTCCTCCCAACGGACCTGTACAGCACCCGCCTTCCGGGTCAGATTGGTGAGAGGTGCTGCTCGGTAGCAAAGTTCGATGAACCTCCTGTACCACCCGGCAAGCCCCAAGAACAACCTTATGTCCTTTTTTGGTCTGGGGTCGGCGGACAGTCCCGACAGCTTCGACCTTATCCTTTTGAGGCCTTATCACCCCACCTCCAAGAATGTGTCCAAGATACCTGACCTCCTGTTGAGCCAGGGCACATTTTTTTTTGCTGGATTGTCAGCCCTGCATTGTGAATCGCGCCCACAGCACCTCTGCCAAATGTTCCAGGTGCTCCTGCCAGGTGGCGCTATACACAACTATGTCGTCCAGATATGCCGCTGCAAAGGTACCAGTGCCCTCCAAGACCTGGTCCATTAGTCTTTGGAAGGTGGCTGGCGCCCCCTGCAGGCCAAAAGGCATAACCTTAAACTGGTACAGGCCTTGTGGGGTACGGAAGGCAGTGTATGGCTTAGCTCCCTCAGCCAACGGGACCTGCCAATAACCCTCACAAAGGTCCAAGGTAGAGATGAAGTGAGCCCTTCCAAGGCGCTCTATGAGGTCCTCAAGCCTCGGCATTGGGTACGCATCAAAATTTGACTGAGCATTGTCCTGCCTGAAGTCAATGCAAAACCGAATGCTCCCATCTTTCTTTGGCACTAGGACTACTGGGCTGCTCCACCCACTGTAGGAGCGCTCAATGACCCCAAGCTGCTTCATCACCTCCAACTCCTCCTGGAGTGCAGGCAACAAGCGCTCAGGGATTCTGTACATCCTCTGTCTCACCGGCCGGGAGTCTTTCAAGAGGATGTCATGCTCCACCACCGAGGTACACCCCGGCTGCTCTGAAAACAGGCCCTCAGGCATGATGGCCTGCAATTCCAACACCTGCTCAGCAGTCAGGTGTGAGAGGTCCAACTCAGTGGCACCCGACACCCGGGGGAAAACTGCTCCGGAGTTTCCTCCTCCACCACTGCTTGCACCATCAGCTGGTGGCTGAGCGGCAACTCCCGTTCATGCCACTCCTTGAGGAGATTGACGTGGAAGACTTGCTTTGTCTTCCGCCTCTCTGGCATCTCCAACTCGTAGGTCACCGGCCCCAGCTGACGTGTAATCCGATAGGGCCCCTGCCATCGGGCCAGAAGCTTGTTCTCCGACGTTGGCAAAAGCAAAAGAACCTGCTGTCCTGTCTTGAAGGTCCTCTGCCTTGCTGACTTGTCGTACCAACGAGCTTGGGTCTGCTGGGCCTGCTGCATGTTCTCCTCCACAAGACTTGCCATCTCCTCCATTTTGTCCCGCATTCTGAGGACATAGGTGAGCAAGCTGTGGGTCTCGGCAGGCCTTGGCCTCACCCAGGCCTCCCGCAGTAAATCCAGAGGGCCCCTCACCTGGCGCCCGTACAAGAGTTCAAAGGGCGAGAACCCAGTAGAGGCTTGGGGCACCTCCCTGTAGGCGAAGAGGAGGTATGGAAGCCATTGGTCCCAGTCTTTGCCGTTGGCTGCAACAAATTTCCTCAGCATACTCTTCAACGTCCGGTTATACCTCTCCACCAGCCCATCAGTCTGAGGGTGGTAGGGAGTGGTCCGTATTCCCCTTATCCCCAGTAAACTGTACACTTGTCTGAGTGTTTTGGATAGGAATGCCGTGCCCTGGTCTGTGATGATCTCCTCTGGAATGCCTACCCTAGAGATCAACTGAAGCAAGACACGGGCAATCGCCCCAGCTGTGATCTTTAGTACTTTTGTACCTCACTGTATAGCCCTGGCCAATAGAACCGCCCAGCTATTCTCTCCAGGGTTTTAACATTACCCAGGTGTCCTGCCCATGGGATATCATGGCCTAAGGCCAGCACATTGTCTCTGAGACCTTTTGGGACTACCAGCTGCTCAACACCGCCCCCTTCAGGTTGGTGGTACAATAGGCCCGCCCGGATAAAATAGTGTTCCCCAGATAAAGCTGTGGCTAGACCTGTCTTCTTGCCCTCTACCTCCGTCACTTTACTGAAAGGCTCAGTTAAAGACTCATCGTCTTTCTGCAGATCACCAAAGTTACTGGGAAGCTCTGACCAGTCTTTTCCTGTAACCTCTGGAACTGGTCCCTGCTCTCCCATCTTCTGCACTGTTCCCTGCAGTTTTTCTCGTCGCCTCTGTCTGCGACTCTTATGCATCTTGACACACTCAGGGGGGCTAATGTCAGCATGGCTATATGGCATGTCTAGTAGTGTTGTCATATCAGGAGTCTTCTCTGCCTCAGCCTGTGCTTGGGACCGTGTTACCACCATGCTAACTGGCTTGGAGGAATGCACCAGCTCCGGTAGTATCAGCACATCCTGCCCCAACACTACAGGATGGCTTAACCCCTTCACCACACCAGCCGTTTGACAATAGGCCTGGCCTCTGACCTCAAGATAAATCTCTGCCACAGGATAAACATGCTCGTCTCCATTGACACAGCAAACCCTTAGTTGCCCATTCCCCAGCTCATCTGACCTCTCTATCAGATGAGGCTGAACTAAGGTCTGTGTGCTGCCTGTGTCTAGGAGTGCCACTGTAGCTCGGCCATTCACCCTAACGGGGGTAGTTTGGACTCTTCCAACATACTGTCCAGCTTCCTTACCAGGTCTAGGTACACTGCACATGCTTGCTCCCTTGGCTTTTCGGACGGGGCAGTCCCTAATCATGTGCCCTGCCTGATTACAAAAGTGACATATGACACTGGCTCTATTCAGGGGGGTTGTATGTGCTGGGGCCTGTCTAGGCTGTGAAGTGGAGGGAGCAGGGTAGGTTTGCCTAGGATGTGTGGTAGAGGGGGAAATGTAGGTCTGTGTGTCAGGTGTCCTACCCTGCCCAAAACCCTTAGGACCAACTCCACCACTGTATCCCCCAGACTTACCTCCGGCTGCAGGCCGGCTAAAGCTCTGGAACCAGAAGGTCTTTGGTCCTCGACGAGCACCCTGGAATGCCTCCACGAGCTCTGCAGCTTTCTGGCCTGTAGTCGGGTTGTGCTCCTTCACCCAAACACGCACCTCCGGAACCAGGGAACGCAGGTACTGCTCCAGGATGAAGATTTCTCCTATCTCCTCCACAGTCTTCCCTGCTGGTTTAATCCACTTTCGATAGAGGTCCTTCAGGCGATTGTATAACTCCCTAGGGGTCTCCCCTGGTCGGACTTCGGGATCTCGGAACCGTTGCCTGTAGATCTCCTCGTTGATCTCATACTTTGCTAGTATGGCCTCCTTAACATTACCATAGTCCAGGGCCTCTACCATGTCCATAGCCACATAAGCAGCCCGAGCCCGCCCTGTGAGATAAGGCACCAGGTACACGGCCCAGTCGGCTCTTGGCCACCTATAGGCCATGGCCAGTCTCTCAAAGGTGGTGAGATATTGTTCAATGTCATCTCCTTCCTCTTAGCCTAGGCACTGCTGCCCTGGTCCAAGCTGCTGGAGTCGGTGCGGCTGGGTCGGGTGCTGGATACTGTGGGGCTGCTGGAGGTCCCTTCTTCTTCAGCTTCCCGGAGGGCGCCACTATCCCACCGCTGCCACCAATTGTGAGAGAGAGGCTTTGCAACCCCCAACTCACATTTAAGGGATGGGCGTGTCCAGAAAACTCCAGTGGTTGAAGGGTTGGCAGACAACAAATAGCTCGAGTTTTAAGTGATAAAGGTGCAGGTTTATTTACAGTGCGCCCAGGTGCAATATATGAAATAACAAACAAACAAAAATACTTTGGAAAGAAAAGAAAACCGGCCATCATAGGTATTACAAACTCACACATACAGCCTCGCGAGCAAGCTGGCCTTGGTACTCTGCCATTCAAACTACTCCCTCCATTCCACTCTTTTTCTCCTTAAATAGGCCTACCAATCAAAAAAAAAGTGAATTGGTAGAGCTCACTGTCCAACAGGGTGTAATACATAAGGAATAACTATAGACCTTTTCCATACACATACATAACATATGACACAACACATAATTTTACCATACAAAGTACATAAATGGCCACACATATACTTTACATACAGACAGGGACTTTACATGCAACAATCAGAACAAATAATAAACTAATTAAACACACACCAACTCACCACCCCCGCCTAACAACCCACTTTCCACTGTCCCGGGACAGTGAATAAGGAACTAGCTCCAATGCGGTTCGTGTTTCCCCAGGGGACCAGTATTCGGACGTGCATTCAGCAGAACGTTTGCAAACAAGATGCGTGAGTGTTGTGTATGTTTCAAAAAGTGAGTTTATTGCTACTACGGAATGAACAATGGAGCTGAATCAGTGGGTACCTCACTGTTCGCTATGTATGTTGATAAATAAATGTAGTAGACTGAACTGACATGCATTGTGGTTGTTTTAAATGTAATGTTTGTAGCGGTCGCTAGCACGGTAGGCTTTGAAACGCCAGGGTCGGTGTATGTGATGCACGTCGGGAACTGTATCGTTTATCAGTGTATATGCTATGTGGGAGCTGCGTGTAGAATTAAGGCTCACTAATCGGTGAGACCCGTGAAAGCGAGACCTTCGCTTTTCACATTTCTTCCCCCTCAAGAGGCTCGTCACTAGGGTGACGAGACAGAGAAGTCTGCAACGGGGTTCTGTTTCCCTGCCCTGTACTGAACCTGAAATCTGAATGGCTGCATGGACAAAACCATCGGGTTATCGTGCATTTGGTCTTTCATTTTTTTCCAACCACTGCAATGCCCTATGGTCAGTTTCAAGTATAAAGTCTCTACCCAACAGGTAATGCCACAAAGTGTCAAGGCCCATTTCACTACCAGGCACTCCAGCTCCCACCACCAGAGTGCCTGGTCTCCGGGGAAAAGAGCTTACGGCTTATGTAAGCCACAGGCTTTGCTGCTCCGCCTCCCCGAAAGTCCGACTCCAGGGCATCCGTCTGCAGTAAACTGTCTCTCAAAGTCCGGACTCTGCAGCACGGGCTCACTGAGCAATGTCCTTTTTAGAGTCCTGGAAAGCCCGTTCATGCACCTCCTCCCCAACGGACCTGTATGCAGCCCCCGCCTTCCGGGTCAGATTGAGGTGAGAGGTGCTGCTTTCCGGTATAAGGTTTAAGGATGAACCTCCTGTACCACCCGGCAAGCCCCAGAACAACCTTATGTCCTTTTTGGTCTGAGATTAGCGGACAGTCCCCGGACAGCTTGACCTTATCCTTTTGAGGCCTTATCACCCCCACCTCAGAATGTGTCAAGATACCTGACCTCCTGTTGAGCCAGGGCACATTTTTGGCTGGATTGTCAGCCCTGCATTGTGAATCGCGCCTTTTCCTCTGCCAAATGTTCCAGGTGCTCCTGCCAGGTGGCGCTATACACAACTATGTCGTCCAGATATGCGCTGCAAAGGTACCAGTGCCCTCCAAGACCTGGTCCATTAGTCTTTGGAAGGTGGCTGGCGCCCCTACAGGCCAAAGGCATAACCTTAAACTGGAACAGGCCTTGTGGGGATGCGGAAGGCAGTGTATGGCAGCTCCCTCAGCCAGCGGGACCTGCCAATAACCCTCACAAAAGGTCCAAGGTAGAGATGAAGTGGAGCCCTTCAAAAGCTCTATGAAGGTCCTCAAGCCTGCCTCGGCATTGGAGTGCATCAAAATTTGACTGAGCATTGTCCTGCCTGAAGTCAATGCAAAGAGCCGAATCTCCCATCTTTCTTTGGCACTAGGACTACTGGGCTGCTCCACCCACTGTAGGGCTCAATGACTTAAGCTGCTTCATCACCTCCAACTCCTCCTGGAGTGCAGGCAACAAAGCATCAGGGATTCTGTACATCCTCTGTCTCACCCGGCCGGGAGTCTTTCAAAGGGATGTCATGCTCCACCACGAGGTACACCCGGCTGCTCCTGAAAACGGCCCTCAGGCATGATGGCCTGCAATTCCAACACCTGCTCAGCAGTCAGGTGTGAGAGGTCCAACTCAGTGGCAGGGACCCGATGGGAAAAACTGCTCGGGTTCCTCCTCCACCACTGCTTGCACCCATCAGCTGGTGGCTGGCGGCCCGGCAACTCCCGTTCATGCCACTCCTTGAGGAAGATTGGCGTGGAAGACTTGCTTTGTCTTCCGCCTCTCACAAGCATCTCCAACTTCGTGGGTCCACCGGCCCCAGCTGGCGTGTAATCCCGATAGGGCCCTGCCATCCGGGCCAGAGCTTGTTCTCCAGCGTTGGCAAAAAGCAAAAGAACCTGCTGTCCTGTCTTGAAGGTCCTCTGCCTTGCTGACTTGTCGGTACCAGCGAGCTTGGGTCTGCTGGGCCTGCTGCATGTTCTCCTCCACAAGACTTGCCATCTCCTCCATTTTGTCCCGCATTCTGAGGACATGGGTGAGCAAGCTGTGGGTCTCGGCAAGCCTTGGCCTGACAGGCCTCCGCGAGAAGTAAATCAGAGGGGCCCCTCACCTGGCGCCGATACAATAGTTCAAAGGCGAGAACCCAGTAGGGCTTGGGGCACCTCCCTGTAGACAAAGAGGAGGTATGGAAGCCATTGGTCCCAGTCTTTGCCGTTAGCTGCAACAAATTTCCTCAGCATACTCTTCAGCGTCCGGTTATGCCTCTCCACCAGCCCATCAGTCTGAGGGGTGGTAGGGAGTGGTCCGTATTCCCCTTATCCCCAGTAAACTGTACACTTGTCACAGGTGTTTTGGATAGGAATGCCCGTGCCCTGGTCTGTGATGATCTCCTCTGGAATGCCTAACCTAGAGATCAACTGGAAGCCGCAGACCACGCCCCAACTGGGCAAATCACAGGCGACCAGGATTAATCTGTGATCTTTAGTACTTTTGGTGCCTCACTGTATAGCTGATGGCCAATAGAACCCCTGTCCAATAGAACCCGTAGCTATTCTCTCCAGGGTTTTAACATTACCCAGGTGTCCTGCCATGGGATATCATGGCCCTAAGGCCAGCACATTGTCTCTGAGACCTTTGGGACTACCAGCTGCTCAACACAGCCCCTTCAGGTTGGTGGTACAATAGGCCCTCCCGGATAAAATAGTGTTCCCCAGATAAAGCTGTGGCTAGACCTGTCTTCTTGCCCTCTACCTCCGTCCACTTTACTGAAAGGCTCAGTTAAAGACTCATAGTCTTTCTGCAGATCACCAAAGTTACTGGGAAGCTCTGACCAGTCTTTTTCCTGTAACCTCTGGAACTGGTCCCTGCTCTCCATCTTCTGCACTGTTCCCTGCAGTTTTCAAATTAAGCCTCTGTCTGCGACTCTTATGCATCTTGGCCTCACTCAGGGGCTAATGTCAGCATGGCTATATGGCATGTCTAGTAGTGTTGTCATATCAGGGTTCTTCTCTGCCTCAGCCTGTGCTTGGGACCCGTGTTACCACCATGCTAACTGGCTTGGAGGGAATGCACCAGCTCGGTAGTATCAGCACATCCTGCCCCAACACTACAGGATGGCTTAACCCCTTCACCACACCAGCCCGTTTGACAATAGGCCTGTCCTCTGACCTCAAGATAAATCTCTGCCACAGGATAAACATGCTGCGTCTCCATTGACACAGCAAACCCTTAGTTGCCCATTCCCAGCTCATCTGACCTCTCTATCAGATGAGGCTGAATAGATCTGTGTGCTGCCTGTGTCTAGGAGTGCCACTGTGCTTCGACCCTTCACCCTAATGGGGGTAGTTTGGACTCTTCAACATACTGTCCAGCTTCCTTACCAGGTCTAGGTACACTGCACATGCTTGCTCCCCTTGGCTTTTTCGGACAGGGGGCAGTCCCTAATCATGTGCCCTGCCTGATTACAAAAAGTGACATATGACACACTGGCTCTATTCAGGGGTTGTATGTGTGCTGGGGCCTGTCTAGGCTGTGAAGTGGAGGAACAGGGGTGGTTTGCCCTAGGATGTGTGGTAGGGGGAAATGTAGGTCTGTGTGTCAGGTGTCCCTGCCCAAAACCCTTGGGACCAACTCCACCACTGCTATCCCCCAGACTTACCTCCGGCTGCAGGCCGGCTAAAGCTCTGGAACCAGAAGGTCTTTGGTCCTCGGCGGAACCCCTGGAATGCCTCCACGAGCTCTGCAGCTTTCTGGCCTGTAGTCGGGTTGTGCTCCTTCACTTAAACCGCACCTCGGAACCAGGAGCATGGTACTGCTCCAGGATGAAGATTTCTCCTATCTCCTCCACAGTCTTCCCTGCTGGTTTAATCCACTTTCGATAGAGGTCCTTCAGGCGATTGTATAACTCCTAGGGGTGCTCCCTGGTGGGACCGGGGATCTCGGAACCGTTGCCTGTAGATCTCCTCGTTGATCTCATACTTTGCTAGTATGGCCTCCTTAACATTACCATAGTCCAGGGCCTCTACCATGTCCATAGCCACATAAGCAGCCCGAGCCAGCCCTGTGAGATAAGGCACAGGTACCTGGGCCAGTGATCTTGGCCACCTATAGGCCATGGCCAGTCTCTCAAAGGTGGTGAGATATTGTTCAATGTCATCTCCTTCCTCTTAGCCTAGGCACTGCTGCCCTGGTCAAGCTGCTGGAAGTGGAGTGCGGCTGGGTCGGTGCTGAATACTGTGGGGCTGCTGGAGGTCCTTCTTCTTCAGCTTCCCGGAGGCCACTATCCCACACGCTGCCACCAATTGTGTGAGAGAGGCTTTGCAACCCCAACTCACATTTAAGGGATGGGCGTGTCCAGAAAACTCCAGTGGTTGGAAGGGTTGGCAGACAACAAATAGCTCTCGAGTTTTAAGTGATAAAGGTGCAGGTTTACTTACAGTGCGCCAGGTGCAATATATGAAATAACAAACAAACAAAAATACTTTGGAAAAAAAAAAAACCGCCATCATAGGTATTACAAACTCACACATACAGCCTCGCAGCAAGCTGGCCTTGGTACTCTGCCATTCCAAACTACTCCCTCCATTCCACTCTCTTTCTCCCTTAAATGGGCCTACCAATCAAAAGTGAATTGGTAGAGCTCACTGTCCAACAGGGTGTAATACATAAAAGAATAACTATAGACCTTTTTCCATACATACATAACATATGACACAACACATAATTTTACCATACAAAGTTACATAAATGGCCACACATATACTTTACATACAGACAGGGACTTTACATGCAACAATCAGAACAAATAATAAAACTAATTAAACACACACCAACTCACCACCCCAGCCTAACAACCCACTTTCCACTGTCCCGGGACAGTGAATAAGGAACTAGCTTCAATGCGGTTAGTGTTTCCCCAGGGACCAGTATTGGACATTACCCAGCAGAGCGTTTGCAAACAAAAGATCGTGAGTGTTGTGTATGTTTCAAAAGTGAGTTTATTGCTACCACGGAATGAACAATGGAGCTGAATCAGTGGGTACCTCACTGTTAAGCTATGTATGTTGATAAATAAATGTAGTAGACTGAACTGACATGCATTGTGGTTGTTTTAAATGTAATGTTTGTAGCGTCGCTATAGCACGGTAGGCTTTGAAACGCCCGCGGGTGGTGTATGTGATGCACGATAGGGAACTGTGTCGTTTATCAGTGTATATGCTATGTGGGAGCTGCGTGTAGGAATTAAGGCTCACTAACGGTGAGACCCGTGAAAGCGAGACCTTCGCTTTTCACAGTCCTCATCTGCCATCACAATCTGGTAATAACCGCTGTGCAAATCTAGGACAGAAAACCACTTACTGCCAGACAAGCAATCTAATGCATCATCTATGTGCGGCGTAGTGTACTGGTCAGGAAGCGTACGACTGTTGAGTGTCCTATAGTCAATACACATCCTAACACGCCCGTTCTTCTTTCTGACTATTACAATAGGAGATGCATACTGACTATGTGACTCTTTAATAATTCTAGCCTTTAATAACTCTTGCAAATGTTTTCAAACGTCGTCTATGTCAGCTGGAGCTAGGAGTCTTGAACGTTCCCTGAACGGCCTCTAATCTGTCAAACGGATATGATGTTCTACATCTTGGGCCAGACCGACATCCCATTCATGCAAGGAGAACACACTAGCTCTCTCGCACAGCTTTTGACGCAGTCGCTCTTTCCAATGACTGGGTATGGGCGAGTCGCCAAACTGAATCAATTGTGGATCTAACTTGGTTGGAACATTCACAGTCGCCATGCCAGTCTTTGGAGATGGCATAACTGGATCAGCATGACATAGCTGACCTAAGACAGTTCCCACTGGGATGACTGTATCTCTCAGTGACTCATTCTGGATCAGAAGAGTTAAGTGATTAACATCTACGGCTGTAGTGGGCGCAACCATGGGCTGCAGCAGTACACCAGACGGTAATGGAACAGTGGGTGAGGCCTCGACCATCAGCATGTCTTTATCTAAAGGAGTCTTCAACTCTACTTTGCAGATGGCACAACACTCGCCACCAGGAGGTAAGGTAAGGGAGCCTGGACCTATCCATCTCACGCATCCCACTTCATATTCTCCCTCAGCGGTTGACTGGTTTGTGGGCAAGACTGAGTCCTTTGCTCTTACGCTGAGTGTCTGTGCAATGTCCACTGCTGCTGTTTCTTTGCACAGTCTAGCTAACCTCTGGAACAGATTTGTGTTCGTGCCTAAGATTACAGGAGTTTGCTCAGGACTTTGGGGACTTGGACAAATCAGAGCTAAGACAGAAATGGTCTCATTCGTGCCTGTGACCTTCTCTGGAAACTCCATATCCACAACTACGTATCCAAGGTAGGGATAACTTGAGTCGCTCAAACCCCATATCGCCAACCCGGATACTGGCTGGATCGGGACATCAGGTAAGTGACACTTGTCAAAGATAATGGTGACTTGTGAGCCACTATCAAGAAGTGCATCACACTGTTGGCCATTTCTCTGTACAGGAACGATGGAGGGCCAATCAATCCTGGTGGAATATCTTTTTTCAGTGTGATCGCCTCACTTTTCTTAGCTGCACACACAGTGCTGCTGTGTTCCTTGAGAAAATGTCTCACCCTGTTTAGTTCTTCTTAGAGACCGTATCAACTTCTGGATGACTTTAGTCTGATTCTCTGTGTTTCTACATTTGGCAGAAAAGTGTCCATTTTCGCCACAGCGATAACAAAAGTTTCCGTCTGAGTCACTTGTTTGTTGTCTGGTTTCACTCTGTGCCGATCTGGCTGGTTCTACTCTCAACACTGCAGCAGGAGCATCAGACCCTTTTGACTGTTTGGCTGTCATCTGATTTTGCAACTTTTTCAATTGTTTTTTTAATGCAGCTACTTCAGTATCAGCACATGTCTCAGGAGTGGTCACTTTTGTCAATGAATCAGGTTCCTTGTTATCTGCTACTGTGTGGCAAGGTTGGTTTGCCATAGAAACAAACATTGACTTCAGTTCATTCATTTCTAATCTCAAAGTCTGAATATCCAACTGTCTACTATTCATATCAGCGTTTGCATGGACTCTCTGCACAGATGAATTCAGCTTCATTCTGGAGGACTCATATTCCTCTTCATTGTGGATCTCGCTCAAAAGTTCCAGAAAGGATGGAGGACTTTCCTTCCATTCTATAAGCTTAAGCTCAACCAACATCATGTCAGAGTGTATAGCACCTCTAAGCAGCTGTTATACTCAAGCACGATTTGCACGGTCAAGTGGAAGACCTCCATGACGAACCACTTTGGTCAAAGACAATTCTAATCGCCTCAAGAAGTCAGACAGTTTTTCCTTTGGTTGCTGTTGTAGCAGCCGAAAAGCAAAATACAGGTCTTCACCTGTCTCAGCAGAACCAAAAGCACTTTCAATGGCCTCTAAACATTGAGCCGGACTAACATCAAGGTCAGCGGTCCCAACAGCCTTCACCACCGCCAATGCAGGACCCTTAACTCATTGAGTGCCCCTTCCCATGCGTTGAGTGCCAAAAACGTAATATTACGTTTTTAGCTTTTTTTTTAAATTACGAAACTAGACACTCTAACACACCTTATATGTGATTTTGGGAACTCTGTGATGAATGGAAATGAAATATATGACGATCAAAAACTCAAAACGCACAAGTTGGGATTGGATTGGACTGGACTTGACTGTGTTGTGTTAGATTGGATTGGACTTGATTGGATTGGACTTGATTGGATTGAATTGGATTGGACTGGACTGGATTCGAAGGTCACCGAATTTATTGTGTGTCCTCAAGATGTACTCCTAAGTCCACATACCAAGTTTGGTTTAAATCGGTGGAAGTGTTGATAATTATAGCACCCCTAGTCGTCAAAGCACACCAAATTAAATGTGGGTCCTTAGGATCTGGACATTTTATCTGGACATTTTATCATAACTCGCTTGCCGCTTTGGGTCGAATCAGTGACGCATGCACGTCATCTCAAAACCAGGCCATTTTCGTGGGTCTATCACTAGGTGGCAGTCTCGCCAGGTCTCGCTGATCACTTCCCGGAAAGTTTACAGGCAACACTTAATATTTCATGAAAGACGTTATATCTCCATTTCTAGAAAAAAACAGCGATTTTGATGAAAACTAGCCACTGTTTAGCTTGGGATTTCTCAGGAACAGAGGCGTGTAGAAATACACTGTTTGCACCCACTGAGAGCTTAAAGTCTCACCTTTTAAACGAGCCATGTGCCATGTATGTGTTCATAGCTATAACACAGAATATGCTGTGGCTGTACAAAAATCCTCAACAATGATCTAGATTGCTGGCACTCTAGGACAAAGCTTCCGAAAACAGCTTGGCATTCAATGAGTTAAGTAGGCCGCATTGATTTTGTTAAGGTAATTTGAGAGTAGGGGGGAGAATAACGAGCAGCAAACGTTTATTTGAAAACATGATGTAGTGATGCATGTAGTACACTTGTGCGTTTAGGTTTAGCTATCACCATGATAAATCAAACTTTTCCCAAAGCCAGTTGGAAGGAGAGTTATAAGACGTCCTTGCCATTTATAAAATTGACAACCCAGATAGCAATTTCCTTCAGTCCAATTTCCGCAACTCAACTGGAAGTCAGGAGATGCGTTTAAAATACAAAACACTGATTTGGCCCAAACCTGTGATACGGATATGAGCCGAAGGACCATTTTTTCACAGCAGACCCAGGTGGTAATGATATTAATTATAAGGTGCTGATTCTGCTAAATTGACTGTCCTTTCCCTACTTCATTGTCAACTGGCTGCTAAAGAAAAAAAAAGGTATTTTGGAATGGCACAAATTTAGAAACCATGGGGGTGCACTATGTTCCCATGGCCACTTCATTTCTACAGTAAGGCTGGAAAAGAAGATATAGTTGGCTCAATATTGATTATATGTTCGTTTCATTATTTTTAGTATTACCTAGCAGTGGTAAAAGTAGTCAATTGTTGTTTGTGTCAGATCTAACAGTGCTATGAAACAACCCCATATTCTTGCCACGCATGCAGAAGTCCAAGCAGTAATGTTAATCAAGGATCTTTGGTTTGCTCACTATCAATCTTTTGACACGATTTGCCAGCCTGGGGTTGGACTAGGACAGCCCAACTTTTCAAGGTAGTATCTGCTTTTTATCTCTGTTGGTTTATTCAGAGACAACAACAAGCAACCGAGCGATAGATAACTTTACTATTATTTTCCAGCAACAACAACTAGCTTAACTTAAGCAAAACAGCTATCACAATAACTATTTTGGAAAAAAACAGTGATAACGCTAACAGGATCACTGATGATAAAAAACGAGTGTAATTGTGACTTAGCCTATTTGCAAAAAGGAATAAATGTGGAATTAACACGACTTAAACTTTGTCTGGGATTGCACTTCTACAGCCAGGTTGTTGAATAAAAAAAATAATAAGACACTTATGTGTAAAGTTTTTTTTACCCCCCTTGTGTTCCACATCTTGGTGGAAAAGTGTAGCACAGGTTAAAGAAAACCCATTCATTTGTGGACTCAAAAGGAACTTTAAAGTATTTCCCATATAGTAGCCTTTTAGCTTAGCCTAGAAATCTAGACGCGCCCCTAGCGGTAGCAAATTACAATTCAGGCCAATGAAATCGTGTATAGAGTCGTTAGGTGGGCTTAACATAATGATTGATGGCAGAGTTGCAACGGTTTGGTTTGAATTCCCTGCTACTTGAAAACAAATAAGATGGATGTTGCTGTTGGCGAACAGTGTGACACGAGTTAAGCTTTTATTAATTTGGCAAGCGTCTTAACTAGCCAACTAGCTCTGCTGGTGGGAAACGCATGGGACTCATAGCGCTGCAGCTGTCCTATTGCGTGCAGAGGGAATTTGAAAGACAACTGATTATACTAACGGTGAGTGCCCAGACCCTACATTTTAATGTGGGTCTGGCTCGTCAGGCTACTTTTAGCTCACAACAACAGTGAAAGTGAAACTTGGAAAGTGGAAGTGTCTCCACCGAGTGTTACATTGGATACACAATCAATCGCGAGTCGATGCAGGTAAAAAGTATCAACTGGTAGGTTAGTAGTGAAGGTAGCCTAATTTTGCAAAATGTGATGACGGCACACAAACTTGGGAAAAAACGTTTAGTATACACTTGTGGTGATTGCCTACAGTTAATGTGAATCGCGGACTATAACCAAAGTAGGCTAAAGGAGAAGATTTGCCCCAAATAAAGGCTGTGGTTCTACAAACATGTTGGCACAAAATGTAATTTCTGTGAACTATGACGATGTCCATGTTCAGTAGCCTATATTTTTCATTTAGTCAAGCAGTGACATGTGGTTTAATGCATGGGGTAACATGACGTGAGACAGACAGAAGATGAGCCTGTCTTTAGTAGCCTATCCCTGAATCCTGTCCCTCTCAAATCACTTTAAAATGGTGTGATTAGCAACCAGAATTTAAAAAAAAATCCCTGAGAGACACCCCCGGACCCCGGACCCCGGACCCCCGTGTTATTGTGATTATAATAACCTATAGGCTATAGGTCCAAATCTAAATGTTTGGGTTCAGTTTATGAAGTGTTGCTACAGCATAATACTGTGTGTTTGTTATTTATGGGGGGAATCAGGGGGGGGATTTTGGTATCGGTGGGCTTGTGTGTGAGTGGGGGGTGTCGTCGGTCCAGGAGAAATTTGCCAGGGCCGAAACTAAATGTTTTCTTGATCAATAAATACTTCTTAATTTATAAAATATAGAGTCATAACATTAGGTGGAAGTGGTAGCTATGAGTGCTCATTCAATGTGTATGCGTGTTTGCGAAAGTGAAACTGACAAACTGAACCACTCGTGGGTAGGTGAATGAAGTGGATTCCTGCAATGTTCATGAAAACAGCATAGCGATTGGATAGCCTAATACTGTAAATCGCGACTTGTTGTAGGCCTCACAGTAGCTTATATCGTAGCAAATAGCCTATGGCGATGCCAATGACAGATTTAAAATAGGCCTACATTTATTTCACTCGTCTCGCTGGAGTGAGCGCATAATGTGGGCTGTTGCGCAAAGAAATGAATTAGGGATATGATCTGCGTCTCCATTTACCAAACGCTATAGTTTTGCTAACATCTAACGTGAAATATGTCTCCATGCAAGGTAGTGTCAAGCAGCAGTGAAGTGAAAACCTTATCATGCAGGTAGCCAATGTTCACGTCACCTGAATCAGACAGAAAACGGGCCCTGCTTGCTCTGTTAAAGTTGGTATGCCCCTTCCAAACTGCGTTAAAAGGGTTTATTTAACTTTATTTAACAGAATTTCAAGATTTTCCCGGGGGAGAAACCCCCAAACCCCCCATATTATCATCAGCACCACCGCTCACAAAAAATACGATCAACGTCCCTGCCCCCGGTCCGTCAGAAATATGAGAACTGTTGTCCGGTCCGTTTAATGAAAAAGGTTAAGAACCCCTGTTGTAGACTGTTTGGACAGCAAAGGGAGATTAAAGCCTAAATATAGCTGCAAGCAGCAATGAGGGGGCCAAGCAGAATAGGCCGGAGTAGCCACGGTGACAAGATAGAACTCAGCAGACACCCGGGATCAACAGGGCTGAAACAGGGCTGAGTATTTCCACCGCCTCCACCAGCCAGCCCCCCCCCCAATCACCCCAGCCCGTCCCACCCCGTCCTGCCCTGCCCTTGCACGCATTAGAATGAACTGGATGGAACATGTTGTCATCAGTTTCACATCAAAAAATAAAAGATTGATAAAACACATCAGCAACTACACATCAAAATGCAAAGTCCTCCTAATGGGGTCATGAATCCATGTAGTAAGTTTGGTTATGATACATGGCAGGGTTGCTGAGATGAGCTCACTTCCTGTTTGGCGGCTTCGCCACCAATTTCGATTGGCTGTTACGGGTGTTGATGTGTTATGTTGTGGTGTTTTGATTATTGTTGTGTTTGCCTTGACTTTGTTAAAAAATTCTTGCTTGCATTTGGTTGTTTAAAATAAAGTTTACGATTTCTTTCAATCTTTTCTCAATCATGTCTTGTTTTGTGGTTGATGGAATTGGGGAGGGGATAGTTTGGGTGATGGCTTCTAGGCAGAAATTGAATCGCTTTTTATATCCTTAGGCTTTATTGCTGTGGTTGTAGTCTGGTTGTGCTTTTAGTCTAATATTGTCTTGAAGTAGGCTAGACCTGGCCCGCTTTTGTGATGAATGCGATCTCAAAAACTATAGCCTCAATAAAACTGATAAACTTAGGTCACCCTTGCCTTATTGAAGTAAGTTTCATGAAGCATAGGCTAATATCAACCCTGACTGCGTGTTTGAACGTGACCAGTGACACAGAAGTGATAGCCTTCGGGGTTGTAAACTGACTTGTTTTAACAGCCTGACTTTTAATGGGCAAAAGAGAAAAATACAGGGCGAAAAAGCACTTGGAAAATGTGTTTCATTTTTTTTGTTTGCGTGATGTCTGTAGTATTGTTATTTCAAATGGTCAGCGTTTTGTAGGCCTACTAGACCTATGTCCTTATTCGCGGTAGGGTGTAGGCTAAAGAATAGAGGTCTAATCTGTGGCGTAACTATAGTAGGTGCAGCAAGTGCAGTCGCACCAGGGCCCGTGACCTCCCAGGGCCCGTCGCTACCCCCGCAATGCAATTGCTGGAAAATTCTAAACAGGTCCTTTCTGACTACCGGCGTGCCTTTGACCAGGCCAAGGCTCGCAAATAAATGGGGGGTTCAGAGTACATTTGAAAATGTTAGAGCACGGACAGTGAAGCGTCACTTTGACGAACTATCGGAAGATGAGCGCTTAACCGATGCAGAGAGATACTTCAAAGTGCAGGTATTTCATGCAACTCTGGACATCATAATCAGTCAGCTCTCCCAAAGATTTGCAAGTATCTTGGGAAACTTGTCATGTGTTTGAGTCTTTACGTCCTATGACCCTTCAACTCGCAGGTGATGATGAACTGCTTGAAAAGGCAAGACGTTTGTCAGACCATTATAGCAGGGACATTGCACCGACATTCCCAACACAACTCCTCTCATTCAGGTCTTGCTTTAAAGCAAAGATTTCACAGAAGTCATCTATTTTTCAACTTGCCAAAATGCTGGTGGTAGATTATGAGAGTGTAACATCCACATTCGGGGAAGTGTGTAGGCCTACTGCTCTCATGTTGTTTCTGACATTGCCTGTGACTGTGGCAACAGCTGAGCGATCTTTTTCCAAACTCAAACTTATTAAGACCTACCTAAGGAGCAGCATGGGGCAGGAGAGGCTCAGTGGGTTAGCTATCCTGTCCATTGAAAATACGAGAGCCAGAGCATTAAATATTGGGAACATTGTTAACGATTTTGCACAACGAAAGGCTCGTAAGATGGCCAATGGCCTAATTCACGCATATTGAGGATTGTATGCATATAAATGCACGGTTAAGATCTCCAGGAGATGTAGAACTATTACTCACATTGACAGTGAGATGCCACCGTTGTTTGTAAGATCAAAAAAGACGTTCTAAATGTAACGCTATGTAATTAAGCTGTTCAGATCTTTTCCAGACGTCTTGGAGACGTATGTATGCTGACTGTTATAACGTTAGCTTCGACATCTTGCCTGACATCCCAAAGACATTTAAAAATTCCGTGCATTTATTAGCTACAGCATTTATTAGCTTACACCATTTAAAACATACAGACTACAGTTGTATAAGCAGTGGCGTAACAAACCAATGGTAGGCCCAGGTGCGAGAGCACCATGCGGGCCCATAGCGACATATTTTGGCCCATGATGAATTAGCTCTGATACATGCAATACACATTAAGGGTGACTTCAATTGTTTATACAAAGGGCCTGAGGCACCGAAGTAGTTTAGTAGTTACATATTACAATTTCAACTAAAAAACACACGACTACATAGGATGCATTACATGTGAAAACATTAAAAATATTTTTATTAACAACCTGCAGGCCATGGTAATCTAATATTACTGCATTAACATCAACTCGCATGGAATTATGGGAACACTCAATGCGCTTCTTCAACCCTCTGCTGAAACTGCAAGTTTTGCTTGCTTATAAACTCGCACTACGCAGAAACAAAACTTAATGTAGCCTAACTTATTTAATGTCTTAAATATGATCGCGTTCCATTTAGAACGTATTATTTTGATCTTACAAATGTCGGCGCTATTTTCACCGTCAAGATGCATTTTAGTTCTACATCTGCTGGAAATCTGTATGTCTAAAATACGCTTTATTCCAGTATAGCCTACGTCATCTGCTAGGTATAGAAATATTATGTGCTGGCTGATCATCATCTTACCTTCAAAAGGCTGTCATTTGACATCACAGCAGCACTTCGCACATACACTTGTAGCTAACGATTTGATGTAACACATCCTAGCAAGTCTGAATGGATATAAGCAAGCACACATCAATGCTATACCAGTTTAACATGGCAAATTCAATTATGCAGGCTATAGCAAAGTATTCAGTGATTTTAATTCTTACAAAACAGCCAATATCACCATACAATCAATCTAAATTTCGAGAGTTTTAGTGGTTCCTACCATTTTGTGTATGCAAGTAGCCTAAAGGTCATGGTTTTTCATAGATGCTTCTGACAATATTTACAGAGCAAACCAATAACTCAAACACATTTTATTATTTTACAAAAAAAAAACATTACTACACATTAATCAAACATTTGTTAAACACTGCTTGACACCTTATGGTATAGTATAAGTATACTCTTTTGATCCCGTGAGGGAAATTTGGTCTCTGCATTTATCCCAATCTGTGAATTAGTGAAACAGACACAGCACACAGTGTACACACAGTGAGGTGAAGCACACACTAATCCCGGCGCAGTGAGCTGCCTGCAACAACAGCGGCGCTTGGGGAGCAGTAAGGGGTTAGGTGCCTTGCTCAAGCAACCTTCCGGTTACAGGTCCGAAGTGCTAACCAGTAGGCCATGGCTGCCCCACTGAGACATGCTGTAATTCCAAAACTAGCAATATGTTTCATTTATGAAAACAAAATAGACAAATAACCAGACCATTTAAACAAGCTCAACATTAATCTGGGGAGTTTCAGGACAAATTCTTACGAATTTGTAAAATGACAATGATTTTGATCAGCATGGCCATGTGAACATTCTCATAGCAGAAGTAAATGGGGGAGGGGGGGGGGGAAGAGATGTACATACATGATCAATGTATCTAACAAACACATAATCAGTAAATCAATCTACAGTACAGTTGCTCGTCAAGCAATAATTGGTGGCTCGCATGGTAGCTTTGGCAAGATTTCGGCAAATTTGGTTTTACACATTTTGAGTAGGCCTAAACCTGCCTAAACTGTTCGCCAAAGGCCATCACCTCTGGCCCCAGCTTGATAAAAACAAAAGTAGGCTCTGATTTAGCCTAGTCTACTGTATGACTTCAACAAGGTGATCTTAAGTTTCGTTCTGCTTACAGTATCTCACTGCCACTGCAACGCCTTTGAATGCTACAGCAGACTTAAACTGCCACCTTGTGGTGATAAGTTGTAATACATTTCACGCAGGTGCATGACTCACAGAAAGCACGAATGAAGTTGCCACTTCTAAATGGGACCCACTGTGGTAACAGTCAATACATTTTTTGAAATGTGATTCATAAACATACAATACTGCACTACAAAAACACAAACATCTAAATTATACCTCCCCCTTCACCCAAATACAGTAATGTTACTGAATTTATGAAGTTATTAAGCCTTAATGGTGCCTCCTAAAGAGGGCATTGTCAAACATGCTACTACTAATACTAAAAATACAGCATGAAGAAAGTCAAGGACATGCATGCCAGCTTCCGCTCATCCCAGTATTAAAGTAAATCTGGTCTTAAATGAAAATGTATTGGCTGTGTTATTTCTTTTTTGTGGGATGTCCAATTTATATGTAGAAATGCACATTTGCAAAGGTGACTTAGTATGTTGTCGTAAAAGTGTCTCTCCTTTTGATTTTGCACTGCCAATGTGGCTGCCAATGTGGTTTTCTAAGCCTGGATGATTACCACACACAGCTCTTTAGGGCTGGTTAAGGCCTCTAAGACACTTTTCAGGTTTGTCCAGGCAACACAAACTCACATATAATGTTTCTGAGGATTGCCACTCATGTAGAGAACACAAATAGAGGACTGGCACTACACCATCTAGGTACCTACATGAAAGGGTGGATAGAGCATTTAAGATTCATTGTCTGATGGGCATAACAGAAAATTAATATTCCAAGTATGCATCTTGGGGCCCTTCTACAGAGCACTTTTCGAAAATATTTTTTCATGATTTATCCTTTCAAAAGCCTTATGGTGGGCTTACACCATACGATTTTCAAGCAATTGCAGTCAGCGACTACATTTCCAAAGACGAAATGAAATCATGGGAGTTTTACATAACATCTTAACACCAGGACCAGTGTCCCCATGTTATTTTCAGAAGTCTATGGAGTGACCAGAGGTAAACCTCTAAAGGTGATTGTGTGCTCCTTTATGTGTGATGCTTCAGCTCTGCACCAATCAATGTTCTTGCTGTGAAGAGATGTCAGCTCTCCCAAGACGCACTCAACACCTCACAGTGGCACAGGTCTGCCAAGATCGGCACACTTGACTTCCAGCTCGAGTCCTTTCTGTATGGAGCATAAATAAAAAATAATGGAAAGTAAATATACATTTGGCCATCCTAACCACTAAAAAAAAAATGACATGGTATACCCCCCGAGCGATTAATATACAAGTGTGATCGGTTCAAAAAATTGGATCTACCTCATACGTGTTCAAATAACAATTTGAATGGTCATTCTGAATTACGTAGGACAATGGGAAATCCAGCCAAGCAGTGGAATAATAAGTTTTAATCTAAAACGTGTTTAAGCTGCTGAAAGTGAACAAGGTATATGAAAGATGAGTATGAAAGCAAAATTCTTACAACAGGGTTGCGCTATTCAGTGGCAGCAACAGCTTCAAGTATCCTCTTCCCAGGTTGACCTCCAGTTGATCCTTGTTCCTCCTGAAGGTCAGGAGCACTTCACAGAGTAGTGTGGTGTGCATCACAAATACTCCTAAAAGGAATCATAAAAGATAATAATTTTAAGGATACAATTTCAAAAGCAGTGTTATTATGCATGAACCAATTTCATTTTCTATTAACCGTGAATTGAACTTAACACATTCCTAACATAATAACTTCATCTAGCTCAGATAGTTCAGACTCGGAATCAATTTAGGTCCAGCTTGGTAACACATGATTATTGTTTTAGTTGTGATTGAAATAGGTAACACAATATCCACAACAACTGGAGATGGTAGTGATGGAAAGCTGATTATTAAAGGACTTGTTAAAGGTTTAAGTTAGGGCTGAATTGATTACTCGAGTAACTCAAAATAATTAAATTCTGTATTTTAAACATGAAAATACTTAAGTACTGCACTGTATTGTAGAATAACTGCACTGTGAAAACAGCAGTTTTTTTGTAAATTAGGTTATTTGGTAGGAAAGGTAGATGCTGCAGATGCACAGGAATTTACTAGGATCTCAAAACCGGATTATGAACATGCGTTGCCATAGAGAAACACACGACTGTGGCGCAACTGGCTGGTGCACCTGCACCGTACGCCGGCGACCCGGGTTCGATTCCCGCCCCGTGGTCCTTTCCGGATCCCACCCCTGCTCTCTCTCCCATTCGCTTCCTGTCACTCTCCACTTTCACTATCATTAAAGACATAAAATATACTTAAAAAAAAAAAAAAAAAAACGTGGGGTAAGTCCAGCTATATGAAGTTATTATTTTGCTGTCACTTCGTCTGTTTTATAACCCAGAAGGATGTACTTGGTATCAAATGATAGCTCTGAGTGTCCTCTTTCATCTGACATGCGTGGCATATCTATCCGATCACGGGTCCACGAGTAATTCAAACGAGAGTAATGGGTGTGCAGCGTTGGTTTTTGTATATGACGCTATTATTTTGCAGTCACTTCGTCTGTTTTTATAAGCCAGAAAGATCGATAAACATGGTACCAATGGATAGCCCTGTGTCCCCTCTTTCATCTGATATGCTTGCCACATCGATGCGATCACGGGTGCGCGAGTAATTTAAACGAGAGTAATGGGTGCGCAGGTGAACGCAGAGAAGTATAGACTTTAAATATGATGCAATTTGATTTCATTTCATGATTTTTTTTAATTTTCATACTTGATCGTACAGACAAGTGTGTAGTCTATTTGGAAAGCCCCACTTCTGCTCTGTCACGTAATAAAGGTTTCATCTCGCTGCAATGAACAGTTCCGGAGCAATGTAACAGAGAAGAAAGGGTGTGTTTTTTGACGCACTTTGCATCAATCGGGTTCTAAGGGTTAAAAAGCATGTGTGTGTGAAGTATCCAAACAATGACACCTTCATTATGGCTTTCATTATGGCTGCTTTAGCAACAAACCTTAAGCTACTGTGTAGTGGGTCCCTTTTAGAAGGGACTACTTCATTCGCGCTTTCCGTGATTCACGGAGCTGCGTGAATTGTATTAAAACTTTTCGCCACGATGTGGCAGCTTAAGTCCGCTTGATACTGTAAGGCGTAAGCCATTGGTTTTCAAAGGAGATTTTATATGTCGCCAGCATAGCCTATTGACAATTTATGTTGTAAATAGGCCTACCTTATGGTAGCTTAGTATGGTGAACGCCAGACTAACCATGGACCTCAGTTACACAATGCAAGGGAACATCAGCCTATATTTGCACGAACAATAACGGACAACAGCTCTTCAACTTGGCCGGTTAAAATGTGTATGAACTGTCTAGCGACGCATTTCATCAAGGCCCATTTGGACATGTCAGTTATTTGCACCACTGGTTAGATGTAAAACTGCATTTCGTTTCAGACTACTGGTAGCTTACTTAATTTGTGCATTGACAATAAAGTATCACATGAACTAAAGATGACTAAAATCTTATGTAGAAGAAGAAACATTCACAAAAAATCCATCAATCCAAAAATGACCTTTATTTTTGATAGCTGTTGAAAACTGCATGGAACTGACACAGATGTTTTTGTTTATTAATAAATAAATAAATAAAAATATAACATTATGCTGATACCTTCTGCTTTTCCCAAATACAATAGCCTACAGGTGTAAGTGACCTTTCATCAATCCAGTTGCAATGGATGAACTGTGATGAACTGCCCTTCTTGTGATTGTTTAGAGATTTTAAAGGTTTTATAACAATACTACAACTTTTTTGGCTTTTCTACAATCTATTCACCTTTGCAGCCAGTAGGCTACTTTCTGTGCAGCCCATAAACACACACAGGCACGCCAAACAAGCATACACAAAAGTTTCAAGAGTGGGGGATGGAGTAAAAGATGGATACAAATTGATTAGTGTGATTTATTTTCGCTGAACGGATGTACAGGACTGAGCGGCGGTAATATTTTGTACCGCTATGCAGTACATCTAGTTTAAAAAGCAACTGCAGCTACATTGTGCGTCTGCCCTGATTCTGATACCATGGCGGTATTAATTAAACCGTGGTGGGCCGCCATGCTGAAATAAACGCAGAGGAAACACTGTTATGAGACCTCTTTGCACAGAGATTAATAAACTACTAAAGAGTTCTTCCACAGTTTTTAAAACCGGTTTAAAACACTGATTGTTGGTTTTATTTTCACAGGTTGACAGGCCTCAATGGACAGTGAGAAAGTGATCTACCTTTGGACTGGCACCGACCAGACTTGGACACTGAAACTTGATTTCTCATGAATACCTTTACAAGATGCAACACACATTGTGGAACACTTTAGACACTAATAAACATGTCCACTGTTTTCTCTGGAATTGTTTTGTTTTTTGTGGTCATTTGTGGTAATGGATTTCCAAATGTATGGACAAGCTTCATTTTACTGTTTATGTGTGTAATCAGCTGATATTAGAAATTATGTATTTTAGAAATGTATATTTAATATTACAACAGTGGCGTGTTTAAACTTAAGAAAACATTGATTTAAACTAAAGGTACTTAAAGTAAAATTCACAGAAATTAATTTAATTTGCTGCCCATTTTATTCACACATGTATAGCTCGTCAATTTCTTTAGTTTGATTTGGTTTTGTCAAGGGTTGGGACGTCCATGTTTCCGGTAGTTTGCATGTAAATCATATTACAGAAATTGTAATGTCCGATATATCGAGGGTCTCGTTTTAACCTCATGTCAGGTAGGAGGGTTGTGCCCATAAAGATTCACTGACGAATGTTGTCGGGCTGTAAGCGATAATATATATATATATATATATATATATATATATATATATATATATATATATATATATATATATATAAAAATAAAATTAGGTGGCAGTGCAGGATAAGAAATAGAAAATAGAAGAGCCGTAGGCTATATATTAACAGGCTAGAAGTGTGCAATTCAAATTTCCACTGGAGCTCCAAGCGGATTTCTACACGCAGCCTTCAACACTGTTTACAGCTCTTTGAGTCACGGTAACATGTATTTTTTGGTACATAGCTAATTTAGATACACGTGTGGGTGCTTGTGTTTCTGTAGGAATCCGCCGTCTTGGTTTGTATAGAAATTAATATTAAGTGACACACGTAAGAGGTTGGAAATACATACATCGATGTTTGATGGCTAGCTATTCAGTGACATAGTCTACTATGGTTGGAAATACGTTCCTATAAGTAAGACAGTACATTGATGTTTGGTGGCTAGCTGGTAGTTCTGTATTTCAAGGTTTGACAGCTAGAAGTTTGCAATTTAATACTGCAACTACTGTTTTATTTGTTTATATTACAAAAACGGTAGGTAGGCCTATCGGTGATTGGGCGGCTTGCCGGCTAGTTCAATATTTCTCTCCAGTAGGGGTTAAGTCATTAGGCGTGTTTGACTTGAGGCAGATCTGTGCAGATCTGACTTGATGTGATGCATGCTGGGTTGAACACAATGCATACTGGGATGGACGCAATGCTTGCTGGTTAGAAATTCTGTCCGACTTCTGTCAGCCGGGGAGGGACTTACCACCGTGACACCATGTCACATGGCCTTAAAATATCGCGGGAGTCTTAGCCTGCAGACAGATCTTGCAGTTGCCTTCCACGAGCTGCACGAGCTGAAACACGCCCTCATGACGTCAGTTCAAAGACGTGATAGGGCCATTTGGGAGGAATCTCCTCATGACCATTTTGACGGGAGTCTCATGCTGCTTCCTTATGTTGGAATATGCAAAAATAAACAGACATCGAAGGGATACCTTCTTATATGTGATTTCTGCAACAATGGTAGGCTAGCCTACTGAAAACGTTTGGATATTCTGTTATTTTCTGCTGTTGGCTAAATAGATAGACACACATATAGGGAAAACACTTGATATTGAATTTATGTGCTACAATGCAGGCCTGTTAACTGTATGAAAACAGTGGTTTATTTAAACTACATCATAAGAATTTATTTCGTCAGTCATCATGCTCATTTTAATGAGTAAGAATGAAAGTTCTGCTGTGTTTTTTGCAAACAACGTTTGGGGGACATTCTAAAACGCTTAACGTGAAAAAGCTTAACGTGGCTTAAGGTAGGAAAACAACGATGAATCATCACCAAATTTTGCATGGCCATATCTTGTCATAAACACTTAAGCCTGTCAAAAAAAATAAACCGAAATCCAACGATTATAGAAGATATCTCACATTAACGTTTTCTTCTTCATTGGCGCATATGGCGAGAAAAAGGCTTAACGTGGTTTAATGTACCTAATCAACGATCAATGATCACCAAATTTCTCTTTCATATTGCTCCTAATAAGCACATAAAACTGTCAAAGTGTCAAACCCAAAGTCCAATTATTATGGACATTATCTAACATTGAGCGTTTCTGCTTCATTGAGGCCTATTGAAAGGAAAAAGCTTAACGCGATTCAATGTACCTAAACAACGCTCAGTGATCACCAAATTTATCTCATATATTGCTTATCATAACCACTTAAAACTGTCAAAAAATCGAACCCAAAGTCCAACTATTATGGACGTCATCTGACATTAAGCGTTTCTGCTTCATGAGGCCTGTTGAAAGGAAAAAGCTTAACGTGGATCAATATACCTAAACAACATTCAGCGATCACCAAATTTCTCTCATATATTGCTCCTCATAAGCACACGAAACTATCAAAAAATCAAACCCAAAGTCCAATTATTATGGACGTTATCTGACATTAAGCGTTGCTGCTTCATTGCGCCTATTGAAAGGAAAAAGCTTAACGTGGATCAATATACCTAAACAACGTTCAGCGATCACCAAATTTCTCTCATATATTGCTCCTCATAAGCACATGAAACTATCAAAAAATCGAAACCAAAGTCCAATTATTATGGACGTTATCTGACATTAAGTATTTCATAGGCCTGGGCTGGCTATAAGAAAAAAAGGCTTAACGTGGTTTTAATGTAGCCTACCTATACAACGATCAATGATCTCCGAATTTCTCCCTCATTTTGCTCCTAATAAGCACATACAACTGTCAAAATATCAAACCCAAAGTCCAATTATTATGGACGTTATCTGACATTAAGAGTTGCTGCTTCATTGAGGCCTAAGGAAAAAGCTTAACGTGATTCAATGTACCTAAACAGCGATCAATGATCGCCAGATTTCTCTTTCATATTGCTCCGAATAAGCACATACAACTGTCAAAATGTCAAACCCAAAGTCCAATTATTATGGGCGTTATCTGACATTAAGCTTTTCTGCTTCATTGGTGCCTATATGGCGAGAAAAAGGCTTAACGTGATTCAATGTACCTAAACAACGCTCAGTGATCACCAAATTTCTCTCTCATATTGCTCATCATGACCACTTAAAACTATAAAAATATCGAACCCAAAGTCCAATTATTATGGACGTTATCTGACATTACTGCGTTTCTGCTTCATTGAGGCCCTATTGAAAGGAAAAAGCTTAACGTGGATCAATATACCTAAACAACATTCAGCGATCACCAAATTTCTCTCATATATTGCTCCTCATAAGCACATGAAACTATCAAAAAATCGAAACCAAAGTCCAATTATTATGGACGTTATCTGACATTAAGTATTTCATAGGCCTGGGCTGGCTATAAGAAAAGGCTTAACGTGGTTTAATGTAGCCTACCTATACAACGATCAATGATCTCCGAATTTCTCCCTCATTTTGCTCCTAATAAGCACATACAACTGTCAAAATATCAAACCCAAAGTCCAATTATTATGGACGTTATCTGACATTAAGAGTTGCTGCTTCATTGAGGCCTAAGGAAAAAAGGCTTAACGTGATTCAATGTACCTAAACAGCGATCAATGATCGCCAGATTTCTCTTTCATATTGCTCCGAATAAGCACATACAACTGTCAAAATGTCAAACCCAAAGTCCAATTATTATGGGCGTTATCTGACATTAAGCTTTTCTGCTTCATTGGTGCCTATATGGCGAGAAAAAGGCTTAACGTGATTCAATGTACCTAAACAACGCTCAGTGATCACCAAATTTCTCTCTCATATTGCTCATCATGACCACTTAAAACTATAAAAATATCGAACCCAAAGTCCAATTATTATGGATATTTATCTGACATTACAGCGTTTCTGCTTCATTGAGGCCTATTGAAAGGAAAAAGCTTAACGTGGATCAATATACCTAAACAACATTCAGCGATCACCAAATTTCTCTCATATATTGCTCCTCATAAGCACATGAAACTATCAAAAAAAATGAAACCAAAGTCCAATTATTATGGACGTTATCTGACATTAAGTATTTCATAGGCCTGGGCTGGCTATAAGAAAAGGCTTAGCGTGGTTTAATGTAGCCTACCTATACAACGATCAATGATCTCGAATTTCTCCCTCATTTTGCTCCTAATAAGCACATACAACTGTCAAAATATCAAACCCAAAGTCCAATTATTATGGGCGTTATCTGACATTAAGAGTTGCTGCTTCATTGAGGCCCTAAGGAAAAAAACGCGATTCAATGTACCTAAACAGCGATCAATGATCGCCAGATTTCTCTTTCATATTGCTCCGAATAAGCACATACAACTGTCAAAATGTCAAACCCAAAGTCCAATTATTATGGGCGTTATCTGACATTAAGCTTTTCTGCTTCATTGGTGCCTATATGGCGAGAAAAAGGCTTAACGTGATTCAATGTACCTAAACAACGCTCAGTGATCACCAAATTTCTCTCTCATATTGCTCATCATGACCACTTAAAACTATAAAAATATCGAACCCAAAGTCCAATTATTATGGACGTTATCTGACATTACGCGTTTCTGCTTCATTGAGGCCTATTGAAAGGAAAAAGCTTAACGTGGATCAATATACCTAAACAACATTCAGCGATCACCAAATTTCTCTCATATATTGCTCCTCATAAGCACATGAAACTATCAAAAAATCGAAACCAAAGTCCAATTATTATGGACGTTATCTGACATTAAGTATTTCATAGGCCTGGGCTGGCTATAAGAAAAGGCTTAACGTGGTTTAATGTAGCCTACCTATACAACGATCAATGATCTCCGAATTTCTCCCTCATTTTGCTCCTAATAAGCACATACAACTGTCAAAATATCAAACCCAAAGTCCAATTATTATGGACGTTATCTGACATTAAGAGTTGCTGCTTCATTGAGGCCTAAGGAAAAAGCTTAACGTGATTCAATGTACCTAAACAGCGATCAATGATCGCCAGATTTCTCTTTCATATTGCTCCGAATAAGCACATACAACTGTCAAAATGTCAAACCCAAAGTCCAATTATTATGGGCGTTATCTGACATTAAGCTTTTCTGCTTCATTGGTGCCTATATAGCGAGAAAAAAAGGCTTAACGTGATTCAATGTACCTAAACAACGCTCAGTGATCACCAAATTTCTCTCTCATATTGCTCATCATGACCACTTAAAACTATAAAAATATCGAACCCAAAGTCCAATTATTATGGACGTTATCTGACATTACGCGTTTCTGCTTCATTGAGGCCTATTGAAAGGAAAAAGCTTAACGTGGATCAATATACCTAAACAACATTCAGCGATCACCAAATTTCTCTCATATATTGCTCCTCATAAGCACATGAAACTATCAAAAATCGAAACCAAAGTCCAATTATTATGGGCGTTATCTGACATTAAGTATTTCATAGGCCTGGGCTGGCTATAAGAAAAGGCTTAACGTGGTTTAATGTAGCCTACCTATACAACGATCAATGATCTCCGAATTTCTCCCTCATTTTGCTCCTAATAAGCACATACAACTGTCAAAATATCAAACCCAAAGTCAATTATTATGGACGTTATCTGACATTAAGAGTTGCTGCTTCATTGAGGCCTAAGGAAAAAGCTTAGCGTTGATTCAATGTACCTAAACAGCGATCAATGATGCCAGATTTCTCTTTCATATTGCTCGAATAAGCACATACAACTGTCAAAATGTCAAACCCAAAGTCCAATTATTATGGGCGTTATCTGACATTAAGCTTTTCTGCTTCATTGGTGCCTATATGGCGAGAAAAAGGCTTAACGTGATTCAATGTACCTAAACAACGCCAGTGATCACCAAATTTCTCTCTCATATTGCTCATCATGACCACTTAAAACTATAAAAATATCGAACCCAAAGTCCAATTATTATGGGCGTTATCTGACATTACTGGCGTTTCTGCTTCATTGAGGCCTATTGAAAGGAAAAAAGCTTAACGTGGATCAATATACCTAAACAACATTCAGCGATCACCAAATTTCTCTCATATATTGCTCCTCATAAGCACATGAAACTATCAAAAATCGAAACCAAAGTCCAATTATTATGGACGTTATCTGACATTAAGTATTTCATAGGCCTGGGCTGGCTATAAGAAAAGGCTTAACGTGGTTTAATGTAGCCTACCTATACAACGATCAATGATCTCCGAATTTCTCCCTCATTTTGCTCCTAATAAGCACATACAACTGTCAAAATATCAAACCCAAAGTCCAATTATTATGGACGTTATCTGACATTAAGAGTTGCTGCTTCATTGAGGCCTAAGGAAAAAGCTTAACGTGATTCAATGTACCTAAACAGCGATCAATGATCGCCAGATTTCTCTTTCATATTGCTCCGAATAAGCACATACAACTGTCAAAATGTCAAACCCAAAGTCCAATTATTATGGGCGTTATCTGACATTAAGCTTTTCTGCTTCATTGGTGCCTATATGGCGAGAAAAAGGCTTAACGTGATTCAATGTACCTAAACAACGCTCAGTGATCACCAAATTTCTCTCTCATATTGCTCATCATGACCACTTAAAACTATAAAAATATCGAACCCAAAGTCCAATTATTATGGACGTTATCTGACATTACGCGTTTCTGCTTCATTGAGGCCTATTGAAAGGAAAAAGCTTAACGTGGATCAATATACCTAAACAACATTCAGCGATCACCAAATTTCTCTCATATATTGCTCCTCATAAGCACATGAAACTATCAAAAAATCGAAACCAAAGTCCAATTATTATGGACGTTATCTGACATTAAGTATTTCATAGGCCTGGGCTGGCTATAAGAAAAGGCTTAACGTGGTTTAATGTACCTATACAACGATCAATGATCTCCGAATTTCTCTCTCATTTTGCTCCTAATAAGCACATAAAACTGTCAAAATATCAAACCCAAAGTCCAATTATTATGGACGTCATCTGACATTAAGAGTTGCTGCTTCATTGAGGCCTATTGAAAGGAAAAAGCTTATTGGGGTTTAATGTACCTTAACAACGATCAGTGATCACCAAATTTCTATAGGCCTAGCTCATCATAAGCACTTAACCATTACATTCCAAATGCACATTCTTCATAGGCATTCTCTGTTACCATTAAATCCGCATTCTATGCAAACATTCTAAATGGATAAACGCCATTTCAAGTAACCATTCTCCATTAGAATAGATTCTAAATACACATTCTAAGTCAACATTCTTCATGACATTCTCTGGCTAACTTCAGCCACAATGAAGAAGAGTGGCGTTTCAGACGTTTTTTGTGTGCCTACTGAAGGTTGTTCGTTTTCTCTACTAAATCAAATGAAAGATGTTTTCCTACATAACCTAAATCAAAATAGCAGTCATGGATAGTAGGCCTTTGATGAAAGATCCACATTTATGTAGGCTAATGTGTGTATTTCGCTTATCTTAAAATGTTTTCTTAAATAGTGGAGAAACGAGTTGAGAGTTAAGAGGAAGTAGCCTATGCCGAGTGTAGCTCCACCCGGAGTCGTGGAAAGTGCTGGCTCCGCCCATCTCGATTGCCGTTGGTGAAGTCACTCCTCCAGTCAGCCCCAAAGCACACTGAAGGTCCAATGAAAATGTTTGTTGTCATTTGAAACTTGAATAACGGACTCTGGGAACATCGTAACACTGTCAGCAGCACAGACCTTCACTTGTACAATTCACAGCAGCTTGGAGCTTCAGTTTATTCAGTAGCCTTCCTACAGCATTGCATTGAGCTTAGTTCTTTCTTTAAATCCAACAGCCTTTTTAAAGGCTATTTAATCCATCTTTTATAGCAACTTATTTTATAGAATAGACTAGTATAGTGTTAGGCCCATATAATTACAGTTAAGCCTATAGGCTACTGTATCTAATACAGTCTATATTGAAAAAGGAACTTTTTATTTTATTTTTTATTATAGGCTATTTTGTTTTCAAAAACTATATTCCACAATCAAACCCCTGTATAACACATACAGTATAGAACGTTATTAAAGTCATTGTCCAATTTGCAAACAAATTCTTGTTTTTATTTTGTTTAACATATTACAATTCAGTACAGTATTTCAGTATTACAGTTTTTCATTAAAATCTTTAGAACAGTCATGGCTTTCATGCAAAAAGAGTCAAAATTTACTTTGGGTGAAATAGAGACCATTCTGTGCGATTATGAGAAGCACAAAGACAGTATTTTGCACGAACCGCCCCTGGATCCCAAGGGGGGTGATGTGTACCTGTATCGGAATTTGAAGGGAGGTAGATCAGATATGGACTTTCGTTTTGACCAAATGTCTTGGAAACAGAAGGGATCAAACTACCATAACATAAAAAAAATATGGTGGTAGAGTGCTGAAGCGGTACTATCACATCAGGACAGCGCAGTTTAGCAAAGGTACGTCTCAATTCAGAAAAAAATGTTTACTGTCTGCTGCAGCAAGGTGAAGATGTTAATTTGGGAAATTTGTATCTGATCCATTATTTGGGAGATGTGTCCATCTATGTGCCAATGAAGCATGGTAATGCAAAGTCAGATCGGGTGTTCATTCCCTCTAAAAAAGAGGTGTTTACAGAAATCCTGCAAAATGACCAGGGGCAGGCTCCATCGAACATCTACCGATCCACCTTGTCTGGAGCCTCCAGTGGTAATGTGGAGCACATGCCTGTTAATAGCCCACGTAACCTCAAACAGGTCCAAAACACTGTGTACGCTAGCAGAAGTAAAGACAGAATCTCACATGATGAAATGTTTAGTCTCCATGAGCTGGCATATCAGCTTACGGTTTTGTCTGGCACATTTCAAGTTTTCCTGACCTTCTGGTTTTTGCAGGGATGCCAGAAATTATTGATTTAGCACGCACCAATTTGGACGAAGCAATGAAATTTAACTACCCTCAAATGCTGAGTTATGAAACCACATTTCAGATGGGTGATTTCTATGTTTCTGTGCTTGCGATGAGGAACACATCGCTTGTTAATGATCCTGTGTTTCCTGTTGGGTTCATGCTGCATGAACGCAAATTCATGCAGCATCATGAAATGTTCTTACAGGACATTCTGGGCAAACTTGGGATGGGAGTGAAACAATTCAAAAGAGTGCCCATCACTGTTGACAGAGAGAAGGGAATTGTTGGGGCCTTGAAGAGGAGGTTTCCTAACATTAGCCTTGTCTTTTGCAGGAATCATGTGTTGCATGATATTGAGTACTGGGTAAAAAAGCACGGGGGAGGACGAGATGATGTAAAGGTACTCAAAGACCAAATTGAACAAATAATTGATTCGGCTGACAAAGACGAATTTGAGGCACAATGTTGCAGACTGGCGAAGGGGTGGTCCGAGGAATTTGTCAAATACTTCAACCAGCATTTGAAGGAAGATCTATTAAGCAACATGGCTTCCTTTTATACGAAACAATTTGAAGCATTCAAATCCAAAACCCCAACAAACAGCAATTAGTGAGAGCATAAACAAAATGATCAAGTCTCAAAATGAGTGGAAGGAACTTCCTGTTGATGCAATGATTTTGTCATTGTATTACATGCAGTCATACTTCCTCTATGAATTTCAAAGAGCCAGATGTGGAACGAGTCAAGTCTAGTGTTAAAGGTGAGCAATGTAGTGTTGAAACAACTGCATCAAAACCTGCATCAAAACCATTGATGTCACAGACCTCCTTAGCTAGAACTGTGGTTGAGATGGGCCTGGTGAGTCTGAATGCATCTTCAGGGGTGTTCATAGTTAAAAGTCCAACAAATGAGTCTGTCCATGTTGTTCAAAACACCTCCAGTGGCACAACATGCTCCTGTCCAAGTTCAGGGAAATGTTTCCACATCCTTGCTGTAGAAATGGCTACTGGGCTGCATTTACCCACAAAACGTACCTACAGCCTTTCTTTGATGCGGAAAAGGGGTAGAGGAAATGAAAGCAAATCTGGCAGAAAAAAACCTAGAACGAAGGACTACGATTATACAGTCAATCCGGCCCCAGATTCAGTCCTTTCCCAAGTGCAAGAACCTGAGCATCCTGATATAACAAGTGATCCTGAGAACAATACCTTTGCTCCCTGGCTACATGTACAAACACCTGAGCCTAACTGGTTGTCAGTGTCTCGCAGAAGCCAGTGTCTTGCTCCCAAGATCTGGCTTGAAGGGGAGACAATTGAGCAGGCCATCGCAGGCTACATTGGTCAGGCGGCAAAAATGGACTCTGTACTATGTGTGCCGACGTACATTTATCAGATGGCTGCAGTTTCGAATTTTGGCCCAATTTTGCAGTTCTGCGCAGCACAAAGGGCTCTGAATTTTGACACGATATTGATGCCCTTCAACACCGATGTCCAGTCCTTCTAGTTGCAGAGTTCGCAGGTGCTAGGCTGGCGCGAGTCAACAGTATGTGTAAGCCTGCCACTAAAAACAGTCTTACCCACTCCATAGTACACCGAGGCAAATAAATATAACGCCTGAATAGACGAGGACTGGATGAAACGTGTTAAAAACGGTCTCCACTGATAAATATCACACTTGCTAACTTGGAAATTAGGTCCTATGTCCAAAATCCTGAACCACCCATTTAAGCTGCTGGACCAGTATTTGCTTTATGTTGTACTCAATTTTCTCATTGTTTTTCATTCTAATAGCATGCGTTGACCTCGAAAACAACAGGCCATGGGTCGCTTAATGCCACAGTTACGCTTTAACTGTCATGTCAATAGAAAACATACTTACTTACATCCCATGTCTTTAGAAAAGTGGCATCATCCTCATGGAGGTAGAAAGGAAGGCCACGGAGCGCCACAGCACGTCGGATATTTACATCTGAGGATCCCTGCATGAGAAAACATGGAGTCAAGCCAGTTAATAACTACAAAATGCAATTCAATAGGATTACCTTTCTTTGATAGTACAGCTTCTGAAACCAAAGCATTCTTTTTATCTTAAGTCCATGGAGGAGTTGTAATCTACAAGACCTCTGCTTTCAAAGGGGGTAAAGCACTTGAATATAAGTCAAAGTATGTGGAAACAGGGCCATTGTTAGTAGGCGGGATTCCAACATGATTGCAGGCCACCACCGAACCAATAGGCTATGTCTGCAAGGAAGGACGTCTGATATGATCTCCTTCCTTCTCAATGCCAATGTTGTTTGCATAAACTTCTGAATCTGTGAATTGAAGGATGAATACACATTTGAACATACTGACAATCTCTATAAAGATCGCTAATGTGTCGTCATCATGACGTATTCCCAGTGGTGAACGCAAAGCATTTTGGGAATCCGCGGCACAAACAACAAGTAGGAAAACGCGCCAGACTTGATTGCTGGGAAGTGTTGAAGATGCCGTCTACCTGCTGTGTTATAAACTGTAATAGTCGTTCTCATGATAGAAGTGGAGTAAAGCTTAAGAACGGAATTTCCTATTATCGTTTTCCAGCGTGGAAAAATAATAGTACAAGCCATGTTTCAGAGGTGACAAAAGGCTTACGAATGGCATGGATAGCAGCAGTAAGGAGGCCCAACAGTCCGCCACACATGATGGTGTGTTCAAAGCATTTTCACAAAGGTAAGTTACTTATTCTCTGTAAATGTTATGTTGTGGGCAAATAACCAGCGTTTTTTTTTACTTAACCAGACCATTAGATTTGACATTAGGCCAATGTTAACTAGCATGAAATGGCTAGAAAATTAGCTTTCCAATGTGCTAGCGTAAAACGTAACCTTAACCTTAATCAGTTTTAAATGTTGGTACATGTAGGTACATAGCAATTTATTTGGTGACTGTTTGCAGGCAAACCTGCTTATGAAATGATTTGAGTGTGATCCTGACTGGGCCCCTTCCCTGTACCTCGGCCATACTGAGGTCAAAGTTACTAACACAGACCGGTTCAAGCGGCTTAGGAGAAGAGCGACGAGGTCACAACAACCGCAACCCCCCCACACTGGTCCTGAGGCTGAGTTCGATATTGCTGCACCTTTATACCCAGGTAAATCTTAAAATAATACAATATATGTTGTCCCCTGTGTATAGCTAATCTGGATTCCTTTGGAATAGTGGTTGTGATATGACAACATTTATTTTTATTGTTACTGTCAGACAACACTACATCTGCAACTGAGATGGAAGGTCTCGTGAATCCACCCCCATCTCCGGGCACTGTCCACACCGGTCCTGAGACTGAGCTGAATGAACCAGCACATTTGTTCCCAGGTAAATATTGGTAACAGACGCAAGTAGATTCAATATATTTTATGTCCAATGGTGTTTCTATCTAGACAACGGATTGAACCTAAGTGTAAATACCTTTCACACAGAGTTGTAGCTTTTCTGACTCAAAGGCCAATCATTCTAGGAGGTCATTAGGCATTTGGCATGCTAATGTAACAGTCTTGAAATACTCAGCAGCTATCAGTAACAAAAGTATGGTGTGAAAGTCACACCCTGGGCCGTTCTTCAAAAACTGTCATTTGGATCAAAGTAATCCAGATTCATAAATCCCATGTCTTGATGTGTGGAATCAATGATTTCTTTTAAACTGGTCCCTGATCACAGATGCAGAAACATGGAATTTTCAAATCGGGGCCCTGGGCATCAGGCAAGTACAGAGATTGACAATTTATTTTTCTTATTGTTATTACAATCAGACTACTCTGCACCTGTGGCTGAGATAGAAGGACAAGAGACTCAGCCCCTACCACCAGCCCCAGACAATGCATGCAGAGAGGAAGATATGGAGACTGAAACATCAGGGGATGCTGGTGCTCCAATGGGGAATGCAGATGAACAGCAAAAAAGTGCACCAAGTGTGCCCTTTAGAACCAAAGAAATAATCCGGCTTGCAGGAGGAGAATCGAAAACTGAAGGGAGAGCTCTCCAAAAAGGCCCTGGATGAGAATTTTCTCAAAAACAATGATTTAAAGGTGAAGTACTACACTGGCCTTCCATCTTTCAGTCTGTTGATGGGTGTGCTGATGCAAATCATTCCCAGTCTACCAAAAAACAAAAAAAAAGAAAACTCTCCCATTTTCAAATGCTCCTCCTGACCCTTATGCTTTAAGACTTGATCTGCCTGTCGAACATGTTGCACACCTCTTCGACATTAGCCGACATACCGCATACAATCTGTTCTTTGAGACCATCAATGTACTGCATGCACACCTCAGTCCTTTGGTGTACTGGCCAAAGCGACATTGTATACAGGCAAGCATGCCACATCAGTATGTAGAAATGTTTGGGAATCGTGTTACTGTCATTATTGACTGCTTTGAGCTTTTCATTGAAAGGGCACAAAATTTACGTGCAAAGGCACAGACATATTCAAACTACAAAAGCAGGTACACAATGAAATATCTCATCGGCATAACACCACAAGGTACTATCTCTTTCATTTCCAAAGGGTGGGGGGGGCGTGCCAGTGATAAGCAGATCACCGAGAACAGTGGCTTTCTTCAGAAGCTCTCGTCTGGAGACCTTGTGTTAGCGGACCGTGGATTTGATATTAAAGAAAGTGTTGCCCTTGTGGGCGCTACATTGAAAATACCTGTCTTCACCAGGGGCCACAGCCAACTTAATGCAAAAGATGTGGAAGAGACCAGGAAGTTAGCTCATGTTAGGATCCACGTGGAGCGAGTGATAGGGTGTATGCGCTCTAAGTTCAACATATTAAATGACACAATACGCCTTGGATTTGTGGTGCCTTGTGAGGGGGAGGATAAGACTTTGTTGGATAAAATCGTGGTTGTGTGCTGTGCTTTGACCAATATGTGTCCAAGTATTGTTGTGAAGCCGTCATGTTAGAATTATACACCATGCTCACATCTAATGTAAATATGCACATGTAAATATGTACACATGTAAATATATATATACATATATAAATATGTTTTGTTTTCCAAAAGATTTTGTAATGTCACTAAACATGTAATGATTTTTAGCCATCTCTGTAAATAAAATGCACAAAGACTGAATTGAATTCTGCCTCCTTTATCTGTATTAAGAAAGAATTGTGCTCAGTGTTCTTTGGTTGCAAACACAATTGCATAACTTAAAGTAGTAACAACCAACCAACTTGTGCAAGCATCGCATTGCCATGACTCTTCTCTGGCTGGTGCGCCTGCTGAGTCCCACGCGAACCTAAATTGAACCACTGTATAGGACAGTTCTGATTATCACAAGCAACCATGTCATCAAACTCTTCAGGCTGTCTGCAAAAGCACCACAAGATTCAAGATTCAATAATTTATTGGCATGAAACTTCGAACACACAGGATCACCGCGTTGACATAGGCAGATTAAAAGGGGGACACTGCTCACAACATACCTGGATGACAGGTCAGGTTACTACAACACAGTCTTTTCACATGCCCTTCTTTTGGGCTGGGGGGTGTTACCTGGCTGCAGTGTGGCCAATGGTGTTTTGATTGTCTTTTTTCGTGCTCGTTTTTTGTTTTTGTCTGTGGGCTGTGAATCAACTAATGGCACAGGTAGGTCAGCTGAAGGGGGGGTGCTGGTAGGGGCTGGTGGGACAACCTTGTGCTTGGGTGTTTTACCTGGCTGTAATGTGGCCAATGTTTTTCTGACTGTGCTCTTCTGTGCTCGTTTTTTGGGTTTGTCTGTGGGCTGGGAATCGGCTGGAGGCACAGGTAGCTCAGCTGAAGGCACAGGGGGTGGGGGTTGAGTGTAGTGACGGGCTACAAGCTCAGGTAGGACAACCTTGTAAAAAAAAGTCTGTGCTGTTGGCAAAAGTGTCTCCGTGAGTTCTCACGCCAGGCATGACACGCACAGTTGCAAGGCTTTTGGTCGCCCCAAACAACAAAGTCACAGAACTGTGACTCGCGACAAAGATCTGAGTTTGTACCTCTTTGTAGTACTTGTGGGTCTGCTTCAACTCCATCCTTCCTTCTGTGAACTGCAGACAAAACTCCTTGTCAGTACATGCCTGTAGAATGTTATGGTCCTTGTGCTTAAAAAGGGCATTTAATCTCCACACATCCTTTCCCCCGCAACATGCACAATGCACAAGTCGTCAGGAGTTGCGCCTATTTCAGGGAAAAGAAGGGTTGATTATAAATCCACAGTCTTCCACTTTCATGTCCCTGTGCCGCAGTCTCCTGTGTGATGTAGGAGACCCTTTCAGTAGCCTCTTTTTTTTTCTCTCCCCATTTAATGGCCTCTGGGCCATTGTCAGTCTGTCTCAGTGAAGGTTTCTGTGGATAGCACACCTTTTGCACAGTTGACTTTGCTGGTCTGGTTATGGAGGTGGAGACAACAGCGTGTATGATGGAGGCGTTATCCTTCCAGCCCGTGGTGCTGTGCCATATGTCAGACTTGTGCTGCTGTCTTGTGTTCTTTTCCAGTGCAGCTGCCTCTGTGGCTGTCACTGCCACAAGGTGTGTCAGGCCCTCACAGTGTTGAAGCAGGACCGACAAGTCACAGCCATCCATTTGTGGTCGCTAAGACGCCAGCAGTGACTTGGGCAGGACACATGGCTGAATGGGGTCAACATAGAGGTGGCAGAATTCCTCCATTACAGAGCACAGTCCGGACCTGTGTGCATGCATGAGTTCTGTGAGGGGTTTTAAATCAGCAAGTGTCTTCTGCGGTAAACATGTGCCACCTGAGCGGGTCCAGATCTTGGGTGCTGTGCTGGTGTCTCCACACACTGACCGATCAAGTGCCTTTTTTTCGGGCAGAGCTTGTTGTAAAGTCAATAGTATGGCCAGGCACTCCCTGCACTTTGGTTATATTGGAGGGCATCACCCAGTACGCTTCAACATCTGTTGGAGTCACATTTCCCCGCAGACGCACAGTTGTATCGATCTTGTACAGGAGGGCTGCCACATGTGCGCACTTCTCTGCCACACCAGCCATACAAGTGCAGTGAGCGCTCTCCACTTCCCCACATGCTGTAAGTATGACCCATGGCTGTAGGGGCTTCTGGCTGAGTCGCATGGAGTGATTCACCTAAGACCATAACATCATTATTAATAGCTTGTAGAGAAATACAAAGCAGTACTAGCAAGACACAAGAGCTATTTGATGCATGCAGCCAATCAGGGTACAATGTGGTTGAAAGTGGGCTGGGGATGGATGGGCTTACCTGCATACTACACTGTTTTGTCCACAACACCAGTAAACTCACTCCCTTCAACACACTGCCCCCAGCCCCCACATAAAACCATTCATCACCTTTTTACATTATTCATCCCTCCCCTCTATCTTAATGCAGCCCATTATCCTAATATCATAATCATACAGTCAGACACCCGCCAAAAGGCTCATGCACCAGTAGCTCCAACAACAGTGTTTTACTAGAAATCGCTTTTATTAAGAGCAGTAAACGAGTCATTTTTTTCACAATTTACCATTTAACATATGCATGATGTGTTTGTCTTAGTAAGTTACGTTGGTTTGTTGAATTCTGACTGCATGCAGTTAGATGAGTGAGAACGAGGAGTGTGGTGCTTAAAACATTAGCATAAGCTTACCTTTGAACGGACGACAGTTTTCTGCCCCACTTTTACCATCTCCAGGTCCTGGACCCACCCATCTGTAAAAAAGACCTGGGCCTGCTGCAGCGAATTTGAAGTTACTGAAAACTTCGTATGCGCGGTAATTTACCTAACACTTAATATCATGTAGTTGTATATATATGGGTGCTGGAAGTTGGGCAGCAGGTTGACGCTCCCTGACCAGTCGCTATGCTCATAAGATCCAGTCCTTTGATTCCCTTTATTTTTTTCATCATACCTCGCCTTTTGCATTATGATTTAGTTTAAGGCGGTATGGTCCGACAATGTTTTCTTTAGCCCGCTGCATTTTGTAGGATTGTATTCTGTTATCACGCTATTTTTTTTAATATTATTTTCATGCTACAACACTGGTCTGTTATGCTAGCCCATGTAAACGAGCCAAACATTCCCATAATTCTTTGCGTTCTGATGACGTTGCCGTCCATTTGGTCACATGTCTTAGCGATCTCTATTAGGACAATCCACCATCTCATGATGTCGCTTTAAATGCCACATGCATCCTTAAATGGTTGTTTTCACCTACACAGCTGACATGCGAATAATACACATTCTGACTGAGCATGAACTGTGTGTGACCGTGTCAAATGAATTTAGGCTACTGACTTAAATGTGCAGACAGTCAGTAACATGACAGTGGACTAACGTTAATGGAGGAAACATTGCTAACATGCTGTAAACGATAATGTTGCAGGACCTGTGCCCTGTTATCAAGCAGTGCACCACAAAGCTTGCACTTCCAAGCTATTGTGTTAAATAGTGCTAACGGGGGTTAATTAGTTCATATTTTTAGTACTCACATTGGCAAATTGAGTTAGATCGCTGGCTGATCCAGCAAGTGCTGCCATACAGCAGCCAAATTCTTAGCTGCTAGTGCTATCGATAGCTAGTCCTAACTGGATAAAGTTACGTCACGTAGCCTAAGACAATATTTTCAAACATTCGGGTTTTTAAACAATATGATAAAGGACGTGCTTTAGGGTCAACATGCACCTCACTTTTCCACTTACGTTTAATTGCGGTTTTTCTCTCTTCTCGTCGTCTCCTCACTCGTCTATTTTCACTGCTCTTGTTCTCGTCTCTTGTCATCTGGTGGTCGCCGTTGCCGGTGTCGTGTCGAGTTAGGCTCCTTTGTCGAGATGAGCTACCGTAGCGTAAATCGATAGCACGGACATATCGAGTTGCGCTGCCTATCGAGCTGCGCTACTGTACGAAGTTACATACGCTAGTATGTAACTTTGCCTTTGCTTTGCTTTGCCTTCCTGCCTTTCTCCAATGACCGTTGTGTTTGGAATTATTCAGGCTTTTCTAATTTAAGTTGTCTTACAAAGGCAGCACAGACACCTACGTTTCATGTTTGTTTTTATAAATTAAGGCGAGACACGGCAGGTGAAAAAAAAAAAAAACAATTTACACATTTAGGTGTTTTTTACAGAAGCGCCCTGACTGCTATTACACAATGCTGCTTGATGAGTGTTTGTTTTTTTTTTTTTTTTTAGTGTGCATAGGCTGTGTGTGTGTGGCAAATCAAACATGATGGATACATTCTGACAACACAGGAGGGAGCGGGAAAACACAGACACACTCGCGACACCCACACGCACGCGCTCAGACCGGGAAAACAGAGGGAACACTGAGACAGGACAGTGATACAGGGTAGCCTCGGCGCTAAGATACGTTAAGAACATTAACTTAGCGATTATGGATATTTTTAATATAAACTTAACACAAAATAACACTGCCATCAAATTAATGATCTATGAACCTGTAATTATTTAAAACAGTGAATAAATGCATACCGATGCTACTCTAGGCATAAATGTGAGCAAATGTAACATTAGCTGTTGGATTGCTAACTTTAACGTTACACTAACTTACAACCATGAATCACTCAACTGTTAACGTTAGTTTGTAGCGCTAACACATAAAGTCAAAAGCCCGTGACCTAAAGTCAATGGTAGTTAAAGTTAGTAGCCTAGTCTATCGTTACATTTAAGTTGAGTATCTAGGCTAGTTAACCTCACTGATTCATAACCTTAGGTTAATTTATTTATTTCCGTAATTTAGGTTTAAATGAACAGTTTTCAGCGTAAAAACGATTAATGTTATTATACCCTATAGGTTATTACAATACACTGTAAATAAGGACACTTACGGTACGCTAATTTTGCTGAATTAGATTTAACTTACTGTTATTTCTAGAGATGCGTCTTTCCTCTTCGACAAATTGCCACAGAATGAATTTGACAACTTTGTCGCGCGACAGAAGTTACAGTGCAGTTGCTAGGGAAACACATCTAAAGCATTTAAGTTGCTAGGAAAACACATCTGAGCATTTGAGGTAGCTCAAAATTACAGTCATTCTGTCAACAAGCAATTGTGACGCTTTTTTCCCCAACTGCGCTTGCGTGGTAGCATAACTCGACGGGTAGCCCAGTTCGACACGACACCGGCGTCGCTTGTCACTCGGCGTTGGCTAGTTGGTGCTGTACACAAGGTCCACGTATGGCAGAAGATCCGCCTACAAATTTGCTACAATTTGCGTGGGGAAGTTTCCCACGCTTTCTATTTTTTCAAATGACTTAAAGCGGATGAGTGCTGTCAACTTAAAAGTTCACATTTGTTCAAGTAACACAGACGATTAGAGTACTATTAACTTTTTTTCATTTTTGAAAACAAACATTGTTTTACTTGTACTGTTCGGTTTTACAGTGAACCCTACTCGTCATGACGCGCCTTTGCCCCAAAAAGGTTGAGAACCTCTGCTCTAGAAACTGAATCCTTGTTCCAAACAGTGCTTTATTTTTTTTTTTTAAATAAGCCTACAGAGGAAAGCAAACAATTCAACATTTTAAACGTGTGTATACCGTGACCGTAGAGGACAATCTCTCGCTGCTGTCAGTGTCAGCATCACTGCTAAGAACAGTGCGTCTTTTAACGTTACGGTTAAACGCCTGAAAAATATGAAGCTGCTGCTGCTGTTTTGTTTTCATGACTGAATGATTTAGGCTATTATCCTATAATTGAATGGAACGTTGTGTTTTTAAGCGTCAGGATTGACCCATGCAAAGCCACGCCACACAGGCCAAGGCATGGCAATGCTACGTTTTCATATTTATATGATTCTATGATTTCCATGCACACCATATTCCGGTTTTATTCGGAATAATGCCAATGTTCAGATTGCACATGAGTCAATAAATATAGGCTAGTTGTCACACAAGTGTTTTTTTATAGGCTAATATTGAATGATTTCATAAATAAAGCTGTGAAAAAACTGTACGCACAGTGCGTACAGGATTACAAAAGCAGGATTAAGCCTACACTGAACAGAAAGATGGTATCTGATGCAGAAACCTCATAACATAATTGAGCCTATAAGCCACAATTAACTTCACTCATTTTTCTTGTAACTACACCAGAGATTGCCTATAGTTTATATGGACATAGTCTACAGAAAGCCATAAATTAAAAAAAAGATTTCACACTGACAGCCTACTGAACTAGCAAAGATGAATATTGGCCTGAACATTGACTACAACACATGCCACCTACGATATCCTATATCTGTCATAGCTCCAGATCAGTAGCCTACTGTAGTTGGCTAATAATATATATATATATATATATATATATATATATATAGGTATATGTAGCCTAGGCCTAATGGTAAAATAGCTGGCTAGAACCTCATACCTATAAACATCACATAAATAAAGTTTATAAGACTATAGGCCTTATTAAAGTGAATATCTACTTACCAGTTAGTCCAAACATGCCTGTAGCCGACTGACCATCAATTGGCAATCGTCATCTGAGGTGAAATGGCAGCAAAAAAGAGGGGACTTCTAGTCCATCTGAATGCTCGTTCCCGCCACTAAACAAGGGCGGGAAATGCTCCCTGTGCACATTTGCGCACGTCAAAGGCAGCAATCAGACAGGACTTGGTTTTTGCAGTGAGGTGCGCCTTTTTAAGTTATTTATATCCCCATGAGAACCAAGAAAAAAATGCCGACAAATGTCTTTATTGTTGAGATTTCCTATCTATTTAGGGTAAAAAAAAACATCTTACAAATATTTGGAAATTTGTTAATAGCTGTCATTCTCTCTCCTGCGCAAACAAAAATGTGTTAGGCCTACGTGCCAAGTAGCCTACTGCGTAATTCTGCTTCATAAAGTTGAATAGAATTGGTTATTTCACAGAAAAATATAAATAGCCAGTTTATGGTCTACAGTGCAGAGTTGGGTACAAACAGGGACAGTTCTCTACTAGTAGCTGAGTAGCCTGATGCAGGTGCGCATGTAGATAAACGGCAGAACACTTTGGTTTCGATTTTTTGATAGTTTCATGTGCTTATGAGGAGCATAGAGAGAAATTTGTTGATTGCTGAACGTTGTTTATGTATGTTTAGGTATATTGATCCACGTTAAGCTTTTTCCTTTCAATAGGCCTCAAGCAGCAACGCTTAATGTCGGATAACGTCCATAATAGTTGGACTTTGGGTTCGATTTTTTGACAGTTTTAAGTGGTTATGATAAGCAATATATGAGATAAATTTGGTGATCACTGAGCGTTGTTTAGGTACTTTGAATCACGTTAAGCCTTTTTCTCGCCATAGGCGTCAATGAAGAAGAAAACGTTAACGTGAGATATGTTCTATAATCGTTGGATTTCGGTTTAGTTTTTTTTGACAGACTTAAGTGTTCATGACAACATATGGCCATGCGAAATTTGGTGATGATTCATCGTTGTTTTCCTACCGTAAGCCACGTTAAGCTTTTTCACGTTAAGCGTTTCATTCCGCGATATCTCCCGCGATGTCTCCCGCGAGTCACGTCAGCCAGACTGTAGCCTGCCTGTCCGGGATGAGCTGCCCTCTGTTGTAGCTCCTCCCGGCTAGCCTCTGAAGATCACGTTTACGTAGAAAGCCAGACCAAGTCAGACTCAGCCGAAGTCGAACTCGCCTAATAACCAAACGATAACTTCGTCAATAAGGTCACCGGAACGTCCGCTAGAGAACATGATCGTTCTGGACCAATCGGGGACGTCGTGAATGTTATGTTTGTCTGGGTCCTATTATGACGTATTCATGAGCATCTGGAATACGGCTGCTAAACGCTGTTTGAAGATCTTAACAAGACGTCTCAGATACGTCTGCCAGATGAGCAAACGCTCTCTAGAATACATCTTACAGCTGTCCAGCAGACCTTTCAAACACATCTCCAAGACGTCTTGCAGACATTCTTTTGCTGACTGGGATATTGCCACTGGTTTAAACTGGTTCCAGCTCAATATAGCAAAATTATTATGGCTCAGATTTGGCCCAAAACTGGCTTGCCATTTTGGTAAAGCTCTGGGTGGATGTATGGGCCCTAAATGGCCCAAATTTGGCATGCCAAAATCAACCAAAAGTAGGCCAAAGCTCACCCAAAACCAATTTTGGATTTCCAAACTATAGCCTTAAATGTCCCAAAAAGAATCCTAAATCCCATAATCCAGCCAAAATGTAGCCATAACTGACCCTAAATGATACCATAATTGTGCCACATGTTTGCTTTTACATAGAAATTATGTATTTATTATTTTTTTTTATTATTATTTATTTGTATTATTTATTTCAATTTATTCAGCTGTCTGTATGACTTTATTGCTGGTAATTGTGACTTAATTGCTGATAATGTAATGGTTAGTCTAGGTTCACAATATACTTAAATTATGTTGTACATTATATATGCGTATGTATCTGTTAAAAAACACAGGAAAATTAAATACATTTCATTATGCTTTATTATATGTTTTGGTAGGGTGCTGGATGGCTGGGTAGCTGGGTAGCTGGGTGCTGGATGGCTGGGTAGCTGGGGTGCTGGCTGGCTGAGTGCTGGATGGCTGGTGCCTGTGGCTGGACAGCTGGGCGGCTGGGGTGCTGGATGGCTGGGTAGCTGTGAAACTGGGTGCTGGGCGGCTGGATGGCTGGGTAGCTGGGGTGCTGGATGGCTGGGTGCCTGTGGCTGGACAGCTGGGTGGCTGGGTGGGTAGCTGGGTGCTGGATGGCTGGGTAGCTGTGAAACTGGGTGCTGGGGGGCTGGATAGCTGGGTGCTGACTGCACTAAGAACAAAACAGAATAGTTTAAATGGTTAAATTATTTAGGTAGATAGTTGACGATAACTGACACCTGGAATGGCTCTAATGTTTGCTAGCAGTTATGCTAACTATGTTAACAAAGATAATAATGCTAACCAAATTACTATCCTAACTAGCATGCTAACAATGTTAAAATGTTAAGTATGCTAACCATGTGACTTAGTTAACTTAGCTAATCATTTTTAGCAGTTATGCTAACTAACATGCTAACTATGCTAACCATGTTACTTAGCTAACTTAGCTAATCATTTTTAGCAGTTTTTTTTTTAAATGCTAACTAGCATGCTAACTATGCTAACCATGTTACTTAGCTAATCATTTTTAACAGTTTTTTTAAAAATGCTAACTAGCATGCTAACTATGCTAACCATGTGACTTAGCTAACTTAGCTAATCATTTTTAGCAGTTTTGTTAAAAATGCTAACTAGCATGCTAACATGCTAACCATGTTACTTAGCTAACTTAGCTAATCGTTTTTAGCAGTTTTGCTAAAAATGCTAACTAGCATGCTAACATGCTAGCATGCTAACCATGTTACTTAGCTAACTTAGCTAACTAGCTAAGTCATAGTTGATGACAAGCAGACAAACAGTTACAATGGCTGAACAGTTGAAAAGTTCAGTAGTTTAAAGGGTTAAATTGTTTAACAGTGAAATATTGTAGTGAGGACTTTTATTTTGAAACAGTTTTTGGCAGAGGAAGCAGCTGAATAGGGTGTGTAGTCTTAATAGGGCCAGTTTGTATGCTTAAAGCCTGAGACTGGCAGTTGGTCCAGGTGGCCCGAACACCTGCCATAGGATTCTAATTGCTTAACGGCTCTATTGTGATGTCATCAGCCCATGTTAAGTCTATGGGGAAATTTTGACTAGTTTTTTTTAATTAATAGTTTAAAAAAGTATAAAAGTTACAAAGTTGAAAAATACAAAGCCCACATGTCCCAAAGTAAGACCCTCGTAACATAGTTTGAATGAAGTTTCTCGTTAAACGGTTTAAGCTGCATTAACTCGTTAGAAAGAAAAAGCCTTGGAATAACAGTACAGTGCATTTTCATGCACTGTAATAATAACTAGAGAATGTAATTCCAGGAATTCACGAGTGCATGAAAATTAAGCTAGGACAGACATAGCACAGCTTAATAAAAAAAATTTGATAGTTTAGGCGTAGACAGTTTAAAAAGTTGAATGTAGATAGTTTAACAGTTGTTAATAGACAGATAGTTTAATAGACAGATAGTTTAATGAATGTTTGAAAGTTTAAAAGTTATATGTAGATAGTTTAAAAAGTTGTTGACAGACTGATAGTTTAATGTGTGTTGATAGACAAATAGTTTAAAAGGCTCTATAGGTAGATAGTTGGACTTGATAACTGAAAGTTGGAATGGCTCTAATGTTTGACCAAGTTACTTAGTTAACTTAGCTCATGTTTTTTCTAGCAGTTTTGGAAAAAAAATCTTAACAATGCTAACATGTTAACTATGGTAACCATGTGACTTAGCTAACTTAGATAATCATTTTAGCAGTTATGAGGGTAGATGAGGTTTTTAAAAGGTTAAATTATTTGCTAGATAGATGAGGTTTAATATAGTTGGAATGACTGAACAGTTAAATAGGTGGATAGTTTAAAAGGTTAAATTATTTACTACATTAGATGAGGTTTAATATAGTTGGAATGACTGAACTAGGTAGATGAGGGTTTAATATAGTTGGAATGACTGAACAGTTAAATAGGTGGATGGTTTAAAAGGTTAAATTATTTGCTAGGTAGAGGATGTTTAATATAGTTGGAATGACTGAACTAGGTAGATGATATTTAATATAGTTGGAATGACTGAACTAGGTAGATGATGTTTAATATAGTTGGAATGACTGAACAGTTAAATAGGTGGATGGTTTAAAAGGTTAAATTATTTGCTAGGTAGATGATAACTAGGTAGATGAGGTTTAATATAGTTGGAATGACTGAACTAGGTAGACGAGGTTTAATATAGTTGGAATGACTGAACAGTTAAATAGGTGGATGGTTTAAAAGGTTAAATTATTTGCTAGGTAGATGATGTTTAATATAGTTGGAATGACTGAACTAGGTAGATGATATTTAATATAGTTGAAATGACTGAACTAGGTAGATGATGTTTAATATAGTTGGAATGACTGAACAGTTAAATAGGTGGATGGTTTAAAAGGTTAAATTATTTGCTAGGTAGAGGATGTTTAATATAGTTGGAATGACTGAACTAGGTAGATGATATTTAATATAGTTGGAATGACTGAACTAGGTAGATGATGTTTAATATAGTTGGAATGACTGAACAGTTAAATAGGTGGATGGTTTAAAAGGTTAAATTATTTGCTAGGTAGATGATAACTAGGTAGATGAGGTTTAATATAGTTGGAATGACTGAACTAGGTAGACGAGGTTTAATATAGTTGGAATGACTGAACAGTTAAATAGGTGGATGGTTTAAAAAGGTTAAATTATTTGCTAGGGTAGATGATGTTTAATATAGTTGGAATGACTGAACTAGGTAGATGATATTTAATATAGTTGAAATGACTGAACTAGGTAGATGATGTTTAATATAGTTGGAATGACTGAACAGTTAAATAGGTGGATGGTTTAAAAGGTTAAATTATTTGCTAGGTAGATGATAACTAGGTAGATGAGGTTTAATATAGTTGGAATGACTGAAGAGTTAAATAGGTGGATAGTTTAATTGGTTAAATTATTTGCTAGGTAGATGAGTTTTAATATAGTTGGAATGACTGAACTAGGTAGACCAGGTTTAATATAGTTGGAATGACTGAACAGTTAAATAGGTGGATGGTTTAAAAGGTTAAATTATTTGCTAGGTAGATGATGTTTAATATAGTTGGAATGACTGAACTAGGTAGACGAGGTTTAATATAGTTGGAATGACTGAACAGTTAAATAGGTGGATGGTTTAAAAGGTTAAATTATTTGCTAGGTAGATTATGTTTAATATAGTTGGAATGACTGAACTAGGTAGATGAGGTTTAATATAGTTGGAATGACAACAGTTAAATAGGTGGATAGTTTAAAAGGTTAAACTATTTGCTAGATAGATGAGGTTTAATATAGTTGGAATGACTGAACAGTTTCTCAGGCTTATAGCATAGAATGAGACTGTATGCTTAAAGCCTGAGAAACTGACAGTTGATGCAGGTGGCCTGGCCACCTGGCACAATATTCTAATTGCTATGATGTCATAAAGCCTGAGAAACTCTCAGTTGATCCAGGTGGCCTGGCCAGAGCCATATATGGTGATCCAGGTGGCCTGAACACCTGGCATAGGATTCTAATTGCTATTGTGATGTCATAATCTAATGTTAAGTCAATGGGGAAATTTTAGTAGTTTTTAATTAATAGTTTAAAAAGTATAAAAGTTACAAAGTTGAAAAATACATAGCTGAAGTCACATAAGTAAGACCTACGCAACGCAGTTTGAATGAAGTTTCTAAGTTAAACGGTTGAAGCTGTATTAAACGCACAAAAAGCGTTAGAAGAATAATAATAATAATTTTAATAATAACTAGAGAATGTAATTCCAGGGAATTACGAGTGCATGAAAATGAAGCTAGGACAGACATAGCACAGCTTAATAAGAAGTTGATAGTTTAGACGTAGACAGTTTAAAAGTTGAATGTAGATAGTTTAACAGTTGTTAATAGACAGATAGTTTAATAGACAGATAGTTTAATGAATGTTGAAAGTTTAAAAGTTATATGTAGATAGTTTAAAAGTTGTTGACAGACTGATAGTTTAATGTGTGTTGATAGACAAATAGTTTAAAGGCTCTATATAGGTAGATAGTTGACGATAACTGAAAGTTGGAATGGCTCTAATGTTTGACCAAGTTACTTAGTTAACTTAGCTCATGTTTTCTAGCAGTTTTGGAAAAAATGCTAACAATGCTAACATGCTAACTATGGTAACCATGTGACTTAGCTAACTTAGATAATCATTTTAGCAGTTATGAGGTAGATGAGGTTTTCAAAGGTTAAATTATTTGCTAGATAGATGAGGTTTAATATAGTTGGAATGACTGAACAGTTAAATAGGTGGATAGTTTAAAAGGTTAAATTATTTACTAGGTAGATGAGGTTTAATTTAGTTGGAATGACTGAACTAGGTAGATGATATTTAATATAGTTGGAATGACTGAACTAGGTAGATGATGTTTAATATAGTTGAAATGACTGAACAGTTAAATAGGTGGATGGTTTAAAAGGTTAAATTATTTGCTAGGTAGATGATAACTAGGTAGATGAGGTTTAATATAGTTGGAATGACTGAACTAGGTAGACGAGGTTTAATATAGTTGGAATGACTGAACAGTTAAATAGGTGGATGGTTTAAAAGGTTAAGGCGAGACACGGCAGGTGAAAACATCGTTTTTTCATGCACTGGTCAATTTCGAGATTTTGAGCTAGTATGTTACCTTAGCATGTATTCTATCACACTACTACAACAAAAAAGTCCGATTTACACATTTAGGTGTTTATTTCATTATATTGTGTCTACTCGCGCCTGTATATTTCTCCTAAATTCAGCAAAAGTTAGCATTCTAACCTTGCATGCACTCCTGCGACCGTGGTCCAAAACATAACATGTGTACTACCGTTGGAAAGCTCTGTTTTTCCTGTATCACGCTATGTGATCCATATATGGACACTTCCTTTGTATCAGTAACCAATCGCGAAAAAATTCAAAGGCGAAGTCTAGGCTGAGAACGGAATCTCATTGGCTGTCTTTCAAGGCTGTTTTCTCAAAATGAGTTTCCGCTCACACTCTGAGCTCAAAAACTCCACTTCAGAAGCACGTACATACACCAAACTTTCTAGACTTATGCCTAACTATATGTCGAAGATTTCTACAGAGGGGTTTGTTGATATATTATTCCTAGCCTGACTTACATGACATTTTATGCCTAAAAACATGGAAAAAAACGATTTTTTAGGGCTAGTGACATAATTTTCTGATTTACAGGATAACAAAAGTAGATATTCATAAATCCCTCTGTAAATGTTTTCCCATCTAATATCTGAACACAATGAAAACATAATTTTGAACTTGGCTGTATCCAATGCTCAGGTTTCGTGCCTTAAAATGTATGCAAATTAGCGCATATTTAATTAGATAATGCCTAATTTGCATATGTAAACATTAAATTACAGCAAACTTGTAATACATTTTTTTCTCATATTAATGTAAGTAATCAACTGGGGAAGTTTCATAGTGATATCTGCTTGTTAAAAATTTTACCCTATTCACCTGTAGTGTCTCGCCTTAAATTATTTGCTAGGTAGATTATGTTTAATATAGTTGGAATGACTGAACTAGGTAGATGAGGTTTAATATAGTTGGAATGACTGAACAGTTAAATAGGTGGATGGTTTAAAAGGTTTAATTATTTGCTAGGTAGATGAGGTTTAATATAGTTGGAATGACTGAACAGTTAAATAGGTGGATGGTTTAAAAGGTTAAATTATTTACTAGGTAGATGAGGTTTAATGTAGTTGGAATGACTGAACTAGGTAGACGAGGTTTAATATATTTGGAATGACTGAACAGTTAAATAGGTGGATGGTTTAAAAGGTTAAATTATTTGCTAGGTAGATGATAACTAGGTAGATGAGGTTTAATATAGTTGGAATGACTGAAGAGTTAAATAGGTGGATAGTTTAATTGGTTAAATTATTTGCTAGGTAGATGAGGTTTAATGTAGTTGGAATGACTGAACTAGGTAGACGAGGTTTAATATAGTTGGAATGACTGAACAGTTAAATAGGTGGATGGTTTAAAAGGTTAAATTATTTGCTAGGTAGATGATGTTTAATATAGTTGGAATGACTGAACTAGGTAGACGAGGTTTAATATAGTTGGAATGACTGAACAGTTAAATAGGTGGATGGTTTAAAAGGTTAAATTATTTGCTAGGTAGATGATGTTTAATATAGTTGGAATGACTGAACTAGGTAGATGATATTTAATATAGTTGAAATGACTGAACTAGGTAGATGATGTTTAATATAGTTGGAATGACTGAACAGTTAAATAGGTGGATGGTTTAAAAGGTTAAATTATTTGCTAGGTAGATGATAACTAGGTAGATGAGGTTTAATATAGTTGGAATGACTGAAGAGTTAAATAGGTGGATAGTTTAATTGGTTAAATTATTTGCTAGGTAGATGAGGTTTAATATAGTTGGAATGACTGAACAGTTAAATAGGTGGATAGTTTAAAAGGTTAAATTATTTACTAGGTAGATGAGGTTTAATATAGTTGGAATGACTGAACTAGGTAGATGAGGTTTAATATAGTTGGAATGACTGAACAGTTTCTCAGGCTTATAGCATAGAATGAGACTGTATGCTTAAAGCCTGAGAAACTGACAGTTGATGCAGGTGGCCTGGCCACCTGGCACAATATTCTAATTGCTATGATGTCATAAAGCCTGAGAAACTCTCAGTTGATCCAGGTGGCCTGGCCAGAGCCATATATGGTGATCCAGGTGGCCTGAACACCTGGCATAGGATTCTAATTGCTATTGTGATGTCATAATCTAATGTTAAGTCAATGGGGAAATTTTAGTAGTTTTTAATTAATAGTTTAAAAAGTATAAAAGTTACAAAGTTGAAAAATACATAGCTGAAGTCACATAAGTAAGACCTACGCAACGCAGTTTGAATGAAGTTTCTACGTTAAACAGTTGAAGCTGTATTAAACGCACAAAAAGCGTTAGAAGAAGAATAATAAGAAGAATTCGGATAACAGTAGAGTGCATTTTCATGCACTCTAACTAGAGAATGTAATTCCAGGGAATTACGAGTGCATGAAAATGAAGCTAGGACAGACATAGCATAGCTTAATAAAAAGTTGATAGTTTAGACGTAGACAGTTTAAAAGTTGAATGTAGATAGTTTAACAGTTGTTAATAGACAGATAGTTTAATAGACAGATAGTTTAATGAATGTTGAAAGTTTAAAAGTTAAATGTAGATAGTTTAAAAGTTGTTGACAGACTGAAAGTTTAATGCGTGTTAGCAAACAAATAGTTTAAAGGCTCAATATAGGTAGATAGTTGACGATAACTGACAGTTGGAATGGCTCTAATGTTTGCTAGCAGTTATGCTAACAAAGCTAATTATTTTGACCAAGTTGCTTAGCTAACTTAGCTCATGTTTTCTAGCAGTTTTGAAAAAAATGCTAACATGGTACTATGCTAACCATGTGACTTAGCTAACTTGGCTAATCATTTTTAGTAGTTATGCTAAAATGCTAACATGCTAACTATACTAATCACATTACTTAGCTAACTTAGCTAATCATTTGTAGCAGTTTTATTAAAAATGCTAACAATGTTAACATGCTAACTATGCTAACCATGTGACTCAGCTAACTTAGCTAATCATTTTTTGCAGTTTTGCTAAAGTGTTAACAATCTTAAAAATGCTTGTGATGCTAACTAACTAGCTAGTGAGGACTTTTAATCTGAAACAGTTGAAGGCAGAGGATACAGTTGATGGGAGTTGAACAGTTAAAAAGTTGGATAGTTTAAAGGGACTTTTATTTTGAAACAGTTGTGGGCACAGGAAGCAGTTAAACAGGATCTGCAGTCTTAATACAGCCATATTGTATGCTTAAAGCCTGAGACAGTGGCTCCAGGTGGCCTGAACACCTGGCATAAGATTGTAATTGCTCTATTGTGATGTCATAATCTAATGTTAAATCAATGGGGAAATTTTAGTAGTTTTTAATTAATAGTTTAAAAAGTATAAAAGTTACAAAGTTGAACAATACATAGCTGAAGTCACATAAGTAAGACCTACGCAACGCAGTTTGAATGAAGTTTCTAAGTTAAACGGTTGAAGCTGTATTAAACGCACAAAAAGCGTTAGAAGAAGAATAATAATACTAGAAAAGCATTTCCTGAAGGAAATACAGTGCATGAAAATGCAAAAAATATGATGTCAAATATCATACAGAGTAAAAACAAACTATATTGGTTGCTAGGTAGATGAGGTTTAATATAGTTGGAATGACTCAACAGTTAAATAGGTGGATAGTTTATATAGGTAAATAATTTACTTGGTAGATAAGGTTTAATATAGTTGGAATGATTGAACGGTTAAATAAGTTGATAGTTTAAATGGTTAAATTATTTAGGTAGATAGTTGACAATAACTGACACTTGGAATGGCTCTAATGTTTGCTAGCAGTTATGCTAACTATATTAACAAAGATAATAATGTTAACCAAGTTACTATGCTAACAATGCTAGCATGCTAACTATGCTAACCATGTGACTTAGCTAACTTAGCTAATAATTTTTAGCAGTTTTGCTAAAAATGCTAACTAACATGCTAACATGTTAGCATGCTAACTATGCTAACCATGTGACTTAGCTAACTTAGCTAACTAGCTCCAGTGGGTAGGAGTCATAGTTGATGACAAGTAACAGTTACAATGGCTGAACAGTTAAAAGGTTCAGTAGTTTAAAGGGTTAAATTGTTTAACAGTGAAATATTGTAGTGAGGACTTTTATTCTGAAACAGTTTTTTTGCAGAGGAAGCAGTTGAATAGGGTGTGTAGTCTTAATAGGGCCAGTTTGTATGCTTAAAGCCTGAGAATGGCAGTTGGGACAGGTGGCCCGAACACCTGCCATAGGATTCTAATTGCTTAACGGCTCTATTGTGATGTCATCAGCCCATGTTAAGTCTATGGGGAAATTTTGAACAGTTTTTAATTAATAGTTTAAAAAGTATAAAAGTTACAAAGCTGAAAAATACATAGCACCCATGTCCTAAATAAGACCTACGTAACATAGTTTGAATGAAGTTTCTACGTTAAACGGTTGAAGCTGCATTAAACGCGTTAGAAGAATAAGAAGAAGCCTAGGAAGAACAGTACAGTGCATTTTCATGCACTGTAATAAGAATTCGGATAACAGTAGAGTGCATTTTCATGCACTCTAACTAGAGAATGTAATTCCAGGGAATTACGAGTGCATGAAAATGAAGCTAGGACAGACATAGCATAGCTTAATAAAAAAAAGTTGATAGTTTAGGCGTAGACAGTTTAAAAAGTTGAATGTAGATAGTTTAACAGTTGTTAATAGACAGATAGTTTAATAGACAGATAGTTTAATGAATGTTGAAAGTTTAAAAGTTATATGTAGATAGTTTAAAAGTTGTTGACAGACTGATAGTTTAATGTGTGTTGATAGACAAATAGTTTAAAGGCTCTATATAGGTAGATAGTTGACGATAACTGAAAGTTGGAATGGCTCTAATGTTTGACCAAGTTACTTAGTTAACTTAGCTCATGTTTTCTAGCAGTTTTGGAAAAAATGCTAACAATGCTAACATCTTAACTATGGTAACCATGTGACTTAGCTAACTTAGATAATCATTTTAGCAGTTATGAGGTAGATGAGGTTTTCAAAGGTTAAATTATTTGCTAGATAGATGAGGTTTAATATAGTTGGAATGACTGAACAGTTAAATAGGTGGATAGTTTAAAAGGTTAAATTATTTACTAGGTAGATGAGGTTTAATTTAGTTGGAATGACTGAACTAGGTAGATGATATTTAATATAGTTGGAATGACTGAACTAGGTAGATGATGTTTAATATAGTTGAAATGACTGAACAGTTAAATAGGTGGATGGTTTAAAAGGTTAAATTATTTGCTAGGTAGATGATAACTAGGTAGATGAGGTTTAATATAGTTGGAATGACTGAACTAGGTAGACGAGGTTTAATATAGTTGGAATGACTGAACAGTTAAATAGGTGGATGGTTTAAAAGGTTAAGGCGAGACACGGCAGGTGAAAACATCGTTTTTTCATGCACTGGTCAATTTCGAGATTTTGAGCTAGTATGTTACCTTAGCATGTATTCTATCACACTACTACAACAAAAAAGTCCGATTTACACATTTAGGTGTTTATTTCATTATATTGTGTCTACTCGCGCATGTATATTTCTCCTAAATTCAGCAAAAGTTAGCATTCTAACCTTGCATGCACTCCTGCGACCGTGGTCCAAAACATAACATGTGTACTACCGTTGGAAAGCTCTGTTTTTCCTGTATCACGCTATGTGATCCATATATGGACACTTCCTTTGTATCAGTAACCAATCGCGAAAATTCAAAGGCGAGTCTAGGCTGAGAACGGAATCTCATTGGCTGTCTTTCAAGGCTGTTTTCTCAAAATGAGTTTCCGCTCACACTCTGAGCTCAAAAACTCCACTTCAGAAGCACGTACATACACCAAACTTTCTAGACTTATGCCTAACTATATGTCGAAGATTTCTACAGAGGGGTTTGTTGATATATTATTCCTAGCCTGACTTACATGACATTTTATGCCTAAAAACATGGAAAAAAACGATTTTTTAGGGCTAGTGACATAATTTTCTGATTTACAGGATAACAAAAGTAGATATTCATAAATCCCTCTGTAAATGTTTTCCCATCTAATATCTGAACACAATGAAAACATAATTTTGAACTTGGCTGTATCCAATGCTCAGGTTTCGTGCCTTAAAATGTATGCAAATTAAGCATATTTAATTAGATAATGCCTAATTTGCATATGTAAACATTAAATTACAGCAAACTTGTAATACATTTTTTCTCATATTAATGTAAGTAATCAACTGGGGAAGTTTCATAGTGATATCTGCTTGTTAAAAAATTTTACCCTATTCACCTGTAGTGTCTCTAGCCTTAAATTATTTGCTAGGTAGATTATGTTTAATATAGTTGGAATGACTGAACTAGGTAGATGAGGTTTAATATAGTTGGAATGACTGAACAGTTAAATAGGTGGATGGTTTAAAAGGTTTAATTATTTGCTAGGTAGATGAGGTTTAATATAGTTGGAATGACTGAACAGTTAAATAGGTGGATGGTTTAAAAGGTTAAATTATTTACTAGGTAGATGAGGTTTAATGTAGTTGGAATGACTGAACTAGGTAGACGAGGTTTAATATATTTGGAATGACTGAACAGTTAAATAGGTGGATGGTTTAAAAGGTTAAATTATTTGCTAGGTAGATGATAACTAGGTAGATGAGGTTTAATATAGTTGGAATGACTGAAGAGTTAAATAGGTGGATAGTTTAATTGGTTAAATTATTTGCTAGGTAGATGAGGTTTAATGTAGTTGGAATGACTGAACTAGGTAGACGAGGTTTAATATAGTTGGAATGACTGAACAGTTAAATAGGTGGATGGTTTAAAAAGGTTAAATTATTTGCTAGGTAGATGATGTTTAATATAGTTGGAATGACTGAACTAGGTAGACGAGGGTTTAATATAGTTGGAATGACTGAACAGTTAAATAGGTGGATGGTTTAAAAAAAGTTAAATTATTTGCTAGGTAGATGAT